>NC_090243.1:31330222-31662722 GCF_024489055.1 Chanodichthys erythropterus | reverse complement strand
TATCTTTGGGTAAGTGCATGCACGGGTGAAAATGGGGCCTTGTTGTGGTGGGAAAAAAAGAGAAAAAAAATCGAGGCAGAGAGAAACTTTTTTTCTGTTTCAAGTAATGAGCGAGTGCACCTTTACTGCCCTAGGCCTTCATACACAATTTAGCCAGAAAGCCAGTGCTGATCATGATTTAGCTTTTGACACCGCCGGCCCTGAGGCAGCCGCAGACTAATACAGATATCTGACTCGCAGCCCACCGCGGAACGCAAGGAGAGACAGAGAGAGAGCCCTTTTATTGACTAAATGATAAAGGGCTTTGTAATGATAAATAACAGTCATTTTATTGTGGAATTCCCAGAAAAGACACATACTACACAATATATAAAGAAAAAATACTGGAGGGTTGCTGCCCTCTCTGTAGCTGAACAATAATAGCTGATGGCTTCAAATCTTCTTATAGCAGCTCTGCATGCAATTGTTCTTTAATTATAATGCTTCTCTGTCCTATAACAGCATACAATATGCTTAGCTCTGTTCTATTAAAAGCATGTTGCTTATATGTATCATTTACTGTCTAACTGTTTACTGTCTAGTTACAATTACAGAGATGAATAGCTATTCCATCACAAACTGAGCCATTTGAATATTCATAGTAATATGAGCTTAATGGCAGTGGTTGTGACTGTAAATAAGTAATATAAATGTATATATGCTATAAACATATAGGCGTATACAATTATATAATATATACAATATATAATAATGACGTGAATTCTAATAATCAAGAAATTAAAGTTAAATATTTCAAAGCAGCGAGGCTCAAATGACTGTGCGTTACAGTTTTGGACATGTTTTCTTAATGCACAGCCACTTGTGGCTAAATATGTTGATAAAAAATATGGAATCTGCAATATATTCATAAATAACAGTAGCAGTATTATGCTAACAATAGCAATTTGAATATATTGTTAATGCAGAACATTCACCTGTTGATGGAAAAAAAAAAAAATTTCATAACCAACTTTCATCTGTATTTAATGTTTAAATTAATGTTTAATGTATAGTTTTACTGGCTATGTCTTACATAATTTGTTCAAATTCATATAAATTTAATGTATTGGATAATATTTTACTCAAATATGATTAAATAAATGGTATTTTGTGAGTGGTATTCTTGCAGAAAGTCACAGATTCGACTGGACCGAAGGATGAGTTTGAAACTCCCACATTAATTATTTAGCGTTCTAATTAAGCAAAGATGGAAACGTCTGCACAAGCACTGCTAAATAAGCTTTTCAGTATGATTCTTAATGAGGGGGGATTTTAATGTCTTTATGCTGTCTGAAACAACTTTTGCCATAATTGTACTTGAGACTCTATGACCCTTTTTAACATATTAAATTCACTTTTCAAGGTGCCTTTCCAAGGTAGAACTAGTGAATAATGAGTTTCAAAATAAGCTCGTTAATTGACTCCCGGTAAATTTAGATTTTCTAGAGCGACATATACATTTCCCCCCTTTTAAAAGCGAACCATTCCAGATAATAAAGTTATTAATCTTGCCCATATAGTAATTATCTCTGTAATTATAGTGTAATTGCACATACATCAAGGACACTCTCATACCAAGAGCAGCCAGGCTCATCGTGAAACCCCAAAGTCCGCTTCAGACGTTTATCCTCATGTTTTGTCTCGCTTGTGATGTGTGGCAGTATACTAACACAGAAAGCAGAACGCTTCATCAGGGCTGTAAATGCGCTAACATGATAATGCTGGTTTAATTACCCTTGGTCAGCCCACTTACAAACCCATCACTGCAGCAGTCAATATCCCACAGGATTCATTCAAGCTCGGTTTGATGGTTAACATGGGAGTCTTTGCTGCATGCTTTAGCCTAATTGATATCCTTATTTAGCAGAGGGCCATGGGGACTTGAAGAGAGTTAAATGGAGCAGTTTACGGTACTGTAACGCTGATCTCTGGACCACAGCTCATTGATACTCATCATAATTCATCCTCATTACATGCTGTTTCAGAGTATTGCTCAGTGCTTTCTGTTTAAGAGCGCATTTAAGCGGGTAACTCTGGGATCTGTGCAACTGGTTATTGTAGAAGTGATCTCGTTGGTCTATTAGATACTAGGGATGTCCAGATCCGATTATATGATCGGAAATCGGGCCCGATCATGTGGTTTCAGACTAGATCGGAATCGGACATTACCTCCCGATCAGGACTCGGATATATATGTATTAGGGGTGCAACGGTTCTCGGTAAAAAAATCTAACCATACGGTTCTCCACTTACGGACCGCACTTGCACTGCGGTCCATCTCGAATGACGACACATCTATTGGTTAATATGGTTTGTTTAAAATAGCAACGTGGAAAACAGACAGAGTTCAGATAATGTATGTTTCAGTCGATGGATGCACAAAACATTACAACAACGATAATCAGAAAGCGTGGACAAAACAGTCACTCTTTGTAAACTGTTGACTGCGAGTGCCGTCTGCTCTAATGTCCAGTCATTTACGCCGTCATCACCCGGGTGTTGATAGTGTGCGAGCGCAGGTGAGACCTGAACAGCACACGTTGCTGTCTGTATTTAAACTAACTCGTTTAAGCCTTGCTGATTTAAACCTTCAAGAACAAGACGCGAAAGAGAACTCGCACGCGCTGTGAGAAGATTTGTGTGCGCTCTTCCGAAGCGCGCACAAGCTTATTCCAGTCAGCGCGCAAATACTGAGTTCTCTTTCAAGTCTTGCGCTGCGGCGGCCACATTCATACAAAAATTATGTCAACATGCCTGTCCTAGCGAGTATCCTAGCAAACATAGTCGGTTATGTCTTAAGTGAACGTATATTATTCGAGAAAGACAGCGCATGTGGAACAGTATATGTACTGGATCGTGCATGTCTTAAAGGGAAATCAACTATTCCTGCTGCCTGTTTTTAATGTTAAATCAAACAACAAAAAACAAAGAAATCACTCACTGCTCTTGACTGAATAGTTTTTGTAACTTCAATAATGATTAATCTTTATTTATTTTATACAGTAAAGATAATATGCAGTGATATTTTATATTTGATTACTATTTGAAAACTGAATACCTGAAAAACCTGAAAAGCACTGTTCCTGGATCTGTTTTTATGCTCTTCTTTATTCTTTTTTTATGTAGGCTATTAAGTATCGGATCGGGACTCGGTATCGGCAGATACTCAAAATCAAATGACTCGGACTCGGACTCGAGGGCAAAAAAACGTAATCGGGACATCCCTATTAGATACTTAAGCTGTGTTCACATTGTCTCAAAGTGACTACAATAACAAGGTAGCAAATTCAACATTCAACTCAGAAGTACTCACAGCCATGGGCGTAAATTTCATGTAATAGTTGGGGGGGACACACAAAGAGGACACAAATAATACAGCAGAAATTGTACTTGTAAGGATATGTGTACACAGAGGAAAGCTGGTCATGTTATAATTATTATCAAGTCTTCCACCTAGTATTTTACTATTTACTACTTGTCTTGGACAGAGGACATCTCTTACTTAAATATTCAACTGCAGCAAGCCCACTGATCTGCCACTGAACATCATATTGAGCAAAACCCAACACAATGATAGATCTACAATATTAGCATAATATCAGTTCACACATAGGCTTATCGCCATGTCAGTTGCATTGGGTGACTCACTATCCAACAAGCTCTGGTATTAAACAAGCTATCAAACAATCTAGGTAATGTTATAATAGCTATCATAGTGAACTCAAGGAAAAGTACATCAATTTCACATCTTTACAGCAATCAATAATAGAAGTGGTATATATATATATAACACACATAGGTGCTGGTCATATAATTAGAATATCGTGAAAATTTACAATTAAAAAATTTACTTTATTTTTAAAAATGAAACTTTCATATATTCTAGATTCCCTACATTTCAAAAGGTTTTTTTTTTTTTTTTTTTTGATGATTAGAGCGAACAGTTTAATGAAACTCAAATGTAAATATTCTAATATTTTGAGATACTGGATTTTGGACTTTCATTAGCTGTACGCTTTAATCAACACATAAAAAAAAAAAAAAAAAAAAAAAAAAAAAAAACTTTTGAAATGTTTTACTTTACATGTAGGGAATCTAGAACATATGAAAGTTTCATTTTTTTAAATAATTAACAATAAAAAAATGAACTTTTTCACAATATTCTAATTATATGACCAGCACCTGTATATATATTATATATACACAATATATTGCCAAGTATTGTGACACCCTTCCAAATTATTGAATTCAGGTGTTCCAATCACTTTGATGGACACAGATATATAAAATCAAGCACCTAGGCATGCAGACTGCTTCTACAAACATTTATGAAAGAATGGGTCACTCTGAGGAGCTCAGTGAATTCAAGCGTGGTACCGTGATAGGTTTCCACCTGTGCAAGTCCATTTGTGAAATTTCCTCATTACTAAATATTCCACGGTCAACTGTTAATGGTATCATAACAATGTGGAAGCAATTGGGAACAACAGCAACTCAGCCACGAAGTGGTAGGCCACGAAAAAATTATAGAGCGGGGTCAGCGCATGCTGAGGCACACAGTGCACAGAAGTCACCAACTTTCTGCAGAGTCAATAGCTACAGACCTCCAAACTTCATGTGGCCTTCAGATTAGCTCAAGAACAGTGCGTAGAGAGCTTCATGGAATGGGTTTCCATGGCCGAGCAGCTGCATCCAAGCCTTAAGGCCCCGGTATACTTCAAACGAAATCGAAGAACGAACTGATGTGACGTCATTTCGAACAAAATCAGGCCAAAACAAAGTTTGTTTTGTGTTCTTTTTGGAAGTTCGAAATGGCCTGCCAAAGCGAACTTTCCGGAAAAGTTCACACCAGCTGCATAACACCTTCGTACTACCATTGGTCCGTGACAATAACGTAATAGGAGGTGTGCGCTGAGGCTCCGCCTTCACTCGCGTGGGCGCGTCTGATTCATTTTGTGTATTTGAATTTTTCGAGGTAAGAGCTCCGCGGGTGAAAACATGAACACACTGGATAGCCACTTTATAGTACATGAAGTTGTGCTTGTAAAAAAAATGAGGCAGTAACACTGTTTTTCATGTTTGATACTGTAAAGCTGCTTGATTTTAAGCAATCTATTGAATAAAGTGCTATATGAAGACGTAACGTGACTGGAGTGCTACTTTGCAGTGCTCGTGCTAACATACCCATGCTGTTATTGTCAGACGCTTTTCTTATGCCGTCTATAAAAAAAATTGCCGTTCTCTCATTTTGTTGTGTTTATTTTGTTACTGAGAAGAAAGTGCACGGCACATATTTACATATTCATCTAAACGTCGTTCTCATCAGTGTGGGCGGTGTCAGATGTTCGTTTACAGTATATCGCTGGTCACGCATTTCGAACTTCGTTTTACTCCTAAACGAAGAATGAAAAAGAACTTAATTTGAAGTATACTGGAGCCTTTACATCATCAAGTGCAATGCAAAGCATCGGATGCAGTGGTGTAAACACGCCGCCACTGGACTCTAGAGCAGTGGAGACATGTTCTCTGGTGTGGCAAATCACACATATCTGTCTGGCAATCTGATGGATGAGTCTGGGTTTGGCGGTTGCTAGGAGAACAGTACTTGCCTGACTGCATTGTGTCAAGTGTAATGTTTGGTGGAGGGGTGATTATGGTGTGGGGTTGTTTTTCAGGGGTTGGGCTTGGCCCCTTAGTTCCAGTGAAAGGAACACTTAAAAGGATAGTTCACCCAAAAATGAAAATTTGATGTTTATCTGCTTACCCCCAGTGCATCCAAGATGTAGGAGTCTTTGTTTCTTCAGTAGAACACAACTGATGATTTTTTAACTCCAACCGCTGCCGTCTGTCAGTGGTATAATGCAAATCAGCGGGAACTTGGACTATAAGAGTAAATAAAACATGACAGACAAATCCAAATTAAACCCTGCGGCTTGTGACGACACATTGATGTCCTTAGACACGAAACGAACAGTATTTATATAATTTTTACCTCTAATACACCACTATGTCCAACAGCATTCATCACTCGATTCGTGTGGTCTGATCGCGCTCTGACAACGGCAGTGATGTCTCGCGTGATGTCTCCTGTTGTCAGAGAGCGATCAGACCTCACGAATTGAGTGATGAATGCTGTTGGACATAGTGGTGTATTAGAGGTAAAAATTATATAAATACTTTTCGGTTTCTCGCACAAACCGATTGTTTCGTGTCTTAAGACATCAATGTGTCGTCACGAGCCGCAGGGTTTAATTTGGATTTGTCTGTCGTGTTTTATTTACTCTTATAGTCCAAGTTCCCGCTGACCTGCATTATACCACTGACAGACGGCAGCGGTTGCAGTTAAAAATCATAATTTGTGTTCTCCTGAAGAAACAAAGACACCTACATCTTGGATGCTCTGGGGGTAAGCAGATAAACATCAAATTTTCATTTTAGGGTGAACTATCCCTTTAATGCTTCAGCATACCGATACATTTTGAACAATTTCATGCTCCCAACTTCGTGGGAACAGTTTGGGGATGGCCCCTTCCTGATGACTGCGCACCAGTGCACAAAGCAAGGTCCATAAAGACATGGATGGGTGAGTTTAGTGTGGAGGAACTTGACTGGCCTGCACAGAGTCCTGACCTCTACCCGATAGAAAACCTTTGGGATGAATTAGAGCGGAGACTGCGAGCCAGGTCTTCTCACAAAACATCAGTGCCTGACCTCACAAATGCGCTTCTAGAAGAATGGTCAAAAATACCCATAAACACACTCCTAAACCTTGTGAAAAGCCTTCCCAAAAGAGTTGAAGCTGTAATAGCTGCAAGCAAAGAGCTATTAAGAGCTGGCTCCTGCATCAGCATCACACGCATGCGTCATGCTGCTCACATGTACAGCCTCGACTAAAACCGAGCCGCCGTTCTGATGTAAACACGCGCTGCACTGTGTTCACTACGTCAACTGCATAGGAGACTGACATAACATTAAGGCTACATCCACACGAAGCCAGATCTTTCCCTATTCTATCTTTTTTTTCCTCCTCTCAAGAAATATCTTCGTACACACGAAACCACTGAAACCAACTTAAAACTATGTAGTATACATGCCAGATCAGTATGTGGCACTGTAATTCTGCCACAGAGATACACTAAAACAGAGAAAAAGACTGCATGGAGCATGCCCATAAACCTTGCACGCTGTATACAAACATTAGTAAAGCTTAGAAATAACACTTTATTTTGGCTCAGTAGCTTCTGCAGTATGAACATAAGCATCTAGAGTCCTCTATTGTTGTTGTTGCTGTTTTGTGCTGTTAGCGGCATCTGACTAGGGTCAACACGTGGAGTGATGACATCATCGTTTCACAAAATATACGGATAGGCTGTACACATGAAAACGCAAAGGCAGATTTATCCACTCTGGGACCTGGTTTAAAAAATTATCAGATTCACGTTCTGAAAACACCAGATCCGTGTGGACAAAACACCTATACAATAATTTTTTTTTTTGCGTATACAGCAAAACTCGTCTCCATGTGGACGGGCCTAAGTTTAAAGTATTAGTTCACTTTCAAATAAAATGTCTCTGATAATTTACTCACCCCTATGTCATCAAAGATATCCATGTCCTTCTTTCTTCAGTCGAAAAGAAATTAAGGTTTCCGTAAGTTGAATAGGGAAGGCATAGGACATACAGCGTAAGCTATTTGAAGAATACGAAAGTGCGGTTTTGGCTGAACCACTTGGAAGGTGATCATTTGTTTATATAAAGCATATACATTTACATTTTTTTCAAAAATGACCGTTCGTTTAGCTAGATAAGACCCTTATTCCTCATCTGGTATCGTTTAAAGCCCTTTGAAGCTGCACTGAAACTATAATTTTGACCTTCAACCGTTTGGAGGCCATTAGGACACTACAGTATGTAGGTTGACTGACAAATTGTCAAATCTACTTATGGTTTCATTGCACATTATAGTACATAAAAAGTATTTTATATTTTCACATATATATGAAGAGTTTCATTGCAAAACGAGATAACTCAAAAGTGTTTTTAATTTTTTCTAAAATCTTGTTTTTTGGTTGTGCGTTCCAATTAATATCAATTCAACTGCAGTTGGTTTGTTTTGATTTAAACCTTCATAACTTAAAAAATACAGCTAAGTAGCACCATAAAACAAAATAATAACATGACAACATAATAATAAACATGTTTTGACAAATGTTAAAAACGGAGTTCTCATTTTGCAACGAAAGTCTTCATATATATTTGTATAAAATATTAATTATATATATATATATATATATATATATATATATATATATATATATATATATATATATATATATATATATATATATATATATATATTACACACACACACACACACACACACACACACACACTTCAGCATTAAAGGGGACCTATTATGCCCCCTTTTACAAGATATAAAATAAGTCTCTGATGTCCCCAGAGAGTGTATGTGAAGTTTTAGCTCAAAATACCCCACAGATCATTTTCTATAGCATGTTAAAATTTCCACTTGGCCTAAGAGGGCGGAGCTTCAAGAGCTCATTCTCCCCTGTCAGGATTCAGTCAGGATGCACCATAATGTCAAAAACTGTGAATATATGCTACATGGAGATAGAACAGGTATAGCATAGTTTAGCTTATAGTTTATAGCTTAGGTTATAGCTTATATTGTCTTCTTTTTTTTATCCACTATATTAGTAGTGGACAATATACAAGCCAGTTTACTGATGAGTTTTATAATGTTTATTGTACTTCACACAAAATATGAAGTGTCTGTTTTCACTCTAGAAAATCTCTGTAAGAGCTTATAATAAAACAGTACAAGTGTGCATTAAAATATTATCCATAAACTCTCTCTCTCTCTCTCCCTTGCATTATCATCAACATACATAGCGAAGTACACAGAAACACTCCTTACAACTAACAGTAAACAAATATATAAAGAACTTCTGCCTTTTCGGGTGGTGCTTAATAAACTGGTAAACTTTATATCCATAAATCAACTCTGATGAACTGTAATAAAGTGCTCTCACCTTCATTACTGCCATATCCAATATTGCTCTGGAGACTGTAAGCTGGATCACGAACAGTTTGTACTAATCTATCCTTGAGTAGTCATGTGACGGTATCAAATTGTCATGTTGCGATTAATTGATGAAGCTTTTATCATGGTATGCGGTATTATCACGATATTAAAATAAGTTGCAAAACAATTTTTTTAAACAACAGGTTTAAGAACTCTTTTTGTAATGAAACAAAAACAACTCTGACTGAAATTTTCAAACAGATTAAAATGCAAAAGACTATAAAAGGCTATAAAGAACAACAGATAACACTTTACTCTATTTAATGCATTAACTAAGATTGAGCAATACCTACATTTTTTACAGAAAGTGTTATTTTTTGTTAATGTTAGTTTAGAAACACAACTGATCATTGTTAGTTTTATCTCAGGTCCATTAAATAAGTTCTTTTGATTTCAGTAATGTTATTATTAAACAGTAACTAAGAAATTAACATTAATTAATAATAATAATACATCCATAATACTTTATAAGTATTTTTATTGTCAGTTTAGTGATAATGAATTAACATGTTAACTAATGAAGCTGTATGTTTTCAAAGTTTTACTGAACAATAACAAATAATCAGAACATTTCTAATCATTAGGGCATGTTGTAGTTCAGATTAAAATATGAAAATGTTTAGGTTTGAAAATAAATATGCTTTTAAGTCTTTTTTAAGTATTCAGTATTTGGTGCTGTGATTACAAAAAAATGAATGTCTGTTTGAAGCATTTTAAAAACTTCAGTTACTTTGTTTGCACGGTTTCCGTGGTAACCGCTGCACGCTGCTGTTCCATCAGCGCCTCTGCTGTCAGAGAGTGAACGCGCACTTTCATTCAGCTCGTCTCCTTCACTCATTCCGCCATGTGCTTCTCGTGCACGTTGGGATTGTTTACATCTGAGCGCATGTCCTTTTGACGCAGAATACAGCGGTGTTGTGCATTTTATACGATTGATGAGTAAAGTATTCTTAATTGCCTTATAAAAAAATTATAATTGGTAATAAATTATTATTTACGGTATTCTGAAGTGCCCACGATTACAATATCGTGCATGTTCATTATCGCAATTTATCGCATTACCGAATATCGGCACAAGTCTATCCTTGTGTAACAACATTTTAGCACAACCTCTGTTTTGTATTGTCCCTTTATATTGACATTCGTTCGCAAAGCAGTCCGGTGTGAAATGATTCGCGCAGACATATTATAATAATTATAATATATAATTTCAGTAGAGCTGAGGGAGCAGAAAATGAATCCACCTCGTTTTCAGCGGCTCACATTTAGGGAGTAAATGGAGAGAGCTATGTGGAATAATCCATCCAGCTACAGAACACCTAAAACGCTTGGGAGACGTTCTCGTCAGTGTAGCAATGGCAGACTGTGAACTTGCTGTGAACTCGCTCAGGGCGGTTCTATGTTAAAACGGCAGTGCCTGTCAACATTTGTGGGCGGAGGCCTGTGGCTAATGTGATGTCACACTGCCAGGGATCTGGAAACGGCTTGTTCTGAGACTGCTTATGATTTATGGGATTTTTAAAAAAAAAAGGAGTAGGTGGATTTTTAATCATTATAGGGTGGTTGTATACACACACTGCCAACACACATTTATGTCCAAACGTAAATTTTGCATAATAGATCCCCTTTAAGAATCAATAAAGCATATGAGGTATACGGTATAATAAAATGGTAGACCCTATATTACACAGAATATGGGTAGAGGATATTGGCTTCTTTTAACTTGAAATCATGACAGTCAAGTGAAAGTACTAGCTTTCATAAAATTCTGAGTTTCCAGCTTGTAATTGTAAGCTTGACAGACACATTTTAAAGTAATTCTTTGATAGATGAAATGATGTAATGTGACAAATGCATGAAGTAACAATTATATGTGAACAGTTTGACTCTTAACTAATATAAGATTTTCTAACATAAACAATCATTTAAAGTATGCAGACATGTTACATATATTTTACTATTGTTGTGCTAGACTGACGCCAGCCCCAAGGGTTTAGCCGGATAGCCCTCTCCCGTGCTTTAAATAATCAATTAAAGAACGAGGAGCAAAATAAATGAAGATTGTGATTGCTCTATTTAAGTAGGTTTTTAGGTCTGCTATGCTTTATCCAGATATATCTCATTTTCATTCCAAATTAATTAGCATGGACCACAGTGTGTGTGTGATAGCACTAGTGTTGTAGACTGGTTTCATCATTTCATTCTCAATACCAACTCATTTTTATAAATAGGTTGCTAAAAATAGCAGTTCACCCACACACGCACACATGTACTTTATATATAAAAGAAAAAGGGGGAAAAAAGTTTTGTACATTTATCCTATAGTTCACGTGAGTGATATGTCATTCTGATATTCCTTCAGGCCTGACGATTTTTCACAAACTTGCAGCTGGACAGCCATAAATGGCTCCCAATTTCCAGAGAGCAAAGGCAGACCATTTCTTCATGTGACACTGAAGAAGAGCCCAGAGAAATGGATTAAATCACTTATGAAATGCTGGATATGAACATGATCGAGACACCTGCATTCGCTGATACAAGCACACAAATGAACAACTCTGCTCCTGCTCATCCACTGTTTTTTTAAATATTTCTCTCACCATTTTTTTTCCGAAAGTACACATAAAATTGGAATGTTAATAATGAGCAAAAAAACACAAAAAAAAAAACCCACATATACCTTACTGTACCTCCTTTATTTTATTAAATATTTTTATAAATTATTCTTTTATTTTTACTTATTTTTAAATATCGTCATATATAAGGTGGTTTCACAACATAGAATATTTGACATTGTTGTCAAGCCCCGTGCGATAGGCTTGACACGCTGGACGTGTGGAGAATGAACGGATGGATGGAAAAAGTGTCATGAACAAACATTAACACTGTGAACTGTATGTAAACAAAGATAACTTGTATTATATAATTTATGTTTTTTAAATCTCAAATGTTATTTGTCCATTTTTGGCCTTGACTTAATTTAAATAGTTATTTGAGTTAATTTAGTTAATTTAAAGTTACATTGTTTATTAATTAATTTAATAATGAATTATGAATTAAAGATGAGTTTGTGATGACATGGCTGACTATGTAAAGTGTTGTTATCACACCACCTTTAAGTATATCCATCAGTTCCTCTGCTAACCAATTATTCATTTGTTTACTTCTTTCTGAATCGCATAAACGCCTTCTGACAGGGGCTCTGTCAAAAACACACAATATTTTGTAATTCATTCAAACTGTTCAACATATCTTAGTCTCAGCTGAAATAAAAGATATGAAACCTTCAACACATCATGTCCATTTGACTAAATGATATCTTTGCGTCCTATACCAGACAACATAGAATGTAATCAGAAATGTTTCCAACACATAATACGTAGTGGAAGCCTAATGCATTTTTATTGCAGTCAGAAAGATTTATTTTGCAGCATTGGCTGGATGTTAGGACAGTCACCGGGGATCATTGCATCCAATTTCAGAATACATCAACAAACATCAGTCACTGCTAATGGAAAAATTCAACAAATTATTGTAAACACATGTTTGTGTTTTTTTTCAATATGAACTACTATGTATTTAGGAAGAGAAAAGAAAACCAACAGCTCAGTGTGGGTTATATAAACTTATATATGTAGTATATTATTGCTACAGACCACAAGGTCATTGGTTTTGATGAGATTTCTTATCTATTCTTTATATAAGAAACAAACTGTATTACTTTCTTAGTGTCAGCACAGTGATATGTGAAAAAAACAAACATTACTAGCTATTGCAGAAGACGGTAGTTTAGGGGAAAAAAGAAAAAGAAAATATATCAATGTGCAAGTCTGTGTAATCACTATATATGTTTATCCAGTTTTCAACCAGTAAAGAGTTAGTGAATGGAAGAATTTTGTATTTTCTTTCAAATCCTCTTTGCCCCCCAAGGCTAATTAGAAACAGTCAACAAGAGCTAAACAACAACAGGCAGGAGAAAAGGATTTTGGCTATGATGGTCCAATCCCGATAATGCTCTTCAGTACATCAGCCAGACATCATGTTTTCTGCATTTAGTTGTTTGCTGTTGGTCAGTTCTCTTAAATGGTATTTTGTTGGAATCCATTTGCTTTTAACTCTGTACAAGACATGCCAAATTCATGTTGTCAATCAAATTGAAATGGTAACTAGGAAATACATCATTCATTTGCCCTATTTCTTACAGGCAAATTTACAACTGTGGAATAGTGCTGAGGAATTGAGCAGAGAGGTTATAAAGAACATAATCTTTACTCTTTATCAAAATCTATACCCTAATATAGCTACTTGAACTAATATAAAAATGGTACAACCGAAAGATGTTTTTGTTTTTTTGTTTTTTTATTTGTTTGTTTTATTGTTTTTTTTTGTTTTTTTTTTGTTTTTAATGGGGGGGGGGGGTAGACATGCAGACATGCAGTCTTTCCATGAGCCATTCATTACATGCCTAACTCTAAAATTAAGCAATAACTGTAACTAAATAACACAAAATATCACAAAAATTAAGAGAAACAATATTTAAATAATCTAAAATGTTATATAACTTTTTTTGCTTACAAAAACAAAAACAAAAAAACATTTTACTGTAAAACTTCATATACAGTCAAACCAAAAATAATTCAGACATTTTTTATATTTTTTATATATTTTTACTAGCGGGTACAGGACACTATAGTTCATTCATGTAAGTTAGGACAGCAAGTAAACTGTGACATATTATACCCAAAAATTCTTCATACAGTGGACTACCAGTAAAACTGATAAAAATTTGGAACCAAAAATTATTCAGACACTTTGACCTGACCATGTTTTGCTTAAGTGTTATCTGACATAATTAAGATACATTTTTTTTCTGACACGGTTTAATTCTGAGATCTTGTCATATTATATTACCATTTTTTTAAAGTACAGTGAATGAACTGTATTAATAATTGAAATGTTCAAGATCTCTGAATAAATTTTGGTTTGACTGTATTGTCTTGGTAAATGATGCAGTCTCAAATTTGTGAATATAATGTTTCACTGCACACTATAAAACAGTTTGTCAGGCAAGCAAAAGGGGGGGGGGGGACGTTTTTTATTACAGTTATTATTTTATGTTCATGACTTGGTTTATTCAAGTCCAAAATACTTAATCAACCTGGTAACTTTAAGTTACGCACCTTATTTTGCAACGTGGAAGTAAGCTTTTTTTCTGTGAATGTGTGGCCACTTCCAATTTATTAGCCGCTATAGTAAATAACTGTAAGAATAACAAGAAGCAGTAAATGGTAAAATAATTTGTGCTACAAACCAATGTGTTTATGATTATGATAAAAAATTTAAATAATATGAAAAGAAATAACAGTTTGCAATATCAAACAGCATAACAGCTTAAATAACTGAAAGCGGATGAGACCGGAAGCCTCGACACACTCAAGTTACAATGACCATCCCTGCTCTTACGTTAAGATGAATACTTTAGCAAATTTCATTGTCAGGTGTCAAATCAGGTCATATTATTATCAGGTGGAAATAGATCCTTAAGGCAACATATTTCCACCTTTTTCTGCCAATTATTAGGTGAATAATACTTTCTAAACTAAAATATGTAGATTGTTGTGACAAACATATACTAGCATTGTCTTGTTAAATACAATGTATATGTCACCATAAATTATGTTATTCATATTTACACTTTTAGAAAGCATAAACGCAGTTAAATTAGTTTATATGATAACATACAGTTAACAGGTACCTACTGTAATGTTTTCACCTTTGCTTTGTTTCGTTTTATTTTTATTTTTTGTACTTTACTCAGACTCCATGTGCTCCAGCGTATGTGTGGTGGTACAGGTGTGTGCAGAATGATACACAGTGTTTTGGGGTCAAACACTCAGTCTGATGCATTTGTATTTATGATGAATTGTTAGTGCTAAATGCTAAACACATGTGATGAGCTCTTTAGATGTGATTACTGTTGTTACCCTGCCATCTGCTGGTCCCTCGCCTCGCTATCTCTCCCTCAGTCTGTCTTTTCAGTCAGTTCTCTCTCTCTCTCATGCTCTTATGTGTCATCTCTGCAGAAAGCACTGGAAGAGAAAAGAGAGTGATTGTTATCGAAAAATAAGCATGGTGTTTGAAAGGGAATTTAATTGAGGCATTCGTTATATTTGAAAAGGTGAATTCCTTTGGGGCGACTGCAGGAAACTCGACCCATTTCATAGCCTCAGACATTAATAAAGAATGGCATCTTTTGACTTTAGCTTTCAGACCACAACCTTAAACAGGCTAAATATAGGGGGAGACACAGTAATTCCCTCCACCTTGGGGGATGAGACGCAGGACAGGAGTACAGAATGGCGGAGGCCTCCAATTAGCAAAGCGGGGAGACCCAGACGCAGTCGCACAAACATGCAAACAAACACGCAAACTCCAGTGTCCATGCAGACACACACTCTCTCAGCCCTAAAGGGAACGTTAGGGTCTTTCTTCTTAATATTTGTGCCATTAATAATCCACAGAGGTCTGATGGTGCGTCTAATAGGAGGCATCCGGTCTGAGCTCTGGTAACTAATAAAAAATAGGAAGTGAACAATGTTTTCGTCTGGTCGCATGAGAACACCCACTGGGGCCAGTTGCAGGAAGGGTCGCATGCTCTTAAATATTTTTCCTTGTCCTCTTATAACAGGATTATGGGCTTATTTTAAGTAATTGACAGAAAAACGTTGTGTATTTTTAAGAACGTTGATGAACGATCTTCTGTGGTGTATGAATGTTCCAAATGTAAGATTATGCATTTTCCTAAATCTGCTGTATTTTTTAGTTCTTTAGTTAAACTCCCAATTAATGTGACATGTTAATTCAGGAAAAGGTGTCATTTATGACACATGCAGTTTAAATGCAGAAAAAAAGAGGTTTAAAGTATCCTTCTGCCCTGTATTACAATATTCATAACTTATATTAAGCCACGTCAAATGCATCAAATAAATGCAAAAGGTATTTATTGACAATATACATACATTTTCTTAAATATATTTCAGTTCTTAGGGTGAAAGGTGAAATACCACTTTGGCACTCTTTAATGTGTCATGGCGGATTGCTGTAGCACCTTAGTTCAAAGGAAGCGTGCACGTGAACTGATCATCTCTTCCTCTTTACTACTAGCTACAGCACACAATAAAATATGAATGAACATCTGAGGGTATGTTAAAAAAAGAACCAGCACAACTTACTGAAAAGTCTCATGTCTCATGTAATCGCCCAATCAGTTTCGACTGTGGAAAGACATCAATAAAACAGCTTGTAAACATGTCAGGACAGGTAACATTACCTCTGAAAAGCTATTCAATCTCCATAAACTTTAATTAATGAGAAAAATGTACTCTAAAGCAGTGTTTCCCAGCCTTTTTTTTTTTTTTCAGTAATCGCACCTTGCACTAACTTGTCACAATACTGGAATTTTTAACTTCAATATGATACTTTAAAAAGTATTGATATTCAATACACAGGGAAGAACCACCGTAGGCTATATACTGTCATATAGATATTTTTGTCCATTTTTTGTCCATCCACTGAAAGTCTAGGCAAACAACAATTTCTTCTGAAGAGATCACTTATGCAGATCAACAGATCAACCAAGCAGATCTTGCTCTCCCATTGACTATACATGTGTGTGTGTGTGTGTGTATATATATAATATATATAATATATATATATATATATTTATTTATTTATTTATTTATTTTTTTTTTTTTTTTTTTCCCCCTACTATGGTAGTTAAAAAGAGGCGAGATCTGCTTGGTTACAAACTTTCTTCCAAACATGTTCTTTTGTGTTCAGCAGAACAAAGAAATGTAAACAGGTTTGGAATAACTTGGGGGTGAGTAAATGGTAACATAATTTTCATTTTTGGGTGAACTAGCCCTTTAATGCAGACAGCCAGTATGACCCTTAATGCAAAATGGAAATACTCGCGTGAATTTGTAACATTTAAAGATAAGGATAACCGTAAAATGAAAGTTTTGCACTGAGGATGCACGCGCGTCTGTCAAAGCGCATGACAGGGCAAGCTATGTTAAGCTACATTAAGCTAATGCATTAGCTTGAAGCTTAAAATAAAGAATTATAATGTTTTATTGGATCACGTACCTTTCCCGCAGCAGCTCGCTCTGTTTCCTCCACTATTTTTAGATTAGTCCATAGAAGTGCGTTATTCGTTGCTGTAATTTGGCGCTACTGGCGGACGTTTTCTGTGAACGGTGGGCAGACGCGACTAATCGATAATGACAATCGTTGTCGATTATTTTCATTATCGATTATTGTCGATTTTATCAATAGAGGGTATGCATCGACGTCACTTTCCCGCCGAAAACGCGCTCCCTCAGCTAACGTAGACTGAGTGACAAAAGAACCAGCTGCGTAACTGGATCAATAGGAGAAACGGCGAAAACGCGAGTAAAACTAACGAATTACCCTAAAGGTTGGACTCGAAAGTGTTTCTTACAATTTGTCAAATAAACCTTATCCAGGGATATTGACATGCAGCCAGGAGTCGTGTTTCCTGACATTTATATGTGCCTGATTTGACGCCGGGGAAATACATAAAGCAAATCTGCCTGTGAATATTTATATAACTACAAAATCGGTAGGTTTAAATCTGCTTAATCACTTATATCAATGTTATATCGTCATATTGTCCAGCCCTAAAACGTGTATATTTTTTGACTGTTTATTTAAAAACACCCAATTATGCATAATATAAGATGGAAAATATTTAATTGATGAGTCGTCAACATAATATATAACAATACAATATATAAGGTTACGTTATGATTTTACCTCACACAAAATTATAACTGCAAATCCATGTTTCTGGAGTCCAGCTGTTTCTGTGAATTGCAGTGATCCATTTGCTTCCTTTTCTGTTGCTTTCTCTAGTTTTTAAATATATACCTCAGGGTTTGTGTCAAATCTATTTGTACAGTCAGCCGCAAACCTCTTTCCTGTTTTGAATGTGTTTTGTGTGTTTTTCGCGACATTCACGCTGAAAACCAATGCTGCTGCTCAGTCTGCGTGACCGCAGTCCTAACGGTCGACGGTGACGTCACGTGCATACCCTCTATTAGTTGTTGCAGCTCTATTATTATTATTATAAAAACTGCCTTATATGCGATAGTATACATCAGTTCATTTTAACCTTAATAATAATCAGTTCCCAGAGTTCCCTGTACAGTTCAACATTTGAGAAATACTTTTTTTTTCCCCTTGAGGAAAAGTAGCATGTAGCTACTATATATCCGTGTATATAATGAATCGATACTTAAATGACATTTAAATCAGTTCGCAAAATTCATTAATTCTCCAATTGTGACTTATTTCACAATTCTTATTTTTTTTCCTCGTAATTGCAAGTTTACATCTTGCAGAACTGCAAGATATAAATTCGAAATTCTGAGAAATAAAGCCACAACTCTGACTTTATATCTCAGAATTGTACGCTATAAACTCACAATTGTTATAGGCCAGTCTGAATTGCGAGATTAAGCCAGAATTAGGCATTAGTTTAATTAGTTCAAAGGACATAGCTTTGTGCCCTAGAAAAAAAAAACATTACTGGTGTGCATCTTGAAACAAAACAATGGTTGCTTTCAGTTAAAACAGCTCAAACATGTATTTTAGTCTGGGACTAGGCTTAAGCCTTGTCTGTGGAACTGGGGGGATAATGTTAGAATTGTATGATGACTTTCTTCTTCTTCCTCTTTATAACTTGCAATGAGGAAAAAAAAAAAAAACTCACAATTGTGGGGATATAAACACAATTTTAAGCAAAAAAAAAAAAAAAATCAGAATTGCAAGATGTAAACTCTAAAAAAGTCTGAATTGTGGCATAAGTCACAATTACCTTTTTTATTTATTTATTTTTTTTATTCTGTGATGGAAAATTTAATTTCAACATGTTTTGTTCACTGCACAGGGAAAATATCTGACAGCGTAAAGTTCCTTGTCATGGCAGAGGATTATATGCTGTGGCACGCTGTGGCATATTGATTTGGTGTCCTTTGGGTGTAACTCAGGGTAAGAGCAGTGTGAATGATAACAAACACTCACATTTTCTCCTGGTGTAATAGAATCTTCTGTGAGTGATTACACTGTCATTGGGCCAAGATTAAAGTAAAAGTCAGTTAAAGAGTTATATTATGAACATCACGATCACCTTAACCTATATCACCAGAAGAAAGGACAGTGACAGAGCTAATGAAACATAACAAGCTTTTGTTATTCCGCTGCAGGACATGCAAGTAAAAGAGAAGAAACGCAATGTATAACTGACCTGAAGATCAGGCAGGCTAATTCACATATTAAATTGTTTTGTAACACTTTATTTTTTTATGGCATTATACAGGATAATATAATTATAAAATAATTCACAATGCTTTATAATGCAACATATCAGTACTATTGTCACGTTTAGTTAGTTAAATTTTAATGGACTTTTAGTTTGTTTCTCTTCAGTTACCTGTTTCCTTTGTTCTAGTTTCCCACCACTGATCAGTTGTCATGGACATTCATTTAACGAGCACACCTGTCTGTATTTTGTTAATTATCACTGTGTATTTAAGTTCTTCCTTGCAGGCAGTTGTTTGTCTGATCTTGTTTGTGTGTAGCATGCTGTTTTGTATCTTTACGTATTGCAAATGTAATAACTTCCTCCACCTCTAAAACAACTTTTCGTCTGAGTTCATCAATCCCTTATATATTTTTTCAAACACTTTCTCTTTAACCACCTGACTTAAGCTCCAATTAATTCCTGACTTATAGGACTGTTGACTTGGGCTGTGTTCCACTCCAAATTTTGATGCCCTTCACTCGCTAACTTCCACCCATCTCGTGGACTCGGATGTGCGTCATTACTTATGTTGCATGAGTGCCCACTACTGGTGGAACTCATGCATAAAGTTTAAATGGAATGTACTAAGCCCTTGATCACTTGGAATTCACTATGGCTATGGATTTATTATTGAAAACCCTTTTTTTACCTATGAATTTGTTTAATGCACCATTCTGTATGCATATAAGTTGTTAGAGAAAATATATAAAATCCTATAGGTATATGAGCTGTTGGAGAAAAATAAAGTTACACAAATGAAAAAAAAATCAATAGTATAAACTTTGACCATGAACATAAAGTAGCTACAAGTATTATGCGATTAAATTTTAACGTCATTAATATATTACACACTATGTAATTAATTCTCAAAATAATTAACATACACTTCAGTTAAAGGGTTTTTAAAGTGTCAAAGTACAAAGGCAGTCAATGGAAGGAAATCTGATAGCATTCTGTCATCAAAAAGACCTTAATTTGTCTTCCGAAGATGAACGAAAGTCTTACGGGTGTGAAACGACATGAGGGTGAGTAATGACAGAATTTTCATTTTGGGGTGAACAAACCCTTTAAGTGCAATCTACTGTGACGTCACAATCAAGTTGAGTTGTGGGATATAGAGCTGCTTGAAGTGTACAGCAGAGTAGACTCGCTCCAAAATCGAAATCAAAATCGAGGGGATGAGGGCCTGTGCATATAAACTTCCCTAGTCCACTTCACAAAGTGGAACGCACTTCAAAATGGCGGTGGGGATTCCCCAAAGGGGAAGTGCTTGGGAAGTTTGTGAGTGTATGTCTAAAAGTGGAGTAGAACGCAGCAATAACATGACATCCTCTACTCGCAAACAGTGAATAACGACTTCCCGTGCTTTTATTTAAAATTTAACCTAAAATCTTTTTGTTGATTAAAAAAAATAATAATAATTATGGATGTGTTATGCGTATATGGACATGTTATGCATCAGCTTCACCCACAAACAGGCTTCATGGAAAGCATTCTTCTTCTGCACAAGTGTTTGAAGATGCAGAAGTTATAATGCTGCAGACTGAGCACACCTCACTTAGTACAAACATTGCCAGCACCAACACAACACTTTTACTGTGGTTATTATTTCTGATATGATTATAGTTCAAAGTATTTTGGCTTCATAGATGTATTGTGGAGTGTAGTCGGCTGGAGTAATATTCATACTTCCCATAGCTCAGCCTGTCGCTCTGTAACCCACACAGCTGTAGGAGTCTTTTAGCACTAATGCAGCAAGCATAAATATATTACAGTCTCATCATCTCTCCATTTATACAGGTGTCACCGTCTGACTTGATTTCCAGAGAGCGCAAGTTTTACTTTGCCAGGCGATTGAAGGCGCAACATTATTATAAGAGCAAAATGTATTCATGATAGCAGAAGTCCAACTGGCCCCTGGGCTTTGTAATATAATACAGGCCCTCTTTATCAAATTTAACAGATTATTGGAAACAGGTTGTACACATGATTTGACCATGACGTGAGGAGGCAGGGCCTGCGGACTTTCTCTCTCTTTCTTCTCATTTCCATCCTCTCATATCTCTCACTATCTCATTCTCTCCCTGGCTGCTCTTTGGATTTGATGCTGACTGATTTTTGGAGGACGTCTTAATAACAAATGTAAGACACGTGCCCTGGGCTGATTGTTTTAACACGCTCCTATCACAGATTACCACCAAACACTTACCACAGACCCATACTGACAAAGCTTTATGGACATTTAAAGGGTTAGGTTACTTTACACCAAAAATGGAAATTCTTTTATCATTTACTCACCCCATGTCATTCCAAACTCTTGTGACTTACTTTCATCCATTAAACATAAAAGATGTACATACCAAAAAGGATAAACAAACACCATAAAAGAATCAGAAAAGTAATTTCTTCTTTTATGCTATATTCCAAATCATAAAAACAGTTTTGTGTGTACAACAACAAAATTAAAGCTATTTACTTAAAAGTAAAAAAGTTTTACCTTTTTAAAAAGTTAAAATTTCCAGTATCTGTTCTCACTGGGGGAAAAAATGGTAACCTAAAAATGGTAACATCTGAATCAACTGGTTTTATTGAAGTTAAAAATATTATTCAAGCAATCTGTTGTATAAAGTGCTATATAAATAAATGTGATATGACTACTGGAGTGGCGAATTGCAGAGCTTGAGCAAACATATCCACAGTGCTATGATCTGATGCTTTTCTTACACTTTCTTAAAAAATGTTTGCGGTTTTCTCCGATTATTTTGTTATTGAGAGGAAAGCACACAGCACATATTTATACATCTAAACCCCATTATCAGCAGTGTGGGCAGCGTCGGGATGTTCGCTAACATTATACTGCTGGTCACATATTTCAATTTTTTTTTTACCCCTGAGCGAAGAAGGAAAAAGACCTTCGCCATGAGTATATCGGAGCCTTTAACATCACTGAAGCAACTTAGTGGCCCACAATCTGTCGCTGTAGCTTGCATGTGTTCTGGTGTGTTCTGTTTATGCATGTTTTCTTCAACTACCTTGTGAATCACGTTTGCCACCTTGTGGATAAACTAATTACTGCAAAAAAAATTTAATGTGCATGTGCGACCTGAGCGTACAAAAATCCGGCGGTGCACATACAGTACGTGCGTACTCTTCTGATGACGAAATTCACGTCAACTAAACTATACACTGACCCTCTCTTACGTGTAAAGGCTGATTTATACTTCTGCATTGAAACTACACTGTAGCGCTGCAGAGTTTAGCTCCAACCCTGAAAAAAACACTTACCGGTTACACTTTATTTTATAGTGCCGTAGTTACATTGTAATTACTGAAATAAGTAATGATTACTATTAATTAACTAACTACATGTACTTACTACAGAGTTACAGTTAAGGTTAGGGTTTGGTTTAGGGTTAGTTACTTGTAATTATGCATAATTTAGTGTTATTACTATAGTAAGTATATGTAGTAACGTGTAACTACGGCACTGTAAAATAAAGTGTGACCCACTTACCTGCCTGTAACTTTAGTAATCCTGAAGACCTTTATTAGCTTGTTCAGGTGTGTTTTTGTTTAGGGTGCGAAACTCTACCCCTGCTTCAGGGGATAAATTGTTTTGGAGAAAGGATGAATGGATGAACCAGCATATTTACAACAATTTGTATCAACAAAACTTTTTTCTTTTTTTTTTTCAGTTAAAAAAGGGTTAGTTCACAAATTAAGGAACACAAATTAAGATATTTTTGATAAAATCCAGTGGCTCAGTGATTTCAAAATTTCAATGGTTCGCCACTGGGGGGTGTGACTTTGGCACTTTGATACATGCTCCAAACCACTGATTTGGAACAATAGATTCGTAAAGCTTTGAAGATTCATTAAGCAGTGTTTTGAAATCGCCCATCACTAGATATTGTTGGAAAAAGTCATTTATTTTTTGGCACACAAATATTCTCGTTGCTTTATAATATTATAATATTAAGGTAGAACCACTGAACTCACATGAACTGTTTTAAATATGTTTTTAGTACCTTTATGGATCTTGATAGAGGAAGTGTCATTGCTGGCCTCACTGAGCCATCAGATTTAATCCAAATATCTTAATTTGTGTTCTGAAGAAGAATGAAGGTCGTACGGGTGTAGAACGACATGAGGGTGAGTAATAAATGACATTATTTTCATTTTTGGGTGAACTAACCCTTTAAATTTACATTGAAAAATATGTATGAAAACACTTTTTTTTTTTTTAAATAACATGTAATGTACACTAACGTATTCAGGGGGATGTATTCGGCTTTTTTATTAGTCACAAAAAATATATATCTAAACATTTATTTCTTGGAACATGCTATTAAATTTAATAATAATTAATATATGTTTATTTATCTCAGACTTTTGTCATTGACCTATTTCCAAATTTGATGTCACAATCGATTACGGAAACCAATGCTATTCACCATCATTGATATCAAACCTGGCACGCCAAATTTGAATATATGCAAACATGCAAATTTAAAAGTGCAAATGAGTCTCAAAAAACTCTCACAGCATTAGATTCTGGGAGGTGATAGTGACATTGCAAACTTGGTAATGCAGATTGTTTCCTGTTTATAAAACCCTTCAATGACTAAAATGATTATCCTGAAGTATATCAATGTATCTTTCTTGCTCTTCTCCAGATGGAGTTTCCCAGAACCCTATGAAGCTGAGATGACACTGCCAGTTGCCCAGCCCTGGGGCAGATCAGGAGCAGGGGGATAAACTGTCACCCTGGAGGGGTTGAGGAGCTGTCTCAGGTGTCAGGTTATTATTCTGCTATGAGAGGATCCTGAGAGCTCTTCTGCAGTGCGCTGTGAATGTTCAGACCACTGCGGTCTTGCTCCTTCATGTAGGATTAAGAATGTAATGGATGGAATGGATGAAATCTGAGCAAATGTGCACTTTTGTGTGTGTATGTGTGTGTGAGAGAGTCATTCTCTGGGAAAAAAACAGCATGTGTGCCTAAAAATGTTAATATTCAAATTACCTGGGGTTTACTTTATCCACTCACTTTAACCTTAGCACGTAATTATTTCAGCAATATCACAATAAAGTGGTGGTTGATTATGATTTAACCTTTTTTTTAACTGTAATTAGTGTGTAAAGTATCTATTAGAGCATAAACAACATCTCTGGTTTGAACAATATAAGGCTGAACACCGTTACTGACAATCGTCATTTTGGCTGCGTGAGATTCTCCAGCTTTGTTGTTGAACAACCGAAGCAGCAGGCCTGGAGCAGCAGCTAATTTGCTTTTAAAGGGACACACACAAAAACAGCGTGATTTTACCAAGCAGCGACCTCCCCCAGTTTCTCGTGAAGCCAATACGGAAGTAACTTAAACTGTGATTCATCGACTGGCCGCTAGGGACAGGCTGCAAAAGGGAGCAGAATCTCATTGACCATCATGTTAAAACAGCCAAGTTTACAGCAGAAAAAAATGTTTACACTCTGGTTCAAATTGTGTTTTGGTCTATACTGCCATTTTTGTCCTTCATGACAAGGGGGGTGAATTTTTTTATAACTCATCCATTTAAATTATATTAAGCCTTAAAGTTCTGCATAATTAAGGGCGTGGTCACTTGAGTGACAGGTGGATTGGCGCTGATGTCTGTGAGCCGTCATGTTACCTCAGCTAATTCCAGCCGCTGAATTTGGCATCTCAGCCATATTTGTGCCTTTTTTCTGAATTATTTTATACAATATATGGCTTGCTGCATACTCGAGACAGATGTCAGTCTGTGTACATGTGCTCGCATGCGGAACACACGTTGTTGGATCGTCGTGGCATTGGCTAAAGGTTTTGTTCCTTAGATTTACTACAATGACAATACCAGGAGGATATACAACTCTGACAGCACTGCTTGGATATAACTAAAACTGCTGCACTATTTTGAAAAATTATACTTTGGACACGTGCTCATTAGTTTTAGAGAACATTTGAGAGTTATACAGATATCTTGTACCTATATATGTACGTATAGAGTTTTACATTATAAACAATGTTTTATGTTTTGAAATGGACATTTTACCCAAGTGCAACGGATTGGAATCATCTCGCGATCTCTATTTCATTAAAAGTATGAAGTCCCAGTTAATTTTTTTTGTTTTATTTGCACACCCCACACAAATATTTTTGCGTCAAAACTGCTGTTCAGAACTCTATGGGTGACGTCACGGACACTACGTCCATATTTTTTTACAGTCTATGGTTTTTACTCACACCCAAATAGAGGCAAATTTGACAAATTATAATAAATGATCTGTGGGGTATTTTGAGCTGAAACTTCACAGACACATTCTGGGGACACCAGAGACTTATATTACATTTTGTAAAAGAGGCATAATAAGTCCCCTTTAAGTTTGGAATTTATCTCATTTGACTTAATTTAAATTTAAAGATTTGAAGACTAGATTTAAATCTAGTATATATATATTGTTTCTTGTAATAAATCCCACATTATTAAAAAAAAAAAAAAAAAAACATGGTATCTCTTTCAACTGCAAAAACCATTCAACTCTGTTACATTCCTAATGTTTCAGGTATGAAAGTTATAGGGTTGAAATTATGAGAATTAATGAATTACATTACATAAACATATATATACAATGAAAATTCTAATGTAAATAAATTCAACATTTAGGTATAATTTAAATGTATTTTATTATAACCCATTAAATTGTAGTAGGAATAGTTATGAATGAAGAAATTAAATAAAACAATATTACTACTTTATTTTAAGATAAACTGCAGTAGATATAAAACTCTGCAGTTGATATTGGATGCATTTTGTGCATGTACAGTACTCGATTAGTTTTTAAGTATTTTAATAAATAATTCCATGCCCACTCAGAGGATTTGGCTGCTGTCCCATAGAATTTCAACACTCCATGTCAGTATAAATATGTATGTTCATCGTCATACATTTCTAGTTACATTTCAGATGTAAGGTATAAAATCCTTTTCAACATACTTCAAACATTTACATATCTGAGGGTCAGACACATATCTATCTATCTATCTATCTATCTATCTATCTATCTATCTATCTATCTATCTATCTATCTATCTATCTATCTATCTATCTATCTATCTATCTATCTATCTATCTATCTATCTATCTATCTATCTATCTATCTATCTATCTATCTATCTATCTATCTATCTCAAGCCCCTAGCAAGGCACACTGTGAATTTCTTTAAACTTCCAATATCTTTTGACAACACCAAACCATGCAAACTACTCTAGACTTGTATAACTTTCTGGATTAGCTGTACCTTCTGTAACAAGTCTTTGTCAAGCCAACATTCAAAGTTTGTTTTGTTGAACTTTTCTACTTACATTTGCATGTATGTTCGGTGCTAATAATTGTGCAGAAATTACCATCGCAGTTTAAAAGAAAATGGCAGACCACATTTTTGAGCTTCTCTGAACTTAAGGTGGTGCTGAGCATCAGTGTATAATCTAGATATTGTAACATCATGATCACACAAGATTTACAGACCAACACTCACCTGTTGGAATGACAAAGGCTGGAGAGACTAGTTTGTGACTCTGGGACAGTATTAAAAAATTAAATAAAGCCTGAGAGAAAGAAATGAGACAATAGTTCCTCTTGATGCTAATTTTGACACTGTGACAGCCTAAGACTAGTGAGAAAGATCTGTTCCAAACTCACATGATATTGAGAAAACATTGAGACAGAGAGAGAGAGAGCTATATGTGTCTGGCGGCATGATAAAAAGTGAGTAAAAGGGGAAAAAAACGCTAGAAGGCATCTCGTTTATCATGCAGGTTTAGCATGCACATGTGAAAATGAACAACTCTGTTATCAGCTAGTCTGCCTGAGCTTAGTTTAGTGTACTGCCATTTATTGTGTGTAAATGGCAGACTGTCAGGACCCGCGAGTCGCTGATTTATCGGCCGCTGCCGTCTTTTCTAACGTCGATGAACTAACATTCACAAACCACCCCAAGCGAATTTGATCTTTTGCTAAATTTGAAAAACAAGTGCAAATGTTAATTTTAAAGGTGGATAATTTCTGTGCTAATTACAGAAGAGGCTACCTGGGGTTTTAGGAGCAGTTGTGAAACCTGTTTAGAAACAATCCTTATTATTGCAATTGTTTGGTGCCCCTAGTGGCGCAGAAATTACACTCACAACTTCAAGATGGCAAATTGTACAATCAGAATATTAAATTAAAGCCACCCAATGTGGAAATGTTATTTGGAATGTCTCCACAACCACATTTTTTTTTTTTTTTTTTTTTTTCCTGTTTCTTTCATACAGTAACATGTTTCTTATTGAAACAAGAAGTTGAGGCAGGACATATTAAAGGGATAGTTGACCAAAAACAAAAAAGAAAAAAAAAAAATGTTGTCATTATTTATTTACTCACCCTCAGGTTGTTCCAAACCTGTATACATTTATTTGTTCTGCTATACACATAGTAAGATATTTGGAAGAATGTTTGTAATCAAGCAGATCTCGCACCCCATTGACTACCATTGTAATTTTTTTTTTTTTCCTGCTATGGTAGTCAATAGGGAGCGAGATCTGCTGAATTTTAATTTTTTTGGGTGAATTATCCCTTTAAAGGGCTTGTCCATTTATATGTAACCAACCTAGGCTCATAGAGTCTGGCAACATTTTATTATGTTGGTTTTAGTCAGATGAATAGAGGCAAAAGATTAATGCTGCACATTTGGAAATAATGTACCCCCTACAGTAAACCCTATCCCTAAACCTAATCGATATTGTTAACAAATGCAAATATGAGATAAAAACACATTTGCTGGTATTTTAACTTGTTCCTTCAAGTATTTGAGCTCTTTTACCATTTCACGGGAGTCGTATTGCAGTGATGTACCAAGACAGCTAATGAGAAGAGAAATTTTATTACTTTACAAAACCGCACATATGGAGCCACTTGTGTGATGCAGATGTCAAAATGTATTTAACAAATCATACACTGGCAAAATTGTTTCGAAGTCATGACATAGGGACCATGCAAAAATATTATCAATATTAAATGTCTTTATTAAATGATAATCTGCTACTGTAATCATAAGTTGTGTGTTTTACTACCTCCAGTATTCATTTGAGTTGGAAACTGCACTGAATTGTACATACAGGTAAGTTTTGGGGGTTTTGCAAAAATGTTAATCATGTCAAGATCCATGATTTGCTGCTTTCTATTGCCAGTCAGAGGCCGCTTGTACTCATTTTCCCAAAAGAGAAAGACTGCATATTTTAAGCTTAAAGATCATTTTGTCAACTTTTATATTGATGACAATAAATATAATATGAATAACAACAACTGCAACTGTTTGTTCAATGCTTGTGTGGCCCCTGGCATTTTCAGAGTCCCCTTAACTAAGCGTCTATTATCATGTCAGAATGTATGATAGGACATGTTCAGCAGGTCAGTGCGACATAGCTCGTCAAACAATATAATGAGCTAATCTGACTTGTCAAAAAAGAAACAAACTCAAAAGAAAGAGAGAGCTGATAACTGTCAATCATCTACACAAGATTACTAACAGTTGGTCCAGCTCAAGGCATTTTCACACACAGGATAAAAAAGAAAAACACGTCTCACATGCACCTTGGCTTTCTGTAAGGACCCCATGACAGAGAAAACTTTATTTTTTTGCTTTCTTATTCACTCCATTGCTGTCTCTTTTTCTGTCTTCTTGTTAATTCTCTCATATGTAAGTAGATTATGAAGAGTGAATATCTTTAAATATCACACTTTTATTTACTTCATGTTTAAATTTACAATGTAAAATGTATAGGTCAAGCTAATGTGAAGCATCAAACAATGTGTTTAACACCTGCAGGCAGTCTGAAATCTGTCGAGATTTTCCTTTTTCACTAGATGTAGTCTCCTTCATCAAACCCTTCATTGCCCAATGACTCCGTGCATGTGTGTGACAGACGTGTCTTT
Organism: Chanodichthys erythropterus; assembly: GCF_024489055.1. Taxonomy (NCBI): domain Eukaryota; kingdom Metazoa; phylum Chordata; class Actinopteri; order Cypriniformes; family Xenocyprididae; genus Chanodichthys; species Chanodichthys erythropterus. The sequence goes on along the minus strand of NC_090243.1, from coordinate 31,633,203 downwards.
CTGCCACAGCTGTGACAGACCCTCATGGGCAGAACTACACACTGTGACGATACACATACAAACCCAGCACAGGCTTTTCCATTTCGGACGGTATACGGCACTAATACCCGGCAGAAATTTTCACCCATTAATCTCTCTTTCATGCTTTTAATTATTCAACATAAAGTCAGAATATGACAGACACATTAAATCTGTCACATGTAATGACTCCTCAATTAATTTTGCTTAAGAAAACATGTAACGTTGTGCTTTAAACTCTTGTGCAATGACATGCTTGGGGGAGAAGATCTCACTGTTAAAAAGTAATTACAGAGTTCTTAGACAAAATGTGTGAATGTGACATTCTGTAAAGTTTTGTAAAGATTTATTTCACACATTATAGATTGATTGATTGATTGATTGATTGATTGATTGATTGATTGATTGATTGATTGATTGATTGATTGATTGATTGATTGATTGATTGGTTTTATTATCCACCAATGTGGAAATTCTCCTTTGGATTTTTTAAAAAAACATCCCATTAAATAGTCTAAAGACCTGTACACACCGGGACGAATATCGCATGCATTTATCTGCAGCGTTTTTCGAGATGTTTTTTGTGTTCATACCCAAGTGATTTTCACTGGCGATGCGCAGTGTGAACGTGCAAATTCACTCCCTGACAGTATGTGGCGCTTGTGCTTAACGGTAGTGCAAATAGACATATTTATGATATTAATAAAAAGTTAAAGAAGATTAAAATGTAGATATAAAATTATATATATATATATATATATATATATATATGACATGAGAGATGGTAGTCAGAAACAGTAGTGCAGTAGTGCAAGTGAACGGTAGTGCAAATAAACATATTTATGAAACAGACATTCTCAACTATATTTCTTGAATGTAAAACAAAAAAAAAACAAACAAAAAAAAACAGTAAAAATACAGAAATAATAGACATCTATTGGTGTGGCCAAAAAGTGGCAGAGCACCCATAGCCCTGATCAGAGCCACATTCATTTACATGGTATATTTATACATGACCTAGAAAGCTAGGGAGCTGTTTGAGACGCAGGGATAGTTTGTAGGGGTCTTCCTCGTCTACTTACTTTCTCTTCGTCGTCTTGGTATCAATGGCAAGACCGTTTTGTGCTTGAGGGCCACCAAGTCGTGTTTTACTGTAACTTCAGCTTCTCCACTCTCATTGGTCAGCCAGTTTTTAACGCGGCGCGTCAAACCAAAAAAAATAAAAAATGAACCCGAGGTGTTTTTTAAAAAATAATGTTTTTATTCTTTGCCTGCACACTCACATTGGCACCCTTTGTTTAGTCACGAGGCGTTAAACGTCGGCGATAATCGCGCGCGATATTCGTCCCAGTGTGTACAGGTCTTAACTGCCACTGGTATAAAAGAGTGTTTGTAAACATTTTTAAGAACTTCGGGGACCTTATACCTTCTTCCAAGATGGAAGCATTACAAATTCAGAGTGTATGGAATTGGACATAACCTTTGTTGCTCTTCTGTGTATTGCCAGCAAATACAGTTTGTCAAGCCCCCCCATTCTCCCTATCCTGTGTAACTTATTCTTATTCCTCAGTCGCAGGTTTCCATACCATATTACATTTTTAATTTTTTAAACTTTTATATACTCCAAAACTGATTGACTAACATCAAAAATTCTTTAATTTCTGCATTAGAAACATTCTTGAGTTAAAATTTTGTCTACATTCTAAACCAAAAACTCAACCTTGTATCCAAATATGTTTCCAGATATTTAAAACTTTTCACAATCTCAACAGCCTGGGGTGCGTTTCCAAAAAAAAAGGATCATTAGCCAACTAACATAGCAAGTTCCGTCGTTACTAACATAGTACAATGATTTGGTGTTTCCCAAAACCAAATTTCAAACAAACATTCGCTTTACTAACTGATAAAATACTATTTATTAGGTGCACTGAAAGGAATAATATTAATATACATCATCTGTGCACGAGATAGGGCCTTAAAAACATCAGCCAATTGGCCCTCTGGCTTGTCAATCACTGCCATGACGTGCGCGGCTGCGCGCTCCAGTAACTTTCCACACTCTACAGGCGCCGCATGCAATGTTTTTGTCAGGAGACAGGAGTAACAACTGCAGATTATGAGTTACCTGCGGTGAGTCCGACATAATGAATCCACTAGCAAGACGAATGCCGGTGGTAAGCACTTGTGTTCCAATACTCGTGCACGAGTTTTGGAAGGCGTTCCCTCGAAATGAGCTGTGAAGGAGGGGGGGGGTTTCATGTGCTCATTTAAAAAACTCAGTAACAGTCTTTGGTTTCTCAGTCAACGAAAAGATCCTCTGTAGCACCTTTAACATTAAAAACAAGCTCTTTTGTTTTTCTACATTGATTTGCAAAGCACTCAATTTACACCAACCTTCAACAGCAACCATGTTTTTGTTTTTTTAAATAAGTTTGCGCATTCAGACATTTACACTTTGAACAAAGTTGTGCAAAGACTCTGCATACTTAAAAAGACCAGCTCTATTACTCAAAATATGTTGCTCATTTGTGTATAAATATTGAATTATATATGATGACTGACCAATAATACCGATATGACTAATGATTTATATGACAAATATATGGCAAATAATTCTGTTCAATTTAGAGAACATTTATGTCTACAAATTCAGTAATTCCCATTCTTATATACACAACCACAACCCAACTAATAGCACAAAGCACCACAGAATTTCTCAAATACATTGCTAATATTTGCTGATATTTACTGTCATTGCCAGGTTTCAATGTAAAAGAAGGGGACAAAGAAAAAAAGATATAGTGATTTGTCTAATGTACAACAGGGATGAGAAAATGTACTGCCCAGGAAGCAGCACAACATTCTACATTCTAACTAGTGCAGACCTAAATTAATCATGATTAGAAGCATTTTCCCACCTAATACTGATGATTAATGATAATTCCACACTGCACACTTATGCAATAGGCTACATAACATGTGTTAAAATGAGCCACAATTGTCTGAGTTCAGACTGTAATTAAATGAATTAAGGAATAAGCTAGTGTTTGACCAAAGGAATACTCCAGGGTTTGTTGAGTTCAGAAGACCTTTAGTTCAAATCCTGAAGGAGTTTTATTCTCGAGGCCAATTACAGCTTAACAAAGTCACCAGGTCAAGATCACAAACTCACTTTGTACAAAGTGAGAAAGAAGACATGTTTGAGAGTGTGATTGCGACACAGGTTAATTATTAAACTTGGCAAGAGAAGAATCGCTCCAGTGAGGTGATCCAATTTCAACCAGTAAGACACCTATGAAAATATGAACACTTGCCACAACAGAAGAAAGATTCCCTCATGTAATTAGCCTATGCATTAATTTATTGGAAGCCAGTGCTTTCTAAACAGACTTAATTATATACTTACACTTAATTATATTTGGTTTGTTTTAGAGTCACAGATGGAAAAACATATTTATTTTGGGAGATAAAAGTCCACCTGGGACAGAGAGAGGTCTCAGCAGGGCTGTGAGCCGTCTGGTAGGAATTTACTGGATTAGCTCAGTCACTAAATGTGAGATGAACCGTGTTGTCAATCAGCCCGAGGGCTCAGAAAGAGAGCTGGAGCTGTCAATCAAAGCCTGGCCTTCAATCGCTTCATTCACGGAGCCTCTAGAATTCACTGCTGCTGAGGCCCGCCAGGACTGAAGAAATCACTGCAGATTCACAGCTCTTTTTTCTTTTCTTTTCTTTTCTTTTCTTTTCTTTTCTTTTCTTTTCTTTTCTTTTCTTTTCTGTCAATTACATGGTTTCAATTTTCCATAAGTTCCAAAAAAAAGAAAAAGAAACAAACTAACTAACAGATAAAATCTTCTACATAGAAGCAGTCAAGCAAACTTTTATTAAAAAATAAGCAAAAAGGTTAATTGATTTTTGCTGTATTTTGGTATTTTTTATTATTAGTTATATTAGTACATTATTAGTACTTATTATTTCTAACATGAGTCAGAGTCACCATAAATCAGTAAATTTGGTTGAATTAAGGAAAATCATTTTCAAACAGTTGAAGCAGGCTTTTTTCTTTTTTTTCTTTTTTTTTTTTTTTCTCAGATTGAAAAAAGGTGTTTTTGAGATGTCATCATTTGAAATTATTCTGTACACTCAAAAAATAGTTTGTTCATTGAACTTAAATTAGGGACAGCTTCTCCACCCATTTATTTTAGATCCATACAACAAGACTAAAACAAGTTAATTTAAACAAATAATGTTTTGTTTTACCAACTTAATAGATTTAAGTGTTAATTAAAAACTAGCAAAAGCTTTTGCTATTTGTAATGATATATTTAAGCACTAAGTAATAACAATTAACTACATACTTATAGTGTTAGGTTTAGGATTAGAGTTTTTTTAGCATGCTGAAGACAATCACGTTTATTATTATTTTTCGTAACATACAGAATGAGAAAGTAAGAAGGGACTAATCTCATACTGGCATGAGCAGTTATTGTTAACTGGTCGATCTTTCCCTTTACTCAAAAACACAAAATAACTTCAAAATAACATACTACGCAAGACAATACCATCAACTCTTCGGTTACCAACATTCTTTAAAATACCATCTTCTGTGTTTAGCACAATAAAGAAACTAGAGAGTGAGTATGAGTATTTTTGGGTGAACTATCCCTATAACGCATTTTAATTAAGTAATTTTAACAAAATCATTTTTACAGTGTTCATATATATATATATATATATATATATATATATATATATTTTTTTTAAATCTGCAAAATTAGTCAAAATGAACCAAAAACAAACACTGATTATCAAAGACATTATAATGTTATTAGATTAAATTTTATTAAAGAAAATTATGAAAATACAAAAGTCTTGAAATGTTATAGCTAAAAATCTTTTTAAATATTTGGATTGACATTTTTGTATGGAAAAGTACAAATGCAATTTTGTATTTTCATAATTTTCTTTAATAAAATGTAATTAGGTACATTTACAAAAAATGTCAATCCAAATATTAAAGAAGATTTTTAGCTATTTCACAACACATATCTTCTTTGAGTTCCAAGGTTGTTAAGTAATGATATATGCTTTTGTAGAAGCCACAAGGCAAGTGTGATTTTAACTTCTTTAACATTTTATTTATTTATTTTTTAATTGCAGCCACAGTCACCACCCAGAGGGAAACATTTGTAATGATCAACTTGGTATGTTCAGTCGACTATGCAGACGGTGTGCTCATCATGATATATATATATTGAATATGTTTAATAAACCTCATACTGTGTAATATTTTTGAATTAAAAAAAGTAAAAGAAAAATAAAAAAGTACTTATTGTGTTCATGTTGTATTGCAAAACACTTGCTACTATTGAGGTGTGATACAGGTAAGAAAATAAGTACAATGTAATAACATGTATATAATACGTGTAATAACACAATAAATGCATTGTATCAAATAAATTAATTTAAATGTTAGTACAGTAGCTAAAGACACTTAATATTAATTTAGACCAAAAAAAAAATGGCATGGTTTTATTTAGTTCTTCCTGAAAGCATTAAAATGATCAAATTCAACTGAAAATTTACTGTAGATGCATAGAAAAGAAAATCCCTTATGACTGAATAATTTGAGCATGGCAGATAAAGCACATGCCTATCCAGCATTTGCGTTCTTGCAAATCAGAGGCACAAAAAAAACAAAAAAACAGAAAAGGTCCAACAGCAGGTTTATCTAATGTTGTTGTGTATTCTGTGCAGCAGCGGTGTTTGGAATAAGTTCCATGCAGTCATTGGTCTTCCAGATCTGTGTGTGACACCTCATGCCCCCCAGTGCAGTCTATTTAGCTGCAGTTCTGATCAGCATCTTTATACACTATCAGCCCTGGGCTGCAATTTCTGCAGGATGCTTTTATAAATGAACATAATCAGAGGTGAGCCGGCACTCTCTGATTGCAGCAGGAAACAGAGCTGAGAAACTTTACTGGATTATCATGCCACTTGAGAACTGAGCACGCACACACACACACACGTGCTACCAATGGCCTACAATTCAGTCCTCTTGCTATTGGCATTCGGCGCCTGCACTTTGTCTTATTTCACTAAAATAATATAATTGTCCCTCATTTTATTGCTTGTAAAGCCATCTCCTTTCTGCAGGCGATGTAGGTGATCAATGTACCGTCTAAATGAATCAATTCTTGCAGGAATACTGTTTGTTTGGAAAATGATCCTGACCAGGACAGGGGGGACGATTGTGCTTGTATTAGTTTAGTGGCTTGGGTTTTCATGTTCGCCCACAATGCATCGGAAATGACTCCATTTTTCATGTTATGAGTATTTTATACAGCAGCCTCTCCATGTAATACACTATATAAGTCATTACTTAAATAGAATAAATAGACGTGTTTGTTAGTCTTGGCATGCCATGAGCCCATCGGCCTTCACTTGAGCTATGAGAGGAAATAAGAACCCAGTGAACTAGCAGCACTGAAGTGCCATCAGCTTTACACTGACGCTTATCAGAGCAATTGTAACGGTGACATGCAGACTGATGCTTTATCTTGTGTTAATTCTGCATGCGGGTTATATGGAGGAAATCTATCATGATTGGACTATATGAGGAAAACTGTGGTGAAATACTTAAATACTTGGGGCAGTCGAGGCCTAATGGATAGAGAGTCGGACTTGTAACCCAAAGGTCATGGGTTCGAATCTCAGGTCCGGCAGGGATTGTTGGTGAGGGGAGTGAATATCCAGCGCTCTCACCATCCTCAATACCACGACTGAAGTGTGTGTTCACGGTGTGTGCACTTGGATGGGTTAAATGCAGAGCACAAATTCCGAGTATGGGTCACCATACTTGGCCACATGTCACTTCAAATGTGCTTTTGGAGACTGCACTCGAGAAAAAAATAAAAATAAATAAATAATAATTAAAACAGTATGGTTGTAAAACTTGTAATGGACAACCTATACGAGTTTTCTAATGGCCAATATAGAGCAGAAAGTCTAATGCATGCTATATATAATGCAGGTTACAATTAATTATAATAAATCTATATCTATGCTCAAATTAAACTTTTTTTTTTTGTTCAAATCACTAAAATATTTGAATCAGAATGTATGTGTTAACAAGGCTGTTCGGTATTTTGGTACTAACACACTGGATGCTTTAATTAATCAATCAAATGTATCGGCTGATGCTGATAATCTCTAAATGGCAAAATATCAGCAGATTATTCAGATTTCTGCTTTTATTACTCACATTTATCTGTTGCTTTGGTTAAAAGTCTCCACAGAATTAACACATACACAATGTATTATATGTACTGACTCCTTACAGCTCTTTATACATTCATGAAATAAGGTAACACAATAAAGTTCCATTTGTTAAAGTTAGTTAACTATGTTAACATGAACTAACAATAAAATAACGTCTAAAGCATTTATTATTCTTATTTAGTGTTCATATTAACATTTACTAATGTTTTACTGAGATGTTTTATTGATCCCACTTTATATTAGGTGGCGTTAACTACATATATGTACTTACTTAAAAAATGTACTTATTGTGTACGTATTGTATTGAAAACACTTGTGCTGCTATTGCAGTGGGATACAGTTAGGAACAGGTTTGGTTGTATGGGTAGGTTTGAGGGTGGGTTAAGGTGTAAGGGAAGGGTCAAAAGTGTAATTAGAATGTAATGACAGAAATTAATTACAGCTGTAATTACATGAAGGTTTTTTTTAAATATAAGTACAATGTAATAACATGTATAAGAGCATTGTATCAAATGATTAATTTAAATGTTAGTACTTAAAGACACCTAATATAAAGTGGGACAGTTTTATCCATTAATAACAATGAACAGCTGTATTTTCATTAATTAATGTTAACAAAGATTAATAAATACCTTAACAAATGTATTGCTCATTTTTAGTTAATGTTACTTAACATTGCAATAACTAATGATAACTAATTGGGCCTTATTGTAAAGTGTCACCGAAATAAATGCAATGCTAAATGCAAATAAATAATTAAACATACACTGAAAAAAAAAAAACAATGAGTAATATTTACTTAATTTTTCTTTTGCAAGTTTTTGCACGCATATTTTTAAAATAAATTTCACATATGGAATTAAGTAAACTCTACTTAACTAAGTTAAGTAAAATTAACAAAGAAAATGAGTAATTTTAACTTAGCCAGTAAAAGGTTGAGTAATTTCTACTTAATTGACAATGGTAACATTTTTGAGTGTGAATGTGCCATCTTGAGTAGCAAATGAACTCCAAATGTCACAAAATGGCAAGTTACTAAATGTAACCACAAAAGCGATGATAAAACAGTGTAAATACAGTTGGAAAAACTGTGAAAAATCAACCTCATTAATTATTCAAGGCCCAGTGCATGATGGGAGCACCAGTATCAAAAAAGTTGAGTAGTTTTACTTAATTTTATAAGGTGATATTTACGCTTTAAGTTCTACAAACTTGAATTGAGTTGTAATATAGAATTTACCGTTTTTTAAATTATTGCCCGAGATAACTTTTTCATGTAAAAATTACACTTGTTTTTTCTGTACTATTTACTTCACCCGAAAATCTTCACCAGAAAATGCTTACCATATTTTGTTGTTGTTGTTGTCAAAAGCTGTGTGTATTTGGGGTCAAATTCATTGGTCACTTGGTGTTACTACTAATACAATATTTGGTAACACTTTATTTTACAGTGTCATTGTTACATATGTTACATGTAATTACTATAGTAATAACTATAAATTATGCATAATTACATCCAACTAACCCTAAACCAAACCTTAATCCTAATCTATAGTTAGTACATTACCAGTACTTAAATGTATAATTACACTGTAACAAAGACACCTTAAAATAAAGTGTAACCCATTATTTAACCCAGTGTTTATTCCTTGTGTTAAGGTGGTTAATGACAGTTTCTCTGATGGTTGCATGTTTAAAAAAAGGTAAATTCCTGTTCATCTCATGTCATGTTCATTATGCATAGTGTTGCGAATATACAGTTTATGGTAAAATTAATTTCCAGTAATATTAATTGTTGGTTTTTAAGGATTTTTTGTTACATTTGCATTATAAACAATTTTGGTGCTGTTGAGTTGTCAATTGAATGTGACTCATGAAGCAAAGCAGTTGGAGTAGAGCATAAGCCTTATCAATATCCAATTCATATGAATAAATACATAAAAATGGCTAGACATGAATAGTAAATGGTTTGCTCTTGCATTGGTCTTTGCACATTAAAATAACATTAAGTGTGCTTTATTCAAACAGCCACACAAACACTGTACAAGTTTGTTGTTTTACATTATGTTAAACATTTCCTTTTTATTTGCAGTCCTCACCCTCTCTTCCTATTACACTGCACCGTCCACTCGCTCTTGGAGTAGCACAGGAAGTGAAACTGTAACTCAGAGTTCACATGTAATTGGTTACGGTCACGCTACCCAAACAGGAAGGAATCTGTAACTGATTAGAATTCTTCCTCCTGCAATAATAGTCCCAAAATTAATTATACTCCGGCTCTATTCCCACTATTGCTTTTCCTGTTTTGAAGCTGTTTTATAGAGCACAAATCCCCAGGCTGCAAAGCCAACGGACAGACATCCATCACCAGATCAGACACACGGACAATATGCATTCAGCCAAACAGCACTCTCATGTAACACGCTGGGCTCATGGGTTATGTTTATGTTATGAAGCAATATTCATGAGAAGTTCTGTACTGGATCATGTGACTCTAGAATGCACATTTATCATAAAAGAAAACATTAAATAAATTAGTAAGTGCATGTGTCTTGAGTTAGAGTGTGAGCAGGAATAGCCAGTTGTGTCAGTAAGACTGTCAAATCCTAAACTCTGACTATAGTAAAACATATTATGTACATAGTATATCTTCTTGTAAAGCGCTTTGAGAAAGCCACTTTTAAAGGCGCTATATAAAATAAAGGTATTATTATTATTATTAAAAATACATCAGAGTCAATCAATCTTTATTTTTTTTTTTATTTTTTTAACATTTCGATAAATGTGACCTGAAATTATTTTATTGTTCTCACCTCCTGGCTGCAGTAATCAGATTTCAATGGAAATGTGAATAAGATGTATGATGACGGGCTGGTTTGGGAATGTGAAAATGCTCTTCCTTGTGTTATTTCTGGTAATGAAGTACTTTTGGCCCTCAAATACATAAAAAGTCAACATGAACATGCGTTACACAGTCAAATGGTTAATCAAATACATTTTCTGAAAATATCAGTAATATCAAAAATATTAACACAAACAGAAGAGCCAGTGTAAGAAAATTGCTCATGTACAATATAGATTTTATAAAATGTTAAGTTTTTGTAAATTATATTGAGATAAACAAGTGTTATAACTGCACATAAAAAAATTATAAAGTGTAAAAATGCACAATCTAAGAATTATGACCTATATGACATTTTCAGTAAAATAAAATGTATATCATGAGGTTATAAAATGACAATATAGAAAAACACCAAAGTACAGAATTGCTAATTACATCCTTTATTGCCTTTATTGTCTCAACTGCATTTCATACTACAGATGTAAAATAAAAAAATTAAACAAAACTGATTAGCAAAATGAACAATAGTTTGATGTTATTAAAGCCTATTTCATAGAAACATTTTGCTACAGAGTAATATTAAATATCAAAAGCGCTTATCATTAGTATTAATTTTTTTTTGACAATGTGCAAATTCAAACATAGCATGTCAAACATATGTATTTCACATTTTACTGTTTACTATTCATTATTTGTTTGCTAAAAAAAAATGTGGTAACACTGCATTTATGCATTAATGCATTAATTAACATTGGAGCAATACATTTGTTACAGTATTTATTAATCGTTGTTAACTGTTAACTAATGAAACCTGATTGTAACAAATTGTACCAAACTTGTTTACGAAAAACTTCAAAAAATAAAGAAAAAGACACAACAGTGACAAAAATTACAAAAAACTTAAAAGGACAATCTGTTTTAACACAATGAAATCTTTGCAATAACAAAACAGATTAAATCGTGCAGTATTTACATCACTTAAGTTATTCTCTTAACGTTAAAAAAACTGATGTTTTACATACATGTAAACATCTGCAAACATCTCAACGTCTATATCTGAGCTACACATGTAACGTGAGTCAGATTGTCAGAGATAACCGGTTATTTCAGCTGTTGTATGCTGATTTTACAAAAATAAACCATCATGTTTCCATTTCCTGTATATTACAGAAGCACTTATGTTAACAAAATGACATTTTAGAAACATTTTTCATCTCACACAGCATTGAAAATCATCACTTACCGATGCTTTACTTTACCTAAACAGCTCTTTCAGCATGTGTTGTCTGTCATTGGGGTTGAAAATTGGAGAATGGGTTGGAAATTGGAACCATCTCGAATGCAGTCCTGGAGAGAGGAAAACAAACTTAAATGAGATCATGCCTGCCAAGACGCATTTCACCAAAGGGCAGAAAGGAAGTAGGAGATAACGCAAAGGAGAAGCCAATTAATGCTGATCTGTTAAGATTGTTTTGTATACGTGTGTGTGTGTGTGTGTGCTTGTGGTCCAGGAAAACCCTACATTATGGGGACAAAGGGTCCCTACAATGATATCCGAATATGATATCAGCAATATCCAAAATTCTTTTTTCTTTTTTTTTTTTTTTTGGTCACTGTGAGGAAAAAAGCTTGTAAATCACACAAGTGATTTTTTTTTTTTTTTTTTGAAAATGTAAAAAATGGTGGGTGAGTTAGGGTTAGGGGATAAAATATACAGTTTGTACAGTAGAAAAATCATTATGTCTATGGAATGTCCCTATAAAACATGAACCTCAACTATGTGTGTGTATGTGTGTGTTTGTGTGAGTTTGCTGCTTTCAAATATAAAGTAATTTTGATTAATGTTCTTTCTCTCTAATAAAAGTCCCTATCAGTTATTTTTTCCCCCTTTCTTAATTATTACTCTGTGAGAAAATAAAATGAGTAACATTAAGAAGGTTTTCCATCTGTTGATGTTTGTGTGTCAAGAGCTGATATTCAATAGCCAGTCTAGAATAATGTGTTTTAGATGTGGTACACCACAAATCCATTACTCATGAGCTACTTAGAGTATTGAATTGCAGTGATGAATCTAAACAAAGCGAGAATCTAAACTTCAAAGAGATACAGATACATCAGAGAGACACATGATGACTGACTATATTATATTAACAATAAAAGATTAAATAAAAATCAATATTGCATATGAACTAGGATTAGAAGTTTAAATAATAACAACTGCTACAACTAATATAGGCTCTCTATATAATATAGTTGTAGTGATGTTATATAAGCAATATCACACAAGTGCAGTAGGTAATCACACTGTGCTGATATACAGCCATTTTTGCATGGCTCTGAGTGTGATATTGCGTTTATACAACAGTTCAATGGCACAAGTGAGTAAATAAAACAACAATGGTGTGTCTTTAAAAACCCTCTTTTGTGCAGAACTACTTCCTTCCGCCAATGATTCAAATCTCAGATTGACAGTTTAACAGTTGAGCCCAAGTCTCTAATACTAAAACGTTACTAATTCTAAAAGCTTACTGTGTTATGTAGAGTAGAGTATTATGAAAGAGAGATTGACTAAATGAATGCATATTATCTGATATAGCATTTATTCTTCAAGTCGATGTCTATAATATTATATCCATTATAAAAAGTCAGTTTGAATGTTCACTGAGGAAAGCGGTAAAGATTTCCCATGACAGCGCTAAAACAACGTACTTGTTTACAACCAGTCCCATTTCAATTTGCTAATGACTCACTCATAAAGACAGTCTTTGCTGCAATCTAATAGTTTAATAATGAAACTTTCACTGAAGTTGAAATCACAATCACTAATGGACCCTTTCTTAATACCAAATAAGGCATATTATTAAAATGTATTATTAAAAATAATATTATTGAACAAAAGCAGCGCTCTAGTACAGGATTTACGTTAGCTTAAATATACAGCTATGAAACAAACATTTTCCCCCTTATCCCAAATAGATTTGCATCTGGAATAAGTAAAGCCCGGAACACGACAAGCCGACCGGCATCCGACTACGTTTTCCGCACTGTCGGCTTAAATTGGTCCCTGTCAGCTTTTTTCCGGCTGATTCGACATGTTGAATCGACGTCGGAGCTCGTCGGTCAGTCAGGCTATCTGATCATTCTGATTTGCTGTTCAGATACTGCCACCTGCTGGTACGGAAAGGCATTTCTTCTTACGCAGGCGCAGAATGGACGTGCTACTTGGGCATCAGGTGTCGAGTGTCGGTTTGGTGTGTCAGGGCAACTTTGGACCCAGACGCTGCCGACGTATGCCAACCCCTCAGTCTGCTTTAGCACGACTAGTTCACTGGCGTCAGCTTGGTGTGTTCCAGGCTTATTAGATTAATGAGACCAAAGACTGCCCGATTTGATATACACCAAATGAACTATATCTAATGTTTAACCACTATCTACATAAGTACCAGCAGCAAATTTCTAAAGGACTGGGTGAAAATAAAGCCGTTCTCTGTGGGTACATGAGCGCTGAATGGCGCTGACGAATTAACTAAACACTAAACAAATTGTAAAATAGGTGCTATGTTTATATATGAGTCACATATTTGACTTCTAAATAACTACATTTTCACCTAAAAAACTCTTAAAACTACATTCCGCGACACAACAACAATAGTATTTGTACAACAAAATATGGTGGATTTGCTCGACCGCCATGACAGTCAGGGTGATACAAACGGTGAAGTAGTTCCAGTGCAAATTTAGGGTTATGCAACAATTCCATGGCAATTTGTAACTTTTTTTTTTTATGTTTCGGTGAATTGGTGACTAATTCATATGTATTCATACAATCTGATTCATACGCTTTTGTATGATCTGTTTAGACCCCAGTGATGGGTATGTTTAGGGGTGAGGTTAGGTTTGGTGCTTCATAATCATTTTTTCTTATTAAAAATCATCTGTTTTTGATTCATATCATACAAATTTATACAAAATCACCACCTCATAAAGTAGTAACATTTTTCCATTGTCAGGTTTGGCTGTGTGGTTGCTGACAGGGGCATCTGTCTGTTGGCTTTGCATTTGCTAAATTTGTATCACTGTGTACAATATAATTTTAAAGGTTTTGTACTATACGCTTGCTCATGCCCCACTGAGGGTTAGGCTTAGACTAGAGCAAGGGTTAAGCTTCATGTGTAACTTTTCTTTTAAAACAAACCATGTTTTTGTACAAATCACATTTTTATTAGTATTGCTAGTAAAATTCACAAATAATTACAAAAAAAAAAACTGCAAGTAACATTGAATTAACTTGAAATTATAAAGAATGAAACAGTATTGTCTTGTAAAATGTACTGCAATCATTTTTGTTTTATTTACAACTTCGAAAAATCTTGTTTTACAGTGAAATTTTTTTTTTTTTTTTTTTTTTTTTTTTTTACGGTGTTGGTGGAAGAGAATATGAAGAGGATATAACACTTTATTTTAGTGTTCAACTCTCACTTTTAACTAGTTGCCTCTTAGCTTGCATAGTACCAGAATATTCGCTGTTTATTAGTACTTATAAAGCACGCATTAATGCCTTATTCTGCATTACACCTTATACATTCCTTAATCCTACCCCATACCTAAACTTAAATGCTACAAAAAACTACCTTACTAACTATTAATAAGGTGTAAACTAGGAGTTTATTGATGCAAAAGTTGTAGTTAATAGTCAATATGTGTTCCCCATAATGAAGTGTTACCTCACTTACTAGCTCAAGTCCAAAGACTTTAATCCTAGCTTTTTATAGTAGTTCTGGTCTGTAGTTATGGATGAATCACTCCTTTAATGCATGTCTATTTCATTTTTTTCAACTGTATTTTTTTCTCTCTCGACTGTCAGCCAAATGAAAATCATTTGTTTGATTTGCTTAGAAAAGTAACAGTAAAACCTCACCTCAACAAGATGCATGATTTGAGGTATCATTAATGTCAGTGCCACATAAGGCACAACTTACACACTGAGGTTCTGGAATGGAGATTTAAACAAACACCTCTAATGACTGTGGAAGTTGAGAAACTGATAAATGAATTGTCGTAGCTTTCTGCAGTCCTGTTACTGACAGTGATCTTCTTCAAAGTTCAGCTTATGTACATCTTCCTAGAGTGAGGATCCATCTTCACAAGAATCCACAGTGTTCAGTAATAAAAGATTGTGATTCCTTGAGTTCACATTGGTGGTGAAGAAAATGTGGACAGGTAAAAGTAGATGTGTCTGCTGATGTTGATTCTGTTTAACTTACTTTTACCCTCGAAGGTATTTAACCCAGTGAAAGTTACTGAGAGACTGTGATCAAGATCCACACAGCACGCCAGAGGATACCATCTGAAGACATGAACATAGACAGGAACATGAGAACAAATGGAGCTACCAGCACCTGTCAGGAGGGAAGCATGTGCCCTACAGAGAAGAAAGACAAGGCAGACAGGCCTTCCGACTAACACACACACACACACACACACACACGTGCACGCACACACACACACACACACACACACACACACACACACACACACACACACACACACACACACACACACACACACACACACACACACACACACACACACACACACACACACTCTCTCTCTCTCCTATCGCCCGCTACCCTATGTCAACTTTGACACCAAAGGGTTCTTGTGTCAGACTTTCATTATACACACATTCTGTTCTCTCACTATCCTTTATTTCCAGAGATCTGACACTGTGAGCTTTCACTGAACATCGGAATACATTACTTTATACTGACAACATTTATTCTGCAGAAATATATTAACAATAAGAATTATATTTAATTTGCTAAATATATAGTAAGTACGTTAATTATATTACGCAGTATTTATTTGCATAATTACATACACACGCATATACAGTATATAACTTATAGTCTGTTACAGGTTCATAAAAAATGAAGCCCTTTGTTATTGAGGCCCTTTGAAGAGTGGTAAGAGTACATTATTTATTGCAAAGTAATGATTCATTATTCAGTGCTAATCAAAATAAATACAGTGCCAACTACAAATAAGTTTGTTAATCAAAGTTAAGTTCATTCAATCATTCATCAATATTACAAAAAAATCTTTGAATATCATATGCATGATGTTGTGATGAATAAAATGTTAATATAATTAAATTAAATTCACAAAATGAAGGAGAATGATGAAATGTTTGCCTGATTGTTCCATAAATCAATGAATTAATCAATCAATCAATAAAGAAATCTATGTTCTCCCATTCATATTAATTTAATTTATTATAAAAGCCTTAATGGTTATCAAAAGACTTTGCTTATTTATTTGTTTGTTTTTAATAATTAAACTTACTCTTTTGTGAAACAGTATCAGGGGACATTCTACTAAAATGGTCTTGAGAAATTAAACATCATTATGCATTAATGTAATTGTATTATTAATATTTAAACTAAAATTGTTAACACTTTACAAGAAGGTTTCATTAGTTAACATGAACTAAGGATGACCAATACTTCTACAGCATTTATTAATCTAATTTAATGTCAATTTCAACATTTACTAATACATTATTAAAATCAAAAGTTGTATTTGTTAACATTAGTTAAGTTAATGCACTGTGAACTGACATGAACAGTTGTATTTTTATTAAAGGCACAATATGTAATTTTTCACCCATAGAGGTCGTCCATTCAAAACAAAGGATGCCCTGATTTCGCGGAATCATGGGAGATGTTGTCTTCACATCTACAACTGGTAAAAAAGAATCTGATGGGACTTGGGCAGAAATCATGTTCATACTGTAGTATGAAGCAGAGCAGAGCAGAGTGCTGTGTGAGCTAAACGAGGCAGCTGGAGCGATTGCTAATGAGAGACAAGCATGACACACGGCTCAAGAACAGTGGAGCTTTTATTATGCAGCAGTCGCCGCTTTCGCTTCTTCCAGTCATGAGTATGTGGAGTAACGCAGCACTGTTTTATCATATTAGATACATTTGTGTATTGAAAGTTGTTATAGTGCTACTCTGCGTTCGCTCGACAACTACTATGAGACACTTGTTGCACACTGCAGTAAGCTAGATCGATATTAGTCATGGTAAAACATGGTACTCACGGTAAATCAAGAAAAAAAGATTTAAACAATAAGACTAACTGTGAATAAAACATGATTAGTTTTCTGCCAGTGAATGTATTCAAACAGTTGCTCAAGTGTCTAATGAAACACATAATATATTAACGCGTCTTTGGTGTTTTTTGGCGTCTATGGTTTCTACAAAATAAAACTGGAAATCGAGGGTAACACTGGTATGATGTCATTGATAGGCGACGCACAGACACAGTCCGTGTCCTGGTTATTTCTCTGGATTTAAACATTCTTGGAAACATTTGGGATAATGTAAGTACACAAGTCAGCAAAATATATAACATTGTTTTAGTTGTTTTTGGATATTTTAATCAAAAATCGTACATATTGTGCCTTTAACTAATGTTAACAAAGATTAATAAATATTTTAACAAATATATTGCTCATTGTTAGTTAATGTTAGTTAATACATTAACTAATATTAACAACTGAGACCTTATTGTAAAGTGTAAACCTAAAATCATTAGTCATAAGAACTCATAAAATCTATGAGAAACATATCACATAGTTTGTAGTGTTTTAAGTGATAATTGTAATAAATAATTTATGATTTCATATGGATTCACTGCAGTAACATACTGGGTCATTTCTTAGAAGTGGTTAGGACTTAAATTTACACTTCATAAAATGATTCTGAATATTTTTCCACATTGTGATTCGTGTGTGTGTGTGTGTAGATGGCTCGCCATGCTGATGTCCCACCGTGAGATGGAGAAGGCTTTAAAATACTGTCTGTGTGAAATGTAAAATTTATGAATCCCCCCCATGTCCCTGCTTGATTTATGTGAAATAATAATACACTATTTAATGCTTAAACATGGCTGCGAGCAATCCGTGGCTATCAAGATGTACAATGGAGTAATGGCTGCAAAAGACAAATCACCCTGTGCACTGAGGATGCTTGTTTAAAGGTGCACGGCAGATATATTAAACTATATGTAATTGTACACTAACTCCACGCTGTAGGCAGAGAGAGACAGAGAGATGCAGATGGTCATTAATATATCGAGAGTGAGAGAAGGGGGTGGACACATCTCAGACGGGCTCATCTCTCACCACGCCGTCTGCAGACGTCTGTTTACTTTCAGTGAGGGAACTCTACATGTAAAAAAAAAAAAAAAAACTTGGTCACACTTTATATCAGGTGTCTTTAACTACAATGTACTTATTGTGTTCATATTGTATTGCATTGTTTTGCTGCTACTGAGGTGGGATAATGGTAAAGTTAGGGTTGGTTTGTTGGTATGGGTAGGTTTAAGGGTGGGTTAAGGTGTAAGGGAAGGGGTCAACAGTGTAATTATAGATGGAATTACAGAAACTACAGCTGTAGTTACATGCAGCCATTTTGAAATGTAAGTACAATGTAATAACATGTATGTAATAAGTGCATTATCAAATGATTAACTGAAATGTTAGTACAAAAAGACACTTAACATAAAGTGGGACTCTATACACACACACACACACACACACACACACACACACACACACACACACACACACACACACACACACACACACACACACACATGTTTGTTTTTGTGAATTGTGGGGACTTTCCATAGACTTCAATGCATTTTACACTGAACAAACTGTACATTCTATCCCCCTACCCTGCCCCTACCCCTAAACCTAACCCTCACAGGAAACTGTGCAAACTTTTACTTTTTCACAAAAACTCATTCTATATGATTTATAAACCCATTTACATTGTGGGGACCGCTGGCTGGTCCCCACGATGTAGGTGAACTCAGGTTTATATTACATCATGGGGACATTTGGTCCCCACAATGTAATATAAACAAAAGCACACACACACACACACACACACACACACACACACACACACACACACACACACACACACACAAACTAAGGCACAGAATGTATGTAATTTGACATCTGCCGTCTTTGCTCAAAGAAAACATCAGGAATTTAAGCCAATTTTTGAGCATTTCAGAGCACTCAAAAATGGCACTGTGAATATAATATAATATAATATAATATAATATAATATAATATAATATAATATAATATAATATAATATAATATAATATAATATAATATAATATAATATAATAAATATAATATAATATAATATAATATAATATAATAATAATATAATATAATATAATATAATATAATATAATATAATATAATAAATATATTATAATATAATATAATATAATATAATATAATTAATATAATATAATATAATATAATATAATATAATATAATATAATATAATATAATATAATATAATATAATATAATATAATATAATATAATAATTTGCTTGTGTACTTATGATATTTGGGACAAATGATCCGTGTTACCAAGCAAAACTTTGATCATTTGATAGTTATGGCATGTCCATTTCTGGTATCCTTGCACATATTGCGCAAAATGTTCCAAGTTTACCAGTTGAAATATTGGATAAATTTGTAATCAAAGTTATTAAGCGACTTTATCTATTCTCCACTGTAAGTGCAGTGTTGTACATATGCTATTTATTTGTTTTTACAGACTGGGGGATGAGGCAAAACTTTTTTTTTTTTTTCTGTGGTAATTGACAGCATGCTACAGATGCTGAACAAAAGTTGTATTGAGCCCGGCTCATTGTTTGAAGACAAATGCATTGCGTCTGACACCACTGTCACAAATAAAGTACAATTGTAATTCAAAAAACAGAGAAACAAAAACAAGAGAAAATTACATTAGGCACAAAAATGACATGTCTGAGCTTTTTATTTAGTAAGAAAGAATATTAAAAACTTTCCCAAAGCCAGGAAGTAAGAATATAACACAACATCACTAAAGAACAATGTAATTACACCATGTCGAAAATGTATTCTGATCTAAAATCTGATACTGATTTATGGATATGTTTTGCTTAATTAAACATCATTACAGTTAGTAACTCCCCACAGATTTGGGCTATAAAAAGTTGATTCACTTTGTTGTGCAGTTTGTGGGACAGTTTATCAGACCTAAAGAAAGTAAACAGTGTAATTATGAGCCCATAAGAAACCACAGACAGAACCCTGAAGACTGTGTGATTATACACAAACACAAAAAAATGGCTCTGTTCCAAAAACTATACAGGCATTTCAATGCATCATAGGTGCACTATCCAATTAGTGGATGAAGCAAAAATGTGGATTATACTGTAAATAACCACGTAAGTTTAATGTAATACCACAAAAAAAAAAAAAAAAAACTTGGTTATTTTACCCAGTATTTGAGTGTGATGTTTATTTTGTTCAGTATGCAAAAGTTATATTATAAGTGTTTTGTTTTTTTTGTTTTTTTTCATACTAAATTGACAACCTGTGGTAACCTTAGCAAACCTTCATCCATACATACACTGTGAAAATGATTTTGCAATGAAGTTGTAATTAAAACAAAGACTATTGGAGTATGTTTTAGAACACTTTATTTTACAGTGTCATTATTACATATGTTACATGTAGTTACTATAGTAATAACTATAAATTATACATAACTACATACAACTAACCCTAAACGAATCCCAGTCCTAATCCTAAACCTAGTAAGTACAGTACATATAGTTACTTAATGTTACTCAGCACTTAAATGTATAATTACAGTGTAACAAAGACACCTTAAAATAAAGTGTAACCGAATATTCTATTTGAGTCTTTCTACTTTAAAATTTCACCTTTGATTCAATGTGCTCCTTACTGTTGTTTTGAAAGTATTTGTGAAAATTAAGTGAAAATTGTTTCAAAGTAAATACTGCACCAAATGTTCAGTGTATCACAAATATGTCACAAATAACACGTTTTTTAAGGTCTTCAAGACATTCACCATTTGACTAATTGTAATGTAAAATTACGGGTTGCACAAGTCAAACCTTAACAGAATGTGCCTCAAAAATCAACTAAATAAATTCCTTTAAAGGTAGACTGTATACAGTATGGAAGCCCACTTGGTTTTTTTGGAATAGAGCCTATGTGTTCCTGAACCTCCCTGGTGTATCTTTCTTCCTTCTTTCTTTCTCTGTTTTCCTGTCTTTATTTCTCCATGTCTCTACCTGTCCGTGCCAAGACAAACCTGCTAAAGTTGGTGATTGAAGCGCAGCTCTGACTCCAGTAAACCACAGGTGCTGAACTCTTCTGGCAAGTCATAAAACATCATGTGCATGTTTTGTGCTGTCAGTGAGCTCTTTAATTTCATTTTCTTTTCTTTTTTTCTCTCCTTCCTGACCACACGATTCATTCTGCAATGTTTATGAGGGGGGAGACATCGAGAGTGTCTTTCATGAAATCAGTCGTCTTAAAACTCAGAGGTCCCGCTGTGCCAGCTGAGGGGACCCGCCCCCCCATACACCCTCCAGCTCAAAATGCCAATCCTCGAGCTGTCAATCAAAGCCACATTAAAGCCGCGTGACGTCACACAGCTGAGCGTTCTAGTCACCGGGAACACAGAGATGGCCCAGGGCAAAACTAAACAAACTTCCATTGCCACTTTGAACAGTTTAACAATGTGTCATTGTGTGGATAATCCCTGGGCTGTGGAAAAGTGTATTATATTTTGATTTTACAATAAGCATGTGTAAAAACATTGTGATACTTACTATTGTGTTTTTACAAGAGTAAGTAACACACACACACACACATATTTCAACATATTTAGAGGTGTTTGCTTATAGGCAGGCTATTTCTCAAATATTAAAGAGTTAGTTTGTCATACTCACCCTCATGTCGTTCCAAACCCGTAAGGCTTTCGTTCATCTTCGGAACACAAATTAAGATCTTTTTGAGGAAATCTGAAAGCTTTCTGTCCCTCCATAGACAGCTACACAACTTAAACTTTGCTTCAAAATGTTCATAAAGAGATCTTAAAACTAATCCATAGGACTTGAGTGGTTTAGTCCAAATTTTCTGAAGAGACTCGATCACTTTATATAATTAACAGATTGAATTTAGGCTTTTATTCACATATAAACATTGATCAGCGAACAGAAACAGAAACTCTACCAAACCTGCTTGACCCGCGAGAACGTCTTGCAGAAGCTCAAACGCGATGCGCAACAAATGAGAATGAACCTCATTGAGTTTTGCACGTCATGCGAACATGCTTGAGCTTCCATTGGTTTACCACAACAATGTGTTGATGAGTTGAGTTAAACATGAGTTGATGAATGTTTATGTGAACAAAAGCCTAAATTGAACTGTTCATCATATAAAGCGATTGTGTCTCTCCAGAAAATTTGGACTAAAGTGCTCAATAGTTTTACAATTTCTTTATGAACTTTTGAAAGGTTCAAAGTTTCAGTTGCGTATACTGTTTATGGAGGGACAGAAAGCTTTCAGATTTCATCAAAAAGAGCTTAATTTGAGTTCTGAAGATTTCCGGGTTTGGAACGACATGAAGGTAATTAATGACAGAATTTAAATTTTGGGTGAACTAACCCCTTAAAACTCAACAATGTAAAGGGTATGTTTACACAACAGCTATATACTAAAAACAGAAAAGTTTTCCTTTTCGTTTTTGAAAAGTTTCACGGACAGAAGACAACTCTGTCAAAACAATTTCCGTTTGGATCTGCAAAAATAACAAAAAATGCTGTATTATGCATGCCGGGCCAGTAGTTGGCGATGTCTTTTTGTAAAGAAACACTATGCACCTATAGACTGAACATGCATGTGCGTGACGTCACCGTTTTCACAAATTCACATTTTTTTTAGTTTATATGGAGACGACAATGGTATCGTTTTCAAAAACTTGCAACTTCTAACCAGCTTTCAAAAGTTTGTTTTTTTAGACCCCCAAAATGCTGTTGTCGTATAAATGAATGGCCAAAATGCAAAAAAGTTTTCCATTTTTAATTGAAAACGGTGACATTCCATGACTGTTACCTCAAATTGCACAGCTTAGCATTTGAAAGCAAATTGAATTTCAATTAAATAATAATAAACTAAACTTATTATTTAACTAAACTTACATTGCAGAACAGACCTGAGTTGTATTTAGAGACAATCTAGTAGTTATTCTTGCTCAACCCAGTAAGCAACCACCCAAAACTCTGTAGAAACCACACAGCAATGTGCTAAAGCAACTACATGCCAACACAATCACTTTTGACATTGCTAACACAGTTAAAAAATAAAAAAAAAACCTTTTAATTTTATTAAATATTAAATGTAATAATTTGATATCTGAACAATGACGGCAAAAAGGCCACTGATTATTTCATGTTGGTAAATTCCAAGTAATGAGCAATGGATGCAATACACTAAGAATTTAACAAATAAACTGAAAATATATGAAATATATGACAGTTTTACATTTAACATTTAACATCTTTGTGGGCTCGTTTTAATTTAAATCACATTAAAGTATGTAAGTCATTTGGTAAAAGGAATGTCTTCATGTGATATTATTTAATAATGTTAAAAGAATTTTGCTCTGAACATTATTCCCCTGGCTGCCATCATCTCAAATTTCATCTTTAATTGCTCTTTATTTTTCCAGCATTGAGCGTTCAGCAGAAGTCTGCTTCCCCCTCCTGGTTGTTCTCAAGAAACAGTTCAGAGTCCAGAAGCTGCAAGCTAGATTTCATTTTGTGTTTTATGTTGCAGCTGAACGGGGAGCATTTGATGTTGAGTATTTGTTAAGTTCCATCTTAAAGTCTTAAAGAAAAGACGGGGGTTATCAGCAGAGCTCTAGAGGTTCATATGACATATGACAGGTGTCTATGGAGAGAGAATGTTATTGCGTTGTGTTCTGGTGAATGAATCCACGTCCACGATTCCCTCGGTGTCAAGAGCCTACAACAACACAGAGCATCTTTCAGAGAACTCACTGGTGGTTTGGAGACTAGGTTAGTGGTTTAAGTCACGATCCTCAATATTTTCAAGCACTGATGGCGACTTATCAGCAATGAAAGTACTGCAATTTGTTTGTTTTTTCAAAAAAAAAGTAACATCTCATAGTAAAATCTCCTATATACAGTCTAGCAATTTTATATTTATATATTTTTACAGTATGGTGTATCTTCAAACCGAGGGGGAAAAATCATAATAGTCCGTATTGCACCAGAAAAAAATGTCAATCTAGACATCTCAGAAAAAGTATTCCATTGTTGTGCAGGAAACGCTGTCATTTCCTCTTTTGATCAAAAAGACATAAAATATACATTAAGTCAATACAGTCCATCTTAGAAGAGCTATATCAACACGGCCGAGCTTTCCTCTTTGAGTGAGCGCTGACCTCAAATAGTTAAGAGAAAGAGAGAAGGACAGAGAGACAGGCTCGCAAAAAGGAAAAAAAGTGAGAGCAGAAGCCCAGCAGATCAAAGAAAACAACATGAGAGAGGATATGAGCGCTTTGAGAAGTAATATTGGGCCGATACCATCTGTTTCCCAAGTCATGCAGCAGGATTCAGACAAGCACAGGAAGAGGACAACAGAGACGGCCCCTTTAGCCCTGGATAACACAGCCAAAATGGCTTATTAAGAAACCTCCAATTTAATATGAGATTGGGCAACATTAAAGGGTTCCTTCTGCAAAGGACCTTTCTCCCCAGTTGTTGAGAAGAGAAGCGTTATATAACAAATAAATTTGAGGATTATTTCATAAAAGGGGCGCCAGTGTAATTTCTCCTTTGGTATTTTCAATTTTGAAGGTGGCACAGTAAGAATGGCTGGAGATGTATGAGGTGATTTCACTCTTCATGTGGGAAAGTGAGTTAGAGAGGAGCTGCTGCTCTGACCGTACGCTCAAAATCTTTTATTAGCAGCTGTATTGTGAAGAAACAAACTATATAGATTCTACACTTAATTTGGCCTTTTTTTATCCTTTTCTGATGTTTTTGTATGATCATTTTTAGGAAACAAATTAAATCTGTAGTCTTATCTAATGCTACAATGCTATTGTAACAAAGTATACATTTTAGAAAATCTATTAATTCCATCAGTGCATTCCCTGGGAATTGAACTTGCTGTTGCAAGAACCATTCACTATACCAGCCAAACTATAAGAATTCCACTAGACTAGTACCAAATGAATAGCTCAACAAGACATTATGTTATTATTTTGTTTCGTTCTAAACCTGTGTGACTTTCTTTACCGTAGGCTACTCTGCATATTTAAAGTGTATTACATGCTGTTACACAACGTGAGAAAACGGCGCATCAATTTTATCACCCAAAACTTATATAAAGTTGGATATATAAGTATTTCTAGGGGTCTAATGGTACACAAACATGACGGTTCGGTACGTACCTCGGTATTGATGTCACAGTTCGGTACGGGTTTAGTATGCAGGGTGGAGAAAATTGTGTCTCTTTAAAAAAATCTATTATAATTAACATTTTCTTAAGGAAAAAAAAAATCTCTGTAAACTATATACAGGGAGCCCTTGTTACAATTAAGAACAGAGCTCAAACTATTATATTCAGTTGCTATTTGTTTTTGTTTTTTAGGTATAATAACTAACACTCAAAAAAACAAAGAAAAAAAAAAAGAAAAAAAAATGTAAATTGCACATAAGGCAGGTTTTGAATATAATGAATATATAAGCTAATATAGTGCATACATTTAGTGAAATGCTCCCCTCTAGAGTTCATTTCTCTAGTGAATTAACATGCTGTGGACACTAAATGACTTGCCTGAGGTAAATGTAATGCTACGTGAGATATTATTCTCAAGCTGTTTTACTGATGTCTTTCCACGGTTGAAACGTTGGTTGAGAGATATCAGGTAGAGGTGGGCAGATCGATACTAATATCGATAATATCGATACCAACGTTGGTATCGGTATTGATCGATACCAACGTGAAAATATCGATACTTAAGTTTCAGTTTCTCTCGTTTTGCGACCTGGCCGTGTTTGTCAAAATGCTGCTGCTGTCACAGAGCAGAGCAAGCTCTCAAGAGTGCTGCTCGTGCTCGACACTGCTCTCCTCCCCCTCTCCTGTGTTGTACCGTCACGTGACTCACCACTAGCGCTACCACCAGCAGGCGCGCGCGCCTCTCAGCCGCGCATTTCTAACAGCAGTCAGTCAGAGGCGGAGAATGGCAGCAGAGAGAAAGAGGAGCGTTGTATGGCTGTATTTTCAGGCCGAAAATGAGACAACAGCGACTTGTACCATTTGTAGAAAGTCTTTAAAATACAGTGGCAATACAACTAATTTGTACAAACATATGAAAAATCACGGACCAGAAAATGCAGAGCTGCAGAAACGGAGAGAGGAGGAGAAAAATACCCTACCCCACCCCCTGGCCCCGACAGACCCGCGACTCAGAGGCAGAAGTCACTGCCAGAGGCATTTCAGTTTGGCAGAGAATATCCAGGTAGATAAGAGTGATGAAAGACATATTTTAGTCATCTTCAGCATTAGTTAATAATAATTAATAACTGGTCATTTGTTACTTTAGTCAACTTAAGAATTATGCTAAGACCTAGAAGTAATACATTAATTCCATTGAAGCGTGTTATTTAAATGAATACATTTACTGGAACTGAAACGAATATACTGAATATAATGTAGGTCATATTTGATATTTGAATATAATTACCCTTTTTGTGTTAGCTGTGAAAGGGATACTAGTTTCTATATTTAAACTACACGTAGATGTGCACCAGACTTAATTATTTTTATTATTTATTATTTTATCAATAGCTGATTCTCCAAGAGCAGTGGATATTACAAGGCGCCTATCAGAAATGATTGTGAAGGACCTGCAGCCTCTTTCCATAGTGGAAGATGTCGGCTTCAGGAATTTTGTAAAGACACTTGAGCCACGGTACAAAATTCCAAGTAGGAAAACTCTGATGGAGGGGAAACTACCTGCACTTTATGAAGAGTGCTCCTCTAAGGTCAGAAAGGCATTAAGCAGTGTGGACAATGTTGTGCTGACAACTGACATGTGGACATCAACAGCGACAGAGGCATATTTAACAGTCTCATGCCACATCATAGATGAAAACTGGCAAATGCTGGCATACGTGCTTGAAACGTGCTCTGTTTCTGGACAACACACTGCAGACAATATTTGTTCGCAGTTAACCAGAATTGCGGAAGAATGGAGCATTTCAGAAAAGATTCAGGCTGTAGTAACAGACAATGGCGCCAACATGGTTGCTGCTGTGCGTAAAGCTGGTTGGTCACACTACCCATGTTTCGCACACACTTTAAATTTGGTGGTGAAAGACTCTCTCAAGGCTCACCCTGACATACTAGAACTCCAGAAGAGAAGTAGTGCTATAGTTACTTTCTTTCACCACAGCACTAGAGCTGCAGACAAGCTAAAAGAAATCCAAAAGCAGCAGAAGTTCCCTGAACATAAACTCCTTCAAGCAGTTGAGACAAGGTGGAACTCTGTCTTCTACATGTGGGAGAGATTGTTGGAGCAAAAGAGGCAGTTACCACAGTTCTCTGTCTACTTGGCAAGAGCTCGCTTTGCTTGAATGAGGAGCAATGGTCTGTTATCAGTCTCTCTATTGACGCACTGAGACCATTTGAAGAAGCAACCAGGGAGGTATCTACTGAAAAACATGTTTCAGTTTCGAAGGTGATTCCCCTGGTTTCAGTGCTCCTGAGAACTGCTTTAGCTTCTGAGCGACAAGGTAGCAAGCTAGCTGCTGAGCTGTCAGCACAATGCCATCATCGTTTCAGGTCTATTGAGACATTTTATGGTCTTGCTGTCAGCACCTATCTGGACATTCGATTTAAAAACCTGGGATTCCGTGACTCTGCAAATGTTGAGCCTGTAAAAGCTCGACTCATTACAGAAATGCAGTCAATGAGTGAGACCTCAGCACCTTCAACATCTGGATTAAGCTCTGCCACCAGCTCTGCCACCAGCTCTGCCACCAGCTCTGCTTCAGCCCCTACAACTAGTTCAAGCTTGTCTGCAGGGGCTCCTGCATCCCCACCTGCAGCAAAAGGTGGGATATGGGAAAATTTTGACTCTCAGGTCCTTGCATCTCAGCGGCATCGGACAACTAGCACAGATGCACTAATTGAACTGCGCAGGTACTCAGAAGAGAGGCCAATTCCTCGTAATCAGGATACACTACTTTGGTGGAAAAACAACGCACAAACATTCCCCTCTCTTAGCAAACTTGCGAAGAAAAACCTGGGAGTGGTTGCAACATCAGTGCCAGCTGAGAGGATTTTTTCAAAGGCAGGACAGTTAATTAGTCACAGGCGATCTGCAATAAAGGCAAAAAAATGTGAACATGATTCTGTTCCTGAACAAAAACCTCTAACCAAAACCTCTTTTCTGCACAGGGGAACAGGGACCACAGGGGATTCTGGGAGTATTTCTTTGAACTGAAGGCTTTGGGTGTTGTTTAATTTTTACATTTTATATTTTGTATTTACAGTAATTGGTTTTTATTTATGATTATTTTTTTTTTTAAATCCTGAAAAGAAGTGCACTAAAGAGGAGAAACGTTATTTTGTTCTCATTATATCGTATTACAAGGAGAATTTGTTTTACATTTTTTATATTTATTGTGAAGTAAAACTTTGACTTTGTTTATTTAAGAAAAAAATCCTGAAAAGAAGTGCACTAAAGAGGAGAAACATTTTTTGTTAACATGCTACTTGAAAAGAGAATTTGTTTTTACATTTTTTATATTTGTGAAGTAATCATTTTGTAACTTTGTTTATTTAAATAAAACAGAAGTAACCAAAAGTTGTTTCTGAACAAAAGCTTTTGTAGTACTGATTAATAACCCAAAATGCAAATCACAAAAACAAATTAAAAGTCATGAAAATTCATTTAGATTTAGGTTGAAGATGCATCCACCTTAATTATTAAAAAGTATCGGTATTGGTATCGGTATCGGCGATACTGGCCCTGTATTTACTTGGTATCGGATCGATACCAAATCTAGCGGTATCGCACACCTCTAATATCAGGTACACATATCTAGTAGGCATAGATCGTGTGTTCTTCTCTTGCGCTTTTTCCATGCACAATTACCATGCACGCACCCTTCTGGATTGGAGTGTGGATCGCCTGTGACAGATTGTATTCATCGTCTGACTGCATTCACCAAACCGTGATGATTACATGTACCGTTACACCCCTAGTATATACAACTCAATCTGCATACACATATACATACAGTATACTTATGAAAAGTGATAGATGGCAAATCTATCTGCTTGATTGCTTGTGTCGTCATAAAATTGACTATATTAATCACCCAGCTCTAATCTGCTAAATTTGACTATAAAGCATGAAATATTAATATATTATAAACAGTGTTCAGGAAAGTTACTTTTAAAACTAATGCATTACAATTTTGCGTTACCCCTTAAAAAAAATAATAATAATAATTGCATTATGAAGGAAGTGCAAATTCACGGCTGTACAGTAGAGGGCGCAGCTCAAACAAACCTTTCATCTGTGCTGCCATTTTGGACTGCAGGAAAAACTTTACTTCAGAAAAAAAATTCATTTTTGCTTATTAGTATTGAACTGTATCATTGAAGGTCAGCAGCAAAGACATTGGTTAATAAAGTGAGATTAAATACATAAATAATATTTGTATTATTTAACATTGAAATATTGCATTCAATATTGCATTATCAAATTTCCGACAGCAGGTGAAGGCAGCATTTCTCCCAATTTCTCTCAACATGGGGATGGGAAAGGTGTCCGTCAATAAATGACAAAACATGGTAACTTGCATTACTTATTTGAAAAAGTAAAAAGTTATTTTGTTGTAAATTTAAAAATAGTACAAATACTAGTTACTTTAAAAAGTAATCTGATTACATAAGTCATGTTACTTGTAATGCATTACTCCTAGCACTGACTGTAAACATTAACATCATTTTATGTAAAGTTGCTTTGAAACAATGTGTATTGGGAAAAGCACTTAACAAATAAACTGGACGGCTTCCATTTTTGAGTGAACTATTCCTTTTAGAAAAAAATGGTGTTATCCTTAATAATGTCCTACTCCTCACATTTGTTGCAGACTCATCCATGATCCCAACAGTCGTTAGGTCATCTGAATTCTAATCAGATCCATGCACAGAATCATTCAACCATTCAGCTTTCCCAGAAGATCCTACTGATTTGCTGAGCTGCAGACATCATTGGATCCAGATTTCAGTCTTTGAAAGGCCACCGCATTTCCTTCCGCATGCAATGTTTTATTTATTATTGGTTATTTGATCTGGTCTGAGACCATTATGGGAATATGTACCTTTCTGAATAATCAATAAACAGCCATTTTATTATTTAGATGGGTCTGGTGTGAGGGGCTGCAAAAAGTAAAAGTCATTACACAGATCCGTCATTGTTGATAAATGAGATCACTTGTAAAGTTAGATGGGTGGCAAAAGAGCTGCATGAATGTGGACGGTTCTGTGCATTGCTGAATACTATTAGTGGGCAGTAAATATTGCACGGGCCTCTCCACGGGACTATGATTCGGCGAGTGGGCGGCAGAGAGAGGGCAGTAAATTCAGAGATTAATTAACCCGTTGAATTCTGGACATTTCCAGGTCTCCGTTCCGGTGACCTGTGGACGTAAATGGGACGAGCCCGTCCTCTGCAGTGAGCGGAGAGTGAGGGCTCTCGTCCGGAAGAATGAGTTATTAAGAGAATTTTTTGAATAGATGGAAAAATTGTAGCCTGGCTATTTAGTGTCATAAAGTGCAGCCAAGCCAGTGCAGGGGCTCCTCGGGACAGGAGGCAATAGCATTCCAATCAAATCTCAGACGGATGAGAGATGGGCCTGTCCACTCTGAATTTTTATATTGTGGAAGGGGCTGGAAAGAAATAATGCCGTCCGTGAGTGAATTAACCTCTCGCAGTGGATGGAAAGGCCTCTGTCATCTATAGGGGAAGCAGAGGAAATGAATGGGCGGAACAGAGGCAGGCCGGCCGAGCCAGGGGGAGGGGTAGACAGGATCATAACCCCTCGCCAGAGATGGACCGTCCGTGGCTGCGGCTCAGCCACATGTGTTGTGGATAAGAAAGGACAAGTGTGTAGTATGCTGCTTCAGCTTTTCAGTGATATCTGAAGGTCTGATCAAAATCACTTTGTTTTATTTTTTTTGCATGACATTCATATGCATGCAAAACAAGGATGTAAATGCGGCAAAAGCACTCTCCTGTCAATCTGGACAAACAGGTTATGCAGTTCATCCTACTTACAGGAAAACTTTAGCACAACGCACATTGTGTAGCTCTATTTATATTACCAATGAATCCAACACAAGAAATAAAGCAGGTATGAAATTATTATTTCTTCATGTGCTTTTTCAGGCTACACAAGTAATCTTTCATTGACCTTAGTTCAGAGATCTACTAATCATTTAGAAAAGCAGGAGACAAACATTATCTAATGATGAATTTTCTTGTCTCACAACCTGATTTGCATGCTTATAGTATGCATTAAAATATGCTTCACTGATGATGGGAAAGCAGGCTACAGCCTACCTCTGGCTGTGTAGAAAGATGTGCACCAGTGTTTTGATATACTGCCAGGTCATAAAATTGCACCTTGATAACACGGAACCGCTTGTAATATACAGTTTGTGGTTGAATGTTATCTAGTGAATTTCCATCCATCCATCCATCCATTCCAAAACTAATTGTTATATAGCTCAACACGGTTAGTTTTATTGTTTGAATCTCTTGTTTTTTTGATTTACCTCACAATTTTAATTTGTCAAATAAAGTGACCTGCACTCATCCATGAGCATGAATTTTGTCCCATCGGATTTCTTTCCATTGGCAGTGGAAGTGAAGACGACAACTCCCAAGATTCCATGCTCATTTACAGTGTCAAGCTGCGCCTTTATTTTGTGCACGTGATGTCACCGTCGACCGTTACGACTGCGGTCACGCCCACTGAGTGGCAAAAGACTGAAGGGGCTCGCACACCGGATGCGAAGCTCAGCGCCTCGACACGTCTTTAAAATTCGAACGCATTGTTTTCTATGAGTGTACACACACTGGCGGTGACATTCGGCGCCTGTCCGCGGCGCCCAGCTACGACTCCAAAAAAAAAAATAAAACAATGCGTTCGAATTTGTTTTCAGCGTGAATGTCGTGAAAAACACACAAAACATATCCAAAACGGGAAAGAGCTGAGGTATATATTTAAAAACTGCAGAAAGCAACGACTCCAGGCAGAGAAACGTGGATTTGCAGTTATCATTTTGTGTCAAATTGTTGGATTTTAAGGTAAAATCATACCGTATATATTGTATTGTTATATATTGTGTTGACAACTGATCAATTAAATATTTTCCATCTTATATTTTGCATAATTGGGTGCTTTTCAATAAACACTGACAAAAACTATACTATAAAACTATATATGTTTTAGGGCTGGACAATATGACGATATAACATTGATATAAGTGATTATGCAGATTTAAACCTACCTATATTGTAGTTATATAAAATATTCACAAGCAGATTTGCTTTTATGAATTTCCCCGCCGTCGAAATCAGGCACATATAATGTCAGGAAACACGACTCTTGGCTGCATGTCAATATCCATGGATTAGGTTTATTGGACAAGTTGTAAGTAATGCGTTTTCTCAGTTTCCTCTATTAAATCCAGTATCGCAGCAGGTTCTTTTGCCACTCAATCCAGCTGAGGGAGCGCGTTTTCGGCGGGAAAGTGACGTCGACGAATACCCTCTATAAGCGATCTCTAGCGGCTAAACTTACATACTGTGCCTTTAATCATAGTTTACACCAAAATACCATAGTTACTGTACTACAGTGAAATTACTGTTACTGCATTGAAACTTAGTGACAACCACCATTGTTAGAGAGAGAGAGAGAGAGAGAGAGAGAGAGAGAATAATCAACAAGTTCCAAACTGTCTGCTTGTTAAGTTGTCCATCCATCCTCTAAACTACGTATGAATGCCATAACCTTAAAATTCATTTGACTACTTTACTTTAATGTTCATATACATTTTAAAACTTTTGACAAGTTCGGCCTCACGCCATTCCAATCTGATCTCACGGGAAATGTATGGATGAGATTGTATGAATACAAATTTGCCAAAACTTAATATTATTGTGCTTTCCCACAGTAACAGTTCAGCAATGGGCAGTAAATAGTCCTCTCCAATGACATAATAAATAAAACAATAAAATAAAAAAGCTTAAAACTAAATTAGGCTAAATACAGATTCATTACAAACACCACAATCTTTTCATTCATTATTCATTCATTATATTGCTCTCCGACCTCAAAGTTTAATGCAATCTGTCAGTGCAGTGCAGTGACTGACACGTGTGTGTTCAGTGACGTGTGTCATGAGGTCAAAGGTAACCGGAAGCTGTTGGCTGCTGCCGGGAGATAGAGCTATACACAACTACAAAAGCTTCTAGAATCATCGTATAATGTGCACTTTGACATATGTCTTTATGGATAAAGGGTTTGTTTTGTGTTCCGTTGGATTGGAAGAATGAAAAGATGTCGGTATTATCTTAAGACGAGCGGTTAAAACTGACTTTAAACCCGGAAGTGGAGCAAAGCAGCAGGTGTTAGCCTAGCCGCTAACACTCTTTTTCTCTTCCAAATCCCATATGAGGGAGCGATTTTGTTTTAAATCACTGATCTCGCACTCATTCTGCTATTTAAAGTCACATATTGTGCCTGTCATGAGTGTCAGAGTTGAGACGAGTCGTTTATGCGGCTGTGAGCTGGGTGAGATGTGAGATCAGTGTGATATACATTTCCAGCTGTCAGATACTCATCACTCTCATCTGATCAATGTGATTGTGATTAAACTGATCAGTCACTTTGGACATCTCTGGGTCATTCGGGTAAGATTTTATCATATTTTTTTTTTCATAATTCAGTATGAAATGAATGCAGATATTAATTATTACTACTACCATATGACGCTTTAAACGTGTAGAACTAGTATTCTTTAAGTATCTTTGAGTAGTATGTATATATATATATATATATATATATATATATATATATATATATATATATATATATATATATTTCACACACACCTCATTCAATACCATGGTTTATATTAAATGATGCAACCATGCAAAATAATAGCATGTTAAAGGCACAATATGTAAGATTTTTGTATTAAAATATCCGAAAGAAAAAACATTACAACAATGTTATATATTTTGTTGACTTCTGTACTTGCATCATCCCACATGTTTCCAACAATGTTTAAATCCAGAGAAATTTTAACCATTGTAACGTCCCGTGTCCTCAATTTTTATTTCCGCAGAAACCATGGAAACACCAAATATGCTTTAATATATTATGCATTTTATTAGACAGGTAAGCAACTGTTTGTGTACCTTTACCGAGAGAAAAGTAATTGTTGTATGGCTCAACACGGTTAGTCTTATTGTTTGAATTTCTTGTTTTCTTGATTTACCTCACAATTTTAATTCGTCAAATAAAGTGATGTGCATTCAGCACTTGTGGCTATTTTGTTATAATTAAATAAAATAACATGATTTTAAGCGATCAAACGTAACTGTAACAAAGTTCATGTTCGGGAAGGAGGCAGGAACCTACAAACGTTAAATATAAAACTTGAATGCATTAGCTCATCCATGAGCATGAATTTTGCCTGAGTCCCGTCTAGGGATGCTCATTTCGGTTAAATTTCTCGACCGACAACCGACGCTCGTTATCCGATTATTAACCGTTAACTGATAAGATTATAATATTGTATAGCCTATATAATATGACATTAAATAAAAAATACAATTGACGAGTGTCTGTGTCTTCCACGGGTTTATTTTAACATGCAAACAGCAGCATAGAACAGATAAACAACAGAACCTGGATTCACATTATCAAATTGTCACGCACCTGCAGCGTTTCTGACAGCAGAAAAAAATAATTTAAATAAAAGGCATAAAATAAATAGGCCTACACTAAATATTTTTCACTTAAATGTTTAACAAATTAAGATGACAAAACAAAAACACGGTGAATCCATTGAAGCTTTTAACAACCGGTATTTTAGACATTTTTTCCGTCAAATAAAAATAGCAGGCCTACCTCAAGGATTGTTATTGTTATGACCACGGACGGTGCACGTGTGCACACCGAACGCGTCTTTCCGCGCTCATGGGCAAAGGAGTTTCTTTGAAAGGCTCGCGCACGAGACTAAGCGGAATGCGGGAAATGAAGTATACCATGGCCCTGAATTGTAATGGACTGGAGCTCACGGTTCACATCGAGAGAAATGGGAACGCGGGGGCACCGCTATGCGACCGCAAAAGGCACTTTCACTTTCGTGATCAAAGTGCATGCCACTGATAAGCTTTGTATTATGCAGTATTACAGTAGCATACACATACCAATTAAACGCGCAGGTCTCCTCTCGTGCGTCCTCCCCACTGTGTCGCCGGTCGAGGCAATAATTTTCGTTTCGCTTTTAGATATCTCTTTTATTGATGCCATCAATGCTTTTAACTCAAAACAGTCCATAAACTACAAATCCTTCAGTCAAGCCAGCTCGCGCGTCAATCTGAGAGATCAGCCTCTTACCTTAAAGTGTCAAATTTCTCGGTTTCTGAATGGACGGTTTTGCTTGATTGACAAACGCTAACGTTCGGCCACGATTTATATACCATCGACCTGTCCTAAAACGTTAGCACGCTGTGATCGATTGCTTGGAAATGGTCAGTACTTCTTTTCGCTCGCTTCATTTTGCTTGTTGCTTAGCGAAATATGTCTGGCACGTGTGAAACGCCCGGTGAGTTAACAAATAAGCATATATGTATATATATATAGCATATTTTTCTTTAACCATGCAGCAAAAAAAACAAAAAAATCGTTTAACTGATAGTATTAATCGGTTAAAATTCTTACTTTCGGTTAACGGTTAAACGGTCAATGCGAGCATCCCTAGTCCCGTCAGATTTCTTTACAATGGCAGTGGAAGTGAAGACGACAACTCCCATGATTCCATGCTCATTTACGGCATCATCAAGCTACGCCTTTGTTAATAAGCAATCACTAGAATTTTGAATAAGCAATCACTAGCGGCTAAACTTACATACTGTGCCTTTAATTATAGTTTACATAAAAATATCATAGTTACTGTACTACAGTGAAATTACTGTTACTGCTTTGAAACTGTGATAACTTGGTGACAACCACCATTGTTGGAGAGAGAGAGAATAAACAACAAAAAATTTGTCTGCTTAAGTTGTGATGTATCAAATACTGTTTCCGGGTTCAAGCCTCTTTGTACAGTCGTTTATGAGCACTATTATTTTTTTTTATTTTTAGCAGGAATTTAGCAGTATTTATAAATTATTTATCTGTGCATTTTTTTTTTTAATGCTTATGCGCTCGTTTTTATTTCTTTTTTTTAACTTCCCGTCCCACTTGCAGCGACATTTCTTCTCTTATCTGATGACGTGTTTTTCAAGGGCAGACATCCTGTCACTGACTTGAGCAATAGTAAACAACAATGACTCTCTATTTATGTAATCCGTATAAAATGTGCATTTCTCTCTATCGGCACGTTCACTATACTGTGAATATGGCGAGTCATCATCGTTGACTTTATCTATGCAGTCAAAACTAACTCCGAAAACACTAGTTTATCAATAAATAATTAAAATGTCTCCTTGCTATTTTTCCTGACACATTCATAATCATTACTTTTGCCGGCAAGTTTTATACGTGCACTTGAGCGAGAAATAGATTATATTATGCCAATATATTAAATGCCTATTATGGTTTAGCATTTACAGTATACTTAAGTAATTCAATTAATATAAAGTGCGATTAGTTGATTAATGGCTTAAATGATGACTTCTAGTCGACTAGAAAAATCTTTAGTCAGGGGCAACCCTAGTGTACACTACAGTTTCCCAGCTCCCACTGTCCCAGACACCAATATTTTAACAGTTAATGAAAAAAGTAATCATTGTCTGGCCAACTGAGATTTTGCTATGGAGGATTTTTTTTTATAGGATTTTTTTTTTTTTTTTTTCCCAGCTGTACTACAGTATACCGTGAGTGTATATCAGAACCGATTGTTGTTTGCTTTTATGATCTGAAGAAGTGTTTGGACCCAGCAACTGTGACATCAAACGTCAGACTTAACAACCGGGTATTGATCTTTAGTAGACAGTAAAGGTAAGATATGTAATTTCAGATTGTGGATAAATTGTTTTGATTTTCAGGAGACTGCAGACATCATGAGTGGCAAATTTGGCCTTGTGAATTACAGCTCAAGGAAGCACATCTCCATATCAGTTCCCTCGTCCACAGAGGTGATGTCACCTCATATTAAATCAGTGGAGGAGCTCAGAGTGCTGGGCATCAACCTGAGCAGCTTCAACACACCAACACAGTTCTTCATCTGTGTGGCCGGCGTCTTTCTTTTTTACCTCATCTACGGCTACCTGCAGGTAACAGTCCATCATTGATCTTTGATTTGTGCCTTTGTATATTTATGCCACTGCTGACTCTTTTGAGTCTCTGTGCTTTCAGGAGCTGATATTCTCAGTGGAGGGATTTAAGCCATTTGGCTGGTATCTGACTTTAGTGCAGTTTGGATTTTACTCATTATTTGGCTTGGTGGAGTTGCAGCTTACTCAGGATAAAAGGAGGAGGTAATTTTGTTGTACATGTTAAAACTAGACCTGTCAATCGATTAAAAAAAGTAATAAATAATTGAGATTAATTGCACATAAAGTTAAAATGTATAATCGTAAATATATTTTCACATTCAGTCTTAAAATGGGGGGGGGGGGGGGGTGTTTGTTTTTTCACTCAATTTCAAGTAAGCTGCATGATTAAAGGGATAGTTCACCCAAAAATGAAAATTTGATGTTTATCTGCTGACCCCCAGGGCATCCAAGATGTAGGTG
The DNA here is from genome assembly GCF_024489055.1 of Chanodichthys erythropterus. Taxonomy (NCBI): domain Eukaryota; kingdom Metazoa; phylum Chordata; class Actinopteri; order Cypriniformes; family Xenocyprididae; genus Chanodichthys; species Chanodichthys erythropterus. Next base: position 31,595,069 of record NC_090243.1, on the reverse strand, counting down.
ACTTTGTTTCTTCAGTAGAACACAAATGATGATTTTTAACTCCAACCGTTGCCGTCTGTCAGTTGTATAATGCCAATTATGTCAATGGGAACTCCATCTATAAGAGTCAAAAAACATACAATATGCACAGACAAATCCAAATTAAACCCTGCGGCTCGTGATGACACATTGATGTCCTAAGACATGAAACAATCGTTTTTTGTGAGAAACCTAACAATATTTATATAATTTTTTTTTACCTCTAAAACACCACTATGTCCAACTGCCCTGCACATCCAGTTTTTGAGGTCAGAAAACGTGTTCTGATGACGGAAGTGATCTCTCGTGCTTTGCTTCAATGAGTGCGAGACATCACTTCCGTTGTCAGCGCGTTCAGACCTCACTAACTGGATGCGCAGGGCACTTGGACATAGTGGTGTTTTAGAGGTAAAAAATGATATAAATAGTGTTCGGTTTCTCGCACAAATCGATTGTTTCGTGTCTTAGGACATCAGTGTGTCTTCACGAGCCGCAGGGTTTAATTTGGATTTGTCTGTGCATGTTTTTTTTTACTCTTATAGATGGAGTTCCCATTGACATGCATTATACAACTGACAGACTGCAACGGTTGGAGTTAAAAATCATCATTTGTGTTCTACTGAAGAAACAAAGTCACCTACATCTTGGATGCCCTGGGGGTAAGCAGATAAACATCAAGTTTTCATTTTTGGGTGAACTATCCCTTTAATTGTTAAATGATTGTGATTGTGATTCAAACACTCACGCAATCTTTTTCCTAAATGACAATGATTAAACGGTGTCTATTAAAGCTTTCACAAGTATGATCATAGTGAACTTTCAAATCTGTGTTCATGCTAGAGAGAGAACAGTTATTCTGTATAGGGATGAAACCGTTTTGTGACAATAATTTAAATTATCACAGAAGTACTGGGATTCAAGTTTAAAATTCAGATATAAACTCTGGTGTCTACGGTAGCGATGAAAATAGAGTAAATCACCTTTTGAAAGAAACTTGATGCTTCAAGTAAAGATTGTATCAATGACACCAGTAGGTGGAGACAAGTGTCTGGTAAAAACATATTTGTCATTGAATTATTCGTTCTAGAGATTCGTTCAAAAATGCTGATTCATCCAGTAAGGAAACAAGTGAAGTCTTTGAATCATTCATTCAATTAAAAAAAATATATATAATAAAATAATAATAATAATTCAAATTATAATTTTTAAAAAATAGACTCCAGCAATTAACATTTTGTTTGAACCTCTAGTAAATTACATGTTATTTTGTTTAGTTGTTTATTCATAATCGTGGGAGAATTGTGATCTCTATCAAATAAAAAAAAAAAAGAAAAAAAAAAAAGAATTTTGAATTGTCCAGAATTGTGCAGTTCTAATTTCTGGGTATAAAATGAGTAATTATAGCCTTTAATTATACAGTATAATTGAAAGCCAGGCCTAAACTGCAAAGTATGAGATAATATATTAACAATTACAGAACATCAAAAACATTATACCTGCTTTTATTTTACATTAAATTAAAATTTTGCTGTACATTCTTATGTGTTTAGCGAAGTTTTGTTAATTACTTTAATTCTTATGTATAAACACATAAATTTGTACATTATTTTTTACATCTCTAGTCAAAAATAAATTCCCAAACAAACTTTTTTCCATATTAATTGTTCTGTGGTTTCATGAATAGTATTTTTTTCTCTGATGAGAAAATGCCAGCAGAAACTTCCGAGAGGTTTTGTGTTTTGTTTGAACATTGTGTTAAACCTGTTCTATGGCCATGGCCTGCCTTTAAAAGGACAATTATTACACTCAAAGATATCTTTTTGGGGGATACAGTGTGAAAATGACAGTTGATTTCATTCCAAGCATTTAATGGGTCAGTGAATCAGCCTTAAAGGGATACTCCACCGTTTTTTCATATTAAACTATGTTATTCCCTTAACTAAGACGAGTTGATACATACCTCTCTCGTCTCAGTGCGTGCACTAAATCGCTCTGTCTTGCGGCGAAACTTTGTTGGCACTTAGCTTAGCCCAGTTCATTCAATAAGGGCCAAGCAGAGAAGCTACCAAACACCTCCACGTTTTCCCTATTTAAATACAGTTAATCGAGTAGTGTAACTCGACCTAGGACGGTGACACAAAACAAAACGTTGCGCTTTTCTAAGCGTGTAAAATGGATAACTATATTGTATGGCGGAATACCATAGCAAGTGCTCGGGAGCACTTTGACTTACCGCAGTAATACCGCTCCCTCTCCTCCTCCCTCTCCTCCTCCCTCTAATTTCCGTCAATAGAACCAACGTGACTTTTACAGGAGAGGGAGCGGGGGCCGGTGAGAGGACTTTTCACGAGTGAAGATATTACTGCGCCAAGTCAAAGTGCTCCCGAGCACTTGCTATGGTATTCCGCCATACAATATAGTTATCCATTTTACACGCTTAGAAAAGCGCAACGTTTTGTTTTGTGTCACCGTCCTAGGTCGAGTTACACTACTCGAGTAACTGTATTTAAATAGGGAAAACGTGGAGGTGTTTGGTAGCTTCTCTGCTTGGCCCCTATTGAATGAACTGGGCTAAGCTAAGTGCTAACAAAGTTTTGCCGCAAGACAGAGCGATTTAGTGCACGCACTGAGACGAGAGAGGTATGTATCAACTCGTCTTAGTTAAGGGAATAACATAGTTTAATATGAAAAAACGGTGGAGTATCCCTTTAAGAAAACATGCTTTACAGTGTTCAAGAAACTGGCAAACTAAGAAAACACAATGGTTTTAATGGAACGCTGCTTCTTCTTTTTTTCAGGATACCATGCAAAACTTACATGATCATCGCATTTTTAACAGTTGGGACCATGGGCCTATCCAACACTTCTTTAGGATACTTGAACTATCCCACACAAGTCATCTTTAAGTGCTGCAAGCTCATTCCTGTCATGATTGGAGGAGTTTTTATACAAGGTACATTCAGTGTTAGATTTATATTTATATTCATACACTTCAGGTTTTTTTTTTTGTTTTTTTTTCAGCAAGGTAAAATTAAATTGATCAAAAATTATATTAAATACATTTTTACATATTTATCTTAAATGCTGTTTTTCAAAGAATCATGAAAAAATATGCATCACGGTTTCCACAAAAATATTAAGCATTACATTTGTTTTCATCATTAAATTTCAGTCTATTCATCACACAAAGCTATATGACTTATAATATATCTTAGAAAATACTTGGAATATTGCACATACGTTGTACAGACTTTCCTACTTTTTGTCCTTTTTTAGTTAGAAAGTTGTGGTCACTGAACTGTATAGAAAAAAAAGATGCATTACTTTTGTGCTTCATGGAAGAAAGAAGCCAAATGAGTTTGGAACAACACAATATGTGTGTGTGAAATATCCTTTTATTTTCAAAGTCAGTTCACTGTTTTTTTCTCAGGTTTGTAATTTTTGTGAACAAGTTTCCTGTTCTTTGTGCATTTTCTTTCATTGGCCACTGTTGTTGTGGAGTTCTTCACTTGTCTTATGCAAGAATTTGACTGAAGTTTTGATATCCTGAACAAGAAAGAATGAAACCAGCTGAACAGTTCTCCCTTCTTTTTTTATGGGGATATTTTGATTTTTTTTCTCTGGCGTCGTGGACCTTGCGTCCCCTGAGGCTGGTGCGTAAGATCAGCGGGACTTTGGTTGAGGATGCGCGCGAGATGCCGGCCCATCAAAGCTGGACCGAATCAAAGTGATGCATGGCAACCTGCTGCATCACCTTCACCCCCACGGCAACTACCTGTTTGAGAACACTCTTCGGCCTTTCCTGCTTCTTTCTTTCTTCTCTTTGTATTGTTTCACATGTCCAACCTCAAACTCATTCTCCTCACATACTTGCTTGTGATGAGTTGAAGAGTCCAGCAGAAAAAGAAAAAACTCATTCTCTCTATTCGACAAATCAGTTTGCCGCTAAACTTGTTCAAAGATCTTTGTAAAGCCAACCTGCAGCTAAAGTGTCAAACCTGCAGCCAGAACTCAAAGGACCCAGAAGATATGGCCTTCAGCTTAGCAGAAGATCAGATGTCTGTTTATGCGACTTTTATGACATGTTTGAGTTGATCTGTGTCAGAGATTCTTGGTTTGATAGAGCTTGTTGATGTTGTATGTTTTTAGGGAAACGCTACAACGTTGCGGATGTGTCTGCTGCTCTGTGTATGAGTCTTGGTCTGATCTGGTTCACATTGGCAGACAGTAAGATTGCCCCAAACTTCAATGTAACAGGTACAGGACTGCTTCTGCTTAATTATGTTGATTATGAGGAACAGGCTTTGTTCCAGAATCTAGTAAGCTGTTATTCTCTGCATAATAATAAAAAATTTGAAACTACGGAAGAGGATTAGGGCCAAGCTATAATAAAAAACAAAACAAAATAAAACCATCTCGAGATTAAAGTTGTTAAATTTTGAGAAAAAACTTGTTAAATTTCAAGAAAAAAGTCGAAATAAAATGTTGAGAATAAACTTGTAATTTAACGAATTTATTCTTAAGTCAAGTCAAGTCAAATTTATTTATATAGCGCTTTTATTTATATGTCTTAACATTTTATCTCGACTTTTTTCTCGAAATTACCAACTTTAATCTCGAGATGGTTTTATTTTTTTATTATTGCTTGGCCCTAATCCTCTTCCGTATGAAACTGAATGTACTTGAAACATTATTTTCGTGTTTTGTATGTTGTTGTTAGGTGTAATTCTCATATCTCTGGCCCTCTGTGCGGATGCTGCGATTGGAAATGTGCAGGAAAAAGCAATGAAACTCCATAACGGGACCAACTCAGAGATGGTACAAACTGTTTAGTAACCGTCATTATGTAGTTTGTCTCTTTTTTTGTCCAGGAATGTTATTCATCATTATCCATGTGTTGCAGGTCTTATATTCCTATTCTATTGGTTTTGTGTATATTCTGTTGGGTCTGCTGTCTGTTGGGGGGATTGGACCTGCTGTTTCCTTCTGCTCTCAGGTGGGTTTTACAGATAGATGAGAGAGTGAGAAAGCGAAGCTGGTATCGTGTATCTATTTCGTGGAAAATGAGTATTGGAAGTGTTTCAGATATTTCAGTTATTGATATCGAAAAACCAATGATTTTGACAATGCTACATAGTATTTAGTTTATTATTTCAGATGCCTTTTTGAAAGAATACAATTGAAAAATGTATATATTATATATAAAATTCAACCCGCCAAAGTGGCTAGTAGGAGTGACTGCGTTACATGCTACTGATGAAATCCACCTACATTTGGCGGGTGCTAATGCTAAGCCCTGTATAAAGAGTATATCCAAGTACCCAAGTTTTTCCCAAATTGTTCAGCATCAAAATGTCTTTAGAGTAAGAAGTCTATTATTAAATAAATAAATATTATTAATAAATAATAAATATTGCTATTACAAAGATTATTTTTACTTTCTATGCAGATGCACGCTACAAAATCACCCCAGTCATTCTAGAACAATTAAAGGGTTAGTTCACACAAAAATGAAAATTCTGTCATTAATTACTCACCCTCATTTTGTTCCATACCCGTAAGACCTTCGATCATCTTCGGAACACAATTTTTTTTATAATTAACACTTGCAGATGCCCAGAAAGCTACTAAAGACATATTTAAAACAGTTCATGTGACTACAGTGGTTCAACCTCAATGTTATGAAGTGATGAGAATACTTTTTGTGTGCCAAAAAAACAAAATAACGACTTCATTCAACAATATCTAGTGATGGACGATTTCAGAAGACTGCTTCATGAAGCTTTGATTTACGAATCTTTTGTCTCGAATCAGTTGTTCGGAGCGTGTATCAAACTACCAAATATGGTCATATGTTAATGAGCTCATAATTGTGATTGCTTTTCTGATTAGTTCACCCCAAACACCAACATAATTTTCATATTTACTGGTTCATGTTATCTGACCCAAATAAAAACCATAACCACAAAACTGTGATTCAGATCCAACCATAATGTTTACATAAGCAGAACTGACTGTTTTCATTTCAGTGGAACAAGAGCAACACATTTTACATGATATTAAGCCTTCCAAATACTGCACTTTTAATATCTAAATGTCTTCTATCCTTAAAAAAAAAAATGTTTTACTCTCTCAGCATCCAGTGACGACATACGGTTACGCATTCTTCTTTTCACTGACGGGATATTTTGGCATTTCATTTGTCCTGGCTCTGATAAAGCTATTTGGAGCACTGGTTGCTGTCACAGGTCAGTTCAGCGCCCTCATATATGTATTTTTGGGTGGTCATTCAAATTTCGTGGATAGACAAAGTAAATTGATGCCCCAACTCTGTTTTTCTTTTTTCAGTGACTACGGGAAGGAAAGCCATGACTATTGTATTGTCCTTTCTGTTCTTTTCAAAACCTTTCACTTTTCAGTAAGTGGTCCAGAATCTATTTAAACACAACATGTAACGTGATGTATGTTGAGCAAATAATCTAGGATGAGACTTGATTTTATACATCAGAATTTGATTGGATCATGTTTAACATAAGTCTTGCTTGTACTAATAATATATTTCTGTTTTGTTGATAATGACGTACATTGGTTCTTTCACAGGTATGTCTGGGGTGGTTCTCTGGTGGTGTTTGGCATCTTCCTAAATGTTTACAGTAAAAACAGAGACAAAATGAAGCTTCCCTCTTTAGCAGAGCTCAGAAAACAATTGCTCGGTGGGAGGAAAGTGCGCCTGCTGTCTCAGGACGTGTAGGAGAATGAACTCAAATATTTTATTGATGGACTTCTCCTACTTCCTACATCAGCTGATGCTCAGGTGTGGTTTGGAGTTGCACAGTCGGATCAGCACGCTTGGAGCGTGGGGACCTGTTTGAATCAAAGGGACTGTAATCTAGAGCCAAAAAAGCAAAGATTTGCACTGGACAAAGGTGGAAACTGAAAGTGGAAACTATTTTGGTGGAAGATTCCTTTTTTTTTTTCTTTTTTTTTTTTTTTTTTTAACAGATCATGTCCAAGTGAATGTTGGCCTAATGGAGCCAGTGACATTTTAAATGAAAACATTTCACCTGCATGTGCCATAAAATAATGGCAACAGTTGACAAACAAGTCAGGACTCTATTTTCTGAGTAAACTGCAGTTGCACAGGTGAAAAAAGTCAATGATTCTTGTCTGTTTAAAGGGCTGATGTTCGGAAAAGGATCAACTTATCAGCTGCCATATTTGCTAACCATTTGTTTGGTGAAAAGGTGGCTGTTTTTACATTAAAAACAAACTGGGAAGTTGATTCAGACAGTCTGGAGTGTTTTCATGAATAATGGCGTCTCTTATCCATTGGCTCCAGCATGGAGAGTTGAAAAGCTGCCAAGCACTTTCTCAGATGTTTGGCCCTGCGATCGCCCAGGGCCTGTTTGATTAGTAATCCTGGAATAAGATAGCACCAGAAAGAAAACAAACACTGTGCACAGGGCTTGGCTTTAGACCTAATTTAGTTAAACAGAACGTCGTGTGTGTGTGTGTGTGTGTGTGTGTGTGTGTGTGTGTGTGTGTGTGTGTGTGTGTGTGTGTGTGTGTGTGTGTGTGTGTGTGTGTGTGTGTGTGAGAGCACATGTGTGGTTTGTGCATGTTTGTGGGTGCCAAGTGTGCGACACTTTCAAAGCCTCAGGGAAATGATTATTGTGCATTTGTTGCCACCCTCTCCCTTAGAGACACTGCCAGTTATAAAACACAGCATTAACACATACACAAAAGAGTAGCTGCTGTTTTGACTGCACAAAATCATTACATTTTTAATACTGACCATACAAACATAACACAAAGCTTAAAATGTCACAGTATTTTGATTATGAAAATGAAGGCTGTAAAGCTTTATTTTTTATATTTTTACGTTTTTAAAGTTTGTATTTTCAGCATCGTTACTCAGGTCTTTAGTGTCACATGATCCGTTCAGCTGTGCTGCTTAATATTTTATTAATATTTCCGTGGAACGCAAAATCAGATGTTTGTCAGAATGCCCAAGCTGCTCATTTCCCTACAGTTAAAGATTTCAAAAAGCACTCTATTGCTGCTTGTGCAGGCCAACTTTCAATCAGCACACAAAAACATTTTTTTTCGAGTTGTTTTAGTATTTATTTATTGTCCTTTCTTTTTAGGTGCAGTTCTTGAAAATTATGCAGTATTTAAATACACTATTTATATTTCTGTATACTGTACATGCAATGGAAATTTTTATTTAAGTTTAGTCACATAAAAAAAAAAAATGAGAGAAGCACAGGTTCTCAATGCTTCTGATTGCAAATTTGAGGGCTGCAAATAAGCCTTATAAATAATCGTATAATAAAATAAGATTATTAAATGTCATATTAGGTGGCTGTACATTACTGCATGGAGAGTCCACTTTGTGGTAGGGCCCTGGGGTGCACCAATCCGATATTCAGATCGGTATCAGCTCCGATACTGCCATTTTTGCCGGAAGCTCGTCATTCCTCTTTACTACTTTACAGAAGTAAATAAACATGAATGAAAATCAAAAAATATGTTGAAAGTTGCAGTAGCTTACCGAAATCTGTATCACGTCAGTTCAATCATTGTTGTAAACAATGTCACGTAGCCTATCAGAAAAGCCATTCGTTGACCTAAACATATAGTCAGCACAGCAGCAAGAAAAATAAAACAAACTATTTAAAACAAAACGGATTAGAAACTTAATTATGTAAGCATAAGTATTATAATATAATATAGAGTGGACAAACTGGGTGCGTGTAATCAAACGCATCATTTTCATTTTGTTCTGAACTCGCGCTCTGCTGTCACACTGGAGCGCACTCACCACCTACTGGACAGGGGTGGGAATTACAGTTACAAGCAAATTCAGCCTCAGTAATCTGTGACGGATGATGGACAGGCTGCAGGTTTTTTCCGTCACTGCTAAAAAAAATCCCATCAATGACGGAAAATTCTTGGTTAACGCGACCTTTTAGATTATATATTATATACACGCCGTTGTCATGCGGACTGTCAGGCATACAGTTTATTAGGTAATTTAGCACTTTTCTTATTACTTGAATATCGGATCAGTATCGGCCGATACTGAATCCCAGGTATTGGTATCGGAAAGCGAAAAAGGCGGATCGGTGCATCCCTACTTTGTGGACCTACTTGCTACAGTAAGTCTTGCTTTCAGAGCAAATGAAGCAATCGATTTAAGTAAAGGCAGGAACACACCAAGCCAACGTTGGTCTTCGTCTGCTTTTTTCGGCTGATTCGACATGTTGAATCAGCGTTGGAGCTCGTCAGTCCATCGGGCCATCTGATTATTCTGATTGGCTGTTCAGCTACTGCCACCTGCTGGTTCGGAAAGGCATTTCATCTTACACAGGCGCAGAACAGACGTGCTACTTGGCCGTCGGCTGTCAAGCGTCGGATTGGTGTGTCAGGCCAACTTTGGACCCAGACGCTGCTGACGTGAGCCAACCCTGCAGTCTGCTTTTGTCGCCACTAGTTCGTCGGCGTTGGCTTGGTGTGTTCCTGCTTTAACAAGTGTTTTTGCAACCCTTTCTATGGGCTAAGTGCCAAAAAATGTAACAACAATATATAGTCATATGACTTAAGTGCTATGTTCTTAGTCCTAAATACATATTATAGATTTGTGTGAAGTACAAACAGAACAGAAAAAGCAAACAGTCCAAACGTCATTCCTGTTTTCATATGAAGTGAAGTGAGAAATGTGAGAACCAGTGGTGTCAGAATTAAGGAAAGATTTTCTGTAAAGTTACCAGTTTGTATCATTGTTTTGACATATGTTGTTTGTCATACAGTTGGATATATTGGTCTTTCTATGTCCGGATAGGATCTGTACTGCATGACTAGAAAGTAGATTACTAGAAAGTAGATGCCTAGAGGTGTTGCCAAGATGGCCGCCAAGTAAACTGACTTGCTGTGAAAAGAAATTTGGTCATATACTTGCCCACTTTTTCTGATGAAGGTCATCTGGCACTGGAGATGAACATCTGTGAGAACATCTTTCCTTGTTTTCTCCACTTATGTCCAGCTGGCAGTGGAGATTCTTCAGGTCATTCTGTAGTGCTGGAGTTCACAGCCTCAGCGGATTGTTTTCTGTGTCTGTATGAGCTCTGTGTTTCTGTCAGCAATCTAATGAAGACTGAGTCCACCACACTGAAATGTTAGCATGCTAAACAGTTAGTAATTCATAATATCGCAAACCTGTCAGTTTCTTTAAATCAGTGCTCACTGAAGCTTAAAAAGCAGTTCATTTAAAGACTTTGTAAGATGTCTCATCTCTTTAAAAACATTTTATATGACAATCATCCAACCCTGTTCCATTGGAAGTATGGTTCAGCTAAAGTCATTGCACCATACCACATTATTTACAGACAAGTCTAGTCAAGACACCTTTATTTATATTGTGCTTTATACAATACAAATTGTTTCAAAGCAGCCTTCCAGTGATAACAGGAGAATTACCCATTTCGACAGTTGTTTAGCTGGATCCAGTTCAGTGTTGATTAAGTTCTGTTGTAAAGATCATCAATTATTAAATGTTCATTTCATCTATAAATGAGTTCTGCAAAAAAAGAAAGACAAGTGTTTATATATATAATACACACACACACACACACACACAGTGGGTACGGAAAGTATTCAGACCCCCTTAAATTTTTCACTCTTTGTTGTATTGCAGCCATTTGCTAAAATCATTTAAGATAACTCATCACCCCCCCCCCCCCATTAACGTACACACAGCACCCCATATTGACAGAAAAACACAGAATTGTTGACATTTTTGCAGATTTATTAAAAAAGAAAAACTGAAATATCACATGGTCTTAAGTATTCAGACCCTTTGCTGTGACACTCTATATATTTATATATTTAACTCAGGTGCTGTCCATTTCTTCTGATCATCCTTGAGATGGTTCTACACCTTCATTTGAGTCCAGCTGTGTTTGATTATACTGATTGGACTTGATTAGGAAAGCCACACACCTGTCTATATAAGACCTTACAGCTCACAGTGCATGTCAGGGCAAATGAGAATCATGAGGTCAAAGGAACTGCCTGAAGAGCTCAGAGACAGAATTGTGGCAAGGCACAGATCTGGCCAAGGTTACAAAAAAATGTCTGCTGCACTTAAGGTTCCTAAGAGCACAGTGGCCTCCATAATCCTTAAATGGAAGACGTTTGGGACGACCAGAATCCTTCCTAGAGCTGGCCGTCCGGCCAAACTGAGCTATCGGGGGAGAAGAGCCTTGGTGAGATAGGTAAAGAAGAACCCAAAGATCACTGTGGCTGAGCTCCAGAGATGCAGTCGGGAGATGGGAGAAAGTTGTAGAAAGTCAACCATCACTGCAGCCCTCCGCCAGTAGGGGCTTTATGGCAGAGTGGCCCGACGGAAGCCTCTCCTCAGTGCAAGACACATGAAAGCCCGCATGGAGTTTGCTAAAAAACACCTGAAGGACTCCAAGATGGTGAGAAATAAGATTCTCTGTTCTGATGAGACCAAGATAGAACTTTTTGGCCTTAATTATAAGCGGTATGTGTGGAGAAAACCAGGCACTGCTCATCAACTGTCCAATACAGTCCCAACAGTGAAGCATGGTGGTGGCAGCAATGCGGCCAAGTACAGGGGTATCCTGGACGAAAACCTTCTCCAGAGTGCTCAGGACCTCAGACTGGGCTGAAGGTTTACCTTCCAACAAGACAATGACCCTAAGCACACAGCTAAAATAATGAAGGAGTGGCTTTACAACAACTCCGTGACTGTTTTTGAATGGCCCAGCCAGAGCCCTGACTTAAACCCAATTGAGCATCTCTGGAGAGACCTAAAAATGGCTGTCCACCATCATTTACCATCCAACCTGACAGAACTGGAGAGGATCCCCAAATACAGGTGTGAAAAACTTGTTGCATCTTTCCCAAAAAGACTCATGGCTGTATTAGATCAAAAGGATGCTTCTACTAAATACTGAGCAAAGGGTCTGAATACTTAGGACCATGTGATATTTCAGTTTTTATTTTTTAATAAATCTGCAAAAATGTCAACAATTCTGTGTTTTTCTGTCAATATGGGGTGCTGTGTGTACATTAATGAGGAAAAAAAATGAACTTATATTGCAGCCATTTGCTAAAATCATTTATCAAAGAGTGAAAATTTAAGGGGGTCTGAATACTTTCCGTACCCACTGTGTTTGTGTATATATATATATATTACAGTTTATATAATTATATATAAAAAATATTCTTTTTTATTATTCTTTTTTTTTGGGCTAAATGCAATATCAACAATTTTATATGATTATATCACAAATATACAAAAATTGCAAATGGCTAAATTCAGAATTGTATGTATTTTATCAAAAATTTGACACTTTTTAAATCAAAATGTATGAAGCATGTCTAGGGTACACCAATCGTTTTCTGAAAATAAGCTGATCTCATATACATATTTCACCCAATATTCTTTTTAACCTAATCAGCATAAACTAGATTTATACTAGTATTGCCTTTTTATGTGGTTATGTGTGTAAAATTGACAAAATACAGTAAACTTTTACAACAAAGGTAAAACATTCAACATTCAGTTTTGAACTGGAAAGGAGATGTTACCTCACTTCATTTTAAATCAAACCCATTTTAAGTGCCGTCCATTTGTCGAAGATAAATTGTGCCTAAAGGTCCATTTTAGATCATAGTACGTTTGAAAGCCCCAGCTGACCGCAGCTAAAAGAACCATTTATCTTATGAAGAGAAACACTAGCACATTGAACAATGAAGCTTTAAAACCTATTTGAAGTGTGAGCGTTTCATTCATCAAACAAAGTCTTTGACCCTATACACACTCAGAACACACACAGTACAAACTCTCCGAGCTGATGCTTAATATTGAATTGAGGCTTTAAAACTCAAAGGATGTTTAATAGAAAACGATTTTGTGTAGTTTTTTTTAAGGCTGCTTTTGCTTCAGGACACATTTTTTGCACAATTGTTTATCATACAAACAAACAAAAAAAAAAATCTTAATGTTCTTAAAATCAAGAATTGAAATGTATTCTTATTACCATGAACTACATAGGCCTAATTATATGCAACATGAAAATGTTAATGTTTCGTTATCACTCCGATGCACATTTATATGATTAGTTGCATTTTATTATTTGCATTTAGCATTGTTTTTCTCCACTAATGTCCCTGTCAGAAGATGACCTGCAAATACCAAACAAATACACTGAAATTAGCATATTAATGTCACCCAGCCTGCATTGGGTGTGTGTATATATATAGTCTTGCCTGTATACAAGTGTATTCTCTCTACCTTTCTATCTTCTGTTGCTCTTTTGCTCTCGCATAAACTGAGACGTCCACCCAGCTCTTATTAATGTATCGGGTCTACCTGGGTTCAGTGACCTCTGCCCCCCCTCCGCTGGCCTCCCTTCATAAATAATGGGGGACGTCTGCAGCTCATCACCTCAGTAAATAGGCTGCCGTATAACTCCATATAACGGCCCCAGCCACTCCAATAGCCCAGCAGGTCCCGCTGGCAGCCCATCCATTACCAAAGGGCCACGGCTGTATCGTCCTTGGGCCGGGGCCGGACTGGGCCAGCCGGGTGAGAGAGAGAGAGGCTATGAGCTTGTAAAAAAGGATAAAGGGGGAAATGAAGGGGGTGGTGGGGTGGAAATGGACAAAAGTAGGTCACAGGCCTGCTTCAGAACTGAAAGTAAATGGGATACCAGTGGGGGGTGGGGGTTAAAGTACATCAAACCTGAGAGACAGAGATGAGTCAGTTTTTATTGACACTGGATGGACCTGTAATTTCAAATGAGTATGATTATTACTGCTGTCAAAAAAGAATAGAAATATGTAACTACATTATATTTTTTTTGTCAGACCTATTTTTCAATGTTTATTATTATTACATACTTGTTAAACAACAAAAAAATCAGCAATTATTATTAAATTTGTTATACCTTTCAAAAGTTGGTCAACATTTTTCAATGTTGATAATAAAAATAAATGTTTCTAACACCATTTACAACCAAAAAGTTTTGTGCATTTTGGCCGTTCATTTACACGACAACGATATTTTGGGGGCAAAATACACAAAATGATACCATTATTATCTCTGTGTAAACTACAAAAACGCAAATTTGAAAATGGTGACATCATGCACATGCATATTACGTATTGGCGCATAGTGTTTCTTTAAGTGACATTGCCAACTACTGGCCTGGCATGCATAAGTGTTTCCACGGATCCGTGAGAACAGGGATCGTTTTGACAACGTTGTCATCTGTACATGCAAAAAACAAAGGGAAAACTTTTCCATTTTTAGTACTTTGTTGTGTAAATACCCTTAAGCACCAAATCAGCATATTAGAATGATTTTTGAAGGTGACACTGAAGATTGCCATTAGGTGAATAAATTACATTTCAAAATATATTAAAATATAGAAAACAGTTAAGAATATAATAATAATAATAATAATTCACAATATTACTGTTTTTGTATCAGTGCAAATAAATGTAGCCTTGGTGAGGATAGGATACTTCTTTCAGAAACATTTAAAAAATTGGTAACACTTTACAATAAGGTTCATTAGTTAAACATTAGTTAATGTATTAACTAACATGAACTTACCATGAGCAATACATTTGTTACTGTATTTACTAATCTTCGTTAATGTTAATTAATGAAAATACAGCTGTTCATTGTTTGTTCATGTTAGTTCACAGTGCATTAACTAATGTTAACAAGATTTTAATAATGTAATGTTGAAATTAACATTAACAAAGATTAATAAGTGTCGTTAATTATTAGTTCATGTTAACTAATGTAGTTAACTAATGTTAACTAATGAACCTTATTGTAAAGTGTTGCTAAAATATCTAAACTTTTGAACGGTAATGTAATGTATTGTATATAAAATGGATTTATTATTTATTCAAATATCTCTGACATTTGCTTTGTATTATATATATTTATTAGCATTATATTGTATCTAATTTCTCTTCACTTTTTCCATATAAGAAAATGAATGATATACGAGCTGAAATAAAAATATTCTCAATAAAGCAAAACGTTTTTGTCTGACTTTTACATATATAAAAAAACATATATGTAAGATTATTTTTTAAAAACAGATCTATGCCATACACCTGCATAACGGCTCTCCCAATGGTTTTAGAAAATAATTTCTGTAAACATTAGACACTTTTCTAGAAAAAGCTGGATCCCATCACAACAACTGTGAATATTCATCTCATGAATGTCTGGGCTGTGTAAACCGCCTGCTTCCGCATGAACGCTTGTACGTGTGTGCGTGTGTGTGTGCAAGACAATATTCACATGATGTATCTTGCAGATTTGCCGTGTCAGCAGCAGCGTTACAGGAATGATCTGCACACACTTCACTCCTGACAGGACTCAAAGTGCTGGAGCCAGGAGAATATTCTGCGCTCTCTCACTGAGAAGAATTCTTAATAATAAATATCACACTAATAATGAATGGACCAGTGGCTGCAGTTGTCTTGAGGGCATAATATCTAATTTCCTCTCTCTGTTTCATATCTCCACTCCTTCATGTCAGTACAGTCTGTCATTAAAGCAGCGCAGGTCTGTATCGCTCTTATTTATTTTTCAAATCAGTGTGTAAATCTGAGCCAGGCCCTTGTTACAGATGAGTTCCAATAAATTATGACAGACCGACTGACAAATCCAGAATTTTAAACAGCCCTCCGTCGTACGTGGGGCGGCTGACACTCAACCTGGCTGGAAAATCCTTCATAACACTTCAATTCTCTCTAAATGAATCGTGATGCATCTAATATTCTCTCACCCACTGGAATTACAGAAGTGTTGTAAAGCTTTACACTGTCAGAAAAAGGGCAGTATCACAGCTTTATTTTTAACATTTCTTTTTTTTTTAAGAGTTCTGTACAGGGGTCATATTTGGTTACATGTTTCCAAACATCATTATTAAAACTATTATGTCTCAGCTATGTGGATAAAACTGATCCTAAAATTACTATAATTTATTGAAACAAAAAAAAAAATAAGGTCATAATAATCATGTAAATGTAATATAAATGTACTTGTAATTATAAACGTACAAACATTTTATATGGAATGAGGGTGAGTAAATGACAGAATTAAATGAATTATTCATTTAAGAAATGAAACCTTAGATAACACTAGAAGACTACAACCACTGTTGTATGACGTACATGTGTAAAAAGCTAAGTACAGGAGAACCAGAGAAAGAACAAGTGGAAAAATCGAATCTCAAGCTTTGTTGATCCTCACAAGCTCAGCTGCCATCTTGCATTGTGCTGTTCCTGATGGTGTGGAGTAAAGTCTTCTCCTGGGCAGATCACTGCACACGTGCGTTTAAGCAAGCCTGATACCTGAGCACGGAAACAGCCACCATCAACGCGGAACATGTTGCTATCAGAGCCCATAACATCAGTGCTCACCTCTGGCCTGACACGGCCTGACACGCATATGTGCCGCAGCAGGGTCAACGCTCGCCTTGGCAACATTGAGGCCGAGTTCATCAGACAGCACGCAGGGGAAGGTGCTCCAGTGCGTTACAAACAAGAAACAGCAAAGCAGGCACCGAGGAACGTAAAAGATGCTTGTTGTTAGAGAAGCAGAAGAAATGATGGTAAACAAATGGAAACAGCAGCGCTGGTGTGCACAGAGTTTACTGTTAGCACAAATTTGCCCTGACAGCGCATGTAAACAAAGCAGAGGCCCAGTGAGGCCGAAAGACATTACAGTATACTGATAAAAACCATGCAAATTACAGCACTTTCACTCGACAGTTTAAACCAGGAATGGGCGAACTCGGTTCTGGAGGGCCACTGTCCAGCATAGTTTAGCTCCAGCATAAATCAAACATACCTCAACCAGCCAATCACTGTCTTTAAGATTACTAGAAGGCTACAGGTGAGTTGTATCAGTGTTGGAGCTAAACTCTGCAGGACAGTGGCCAAAAAAATTAGTCATTTACTTATTATTTTCTCACTATAATGTTGTTTTAAGCTTATATGACTTTCTTATGAAACTCAAAAAGAACAATTTTGAAGAATGTTAATGCTGCTTTTTTGCATTTAAGAAAATGAATGATTACTGGAACTGTCAAGCTTCTAAATTGACAGAAAATCCATCTAAAATTGTATCATAAAAGTACTTTATATGAATTGCATGTTATTTTTAATTGTATTGTGCTTGGTGTTTAATTTAAAGGATTAGTTCACTTCAGAATGAAAAAATTTCCTGATAGTTTACTCACCCCCATGTCATCCAAGATGTTTATGTTTTTCTTTCTTCACTTCAAAAGAAATTATGATTTTTGAGGAAAACATTTCAGGATTCTAGCTCTGCGATGTGCCACGCATTACGTAATCACATTGGAAAGGTCATGCATGACGTAGGTGGAAGTACCGCTGTAGGGCGAAAAACTCTATCTCATTTTCTCCTCCAACTTTAAAATCTTCCAACATCATTTTTTTGTATTTTTTTTTTTTTTTTTTTTTTAGAAAATGACATTATTTTGCTAGATAAGACCCTTATTCCTCGTCTGGGATTGTGTAGAACACTTTGAAGCTGCATTGAAACTGCAGTTTAGACCCATTGTACCCCAATGAGGTCCACTATTTGGAGAAAAATCCTGGAATGTTTTCCTCAAAAACCATAATTTCTTCTCGACTGAAGAAAAACATAAACATAGGATGATATGGGGGTGAGTAAATTATCAGAAAATTTTAATTCTGAAGTGAACTAATCCTTTAAGGTATTAGCTTTAAATTCTCAAATCCTTCATATGCATATCCAAACTCTGTGTATTGCATTTGTTCTCAAGACATGCAAGAATCGATGTTTGGTCACTGACATCTAACGTAGCACAATATGATTTAAATTATTTTCTTTTGCAGCGATGGCAAGAAAGCCATGTATCTAGAATTGTTCTATCGTTCTAAATCAGTCAAATAAACAACAAATGTCATATATATTCCTGATTTATTATCCACCAATACAGACATGTGTGTTATAAGAATCTTTCCTTATAAGTTCTGCAATATAACAAAGGAAACCACCTTGGTATAATATAGAGCCAAGGAAACGCTTTAATAAGAAATAACAAATAATCTGGTTGTCTTCAGCGGCGAACGGAAAGCAATTTAACGCATCAGTGGCGGTTGGCTATTAATTTGCGTAGAGATGGAGAGGGGACTCTGGGAGCAGGGATTCGAGGGACAACACGGCTGCTTTATGTATCATTCCGACTGCAAACAAGCAATGTGCACGCACAGTCTTTTTTTTAATTATAGAGCCATTTCTCCACAATGTAAATGCTAGCATGGGAGAGGTATATTATGGTGAATTAATAAAAGGCTCTGAGATAGGGGCCCATATGGCCTGTCCTTGGGGCATAGCATCAATAATGGCTGCCCTCAGGCTGGTTTGCACGCAGCGCCTGCGACTGAATGTGAAATATGTGTATACAGTAATTGGTTACAAAGATTGTGACCCCCCCACTTCCTTCTCAATACTTTTATCTGAGAGAGGAGGTGCTCATACCATTGGACTGCCTTTATTTCCCCCACATCATCAACATTACATCATCAGGCTTATAATTTTGTCGAACAACAGGGACCAGAATTCATTTTTGTTAGCTATTCCATGAACAGAAAGACTTTTTGTCACCAATCCTAAACATTGATGGGGGACCACAATAGAGGAGATCTAATTGTTTAGAACAGTAAATGTTTGATCATTGCCAATGAAGTCATTTTTCCTCCTTTTCCACAAATAATCCAATAAAAAAACACAATACCGTCATGTTTATAATGTGAACTCATACAAACACATCACTTACAAATGTTGAGAATAAAGAGTCAACAGAAACATCATGTAAGAAGTAGAAATGTTTTCAGATATTTATATACGCAGATATTGCTCTTTCATAGCTCATGAGACCTAAGTATGAACTTTGTTTTTCAGATGTTTATTCTAAAACAGGCAGAAGTTTACACTAAGTACAGCATGCACAGACTTGTATAATGAACATGGATAGCGTATCTCCGATAATTTGGTCTTAGGATAATTTGATGAGAAATTTATTTTGTAGTTTGTTGAGTTTATATTGAGATCTCTACATTTTTGAATCTGAGAAGCAGAAGACTCAAGTAGTTCAAAAAATGAAAATCTTTATGTCATCTTTTGACATAATCATCATCATCTCATTGTTTGCCTTCTGTTAAGCACAAAACATAATTTGTTACATATGAAATATTAACTCTTCCATTAATCAAAATTGTCCATTTGCAGATCTTAATCTTGTTTGTAATTCTTCTTTTCCTATAGCTTGTGCTCAAACAGGGATGTCATGTTAAGGTATATGGCATATGCGATACACATTAGTGTTATCTGTGATCATAACTTTATTGTCAAGGGGATATCTCACAATGAGGCTCCTTGGGGTCGTAGGGTGCACACACTCGATTTTTCTTCCCTTTTCTTTTCTCTTTCTTTTCCTCCCTCTCTTTTTGTCTTTTGGGGAATAATCTGCCCTATAGACATTACGTCTGTGTTTTCCTGCAATTAATTAATGCATCCCCAGCTAGTTAGCGGTAGCACTTGTTCCAGGACGGCGATGGAAGGAGGGCAAAGGGCCACCGCGAGACTCGGCTGCATAGCTGCAGGCCTTCGATTCCCAGCCACTGCGCCTGGACTATTTTTACCAGAATCCTTTTAAGAAGAGAGATTCTGATTTTATGCAAGAGGATTCTCCAGGGTTTCAATTAACTAGAGGTCACGCTGCAGATCCACTGGAAAAAGAGGGAAAAAAAGACAGAGCGCGAGATAAAGAGTGATTCTTTTAATTAATATGGCCTAATTAAACATTTGTAAAATGCATTTGCAACGAAGCACTTGTTTTAAGATGGCAAGTTTGCTCTAATTGTGTGTTTACCACATTTTAAGCCTCTTAACTTTGGGTTTTTGTCACTGCAAAATGACTTCATATGAGTCAGAGAAAGTTTTAATCAGTGTGGCCTATAGCAGTGGCATTGGAAACCAGCACAACACAGAACTGAACATAACTCTGGTTTAATGTGGTCTGGGTCATAAGAGCTACGGGACAGCTATGTTGGCATCTACCGGTTTTAGCAAGCGACAGATGAATTTGATCCAAAATCCTGTGGATGTTGATTGGATGCTGTTGATGAGCCCATTTAATTTGCTAAAATATTAACAATTATGATAATTGCATTCATTAAGTCCAATGGACTTAGGCTGCCCGTGTCCTACAATGGTCTGTGCACTGTCCATGTGACTTCATTTTTATCATCAGGAGATTGAGTATACTTTGAATGCTGGTCAGACACGACTGTGCATGAGACAGAGCGGAACACATAAAATGAAGTATACCTGGGCCATTATTTGCATTTAGCATTTTTTCATTAAAAACTACAGACCTGTAGTTCTGAAGTCCTCTGAGATATTTTGAGAAAAAAACATTTATGGGCACTGAATGAGACTTTTATTCGGTCAGGCCAAGAGCATTCGATATTTCAGACAGTATTGCTCTGGCATGCATAGAAAACAGAGCGAGTCTATTTGTAATGGTAAAATCATAAGTAAAGCACAGGCCACTGAGCATGACAGACAATAGAGCTGGGCCATATGTCAGTCATAGAAGGGGCTGCTGGGAAATTCAAAAGCGATTAAGGAATGTTTGGTCAAAATGGCATGCCATGATGTGTGGCTTTGTTTCATGTCCAGTGAACATTATCCCACAAGCTCTCATTGCAGTGCTACCCACAGGGCACATCTAATGCAGCACCCAACGTAAGGACATTTTCATGTCCTTTCATGTGAGTGGTGTGTGTGATAGGTGTGTGTGTGTTGTATTTTTCACAGTTAGCTCCCATTTGTGTTCACATCTGTTTATGTGGTCCAACAGAGAAATGATCTGTTGATAAAGAGGAATTGGTTGCATTACAGTTGTCTTTTATTGTTATTCTTCTAATCAAGCATTTATGATCCTAAAGCCACTTGTGCAAACATGCCAACACTTAAGGAGATTTAAAATATGAAATAACACAATATAAAAACTAGATTAAGATTGTAAAAACAAATTTTAAAGGTGCTGTTTGTAAGTTTTGCACTGTATTAAAGCATAAAAATACCATAATATGTTTGCAGATATTTAGGAAACATGTTGAGTTCACATACCCATTTCTCTGAAAACCAATGCTACAGCCAGTTATTTTACTTTGAAATGTGTGTTCCGTGTTGGATTGTCTGTTTTTGTTTTGGTCTGTGCAAGACTGCACGTTGCCATTTTACCCAATAGTATTTCGCCACCCTGTTTTGCCAGTTGCAGCCATGGAAGCCAGCAAACAAACTGGGTCAGAGATTGCAGATTCGACCTAAAAAGCCTCAGTATCCATCTGAAAATCTCTATGAACGGGAGCATATTAAAATGCGATATCAACATATCATTAATCAATAAATCATCTCATCAACTTACAGTAAGTCTCCTAGCCTTTCAATGTCAATTGATCTCGCTCCTGTTGCGTGTCCTCAAACTGGCAACCCGTGTGAGCGTTGAGTCTGAGGAGGAGGGGACAGGGCAAACAATATTTTGAATTTGGACTACAGTACCCATTTCAACCACTAACTGTCATTCTTACATACCGCACCTTTAAAGGGGCAATAAGTAGAATTCAGAAACCCTTGTTATTAGCGACACATATTTGCATGGCCATTAAGTGAACTGCAGCAGCAACTTGCTCATGCATGTACATATGTGATTCAGTGCCCTGATTATACTCACGGTAAAGTTATTTTTTGTTCTTTGCTAGAAGTAAAAATTAGTTGGAAATACCTTTGCAGCAATATACTGTTAACAAACGTCCAGATGCCATTCACGCTGTTCAAGCAGTGTTGCCAAGTCAGCGGTTTTCCCGCGGAATTGAGCTACTTTTACACTGTTGCCGCACGTTTTTCATATTCATGGGTTGAAGCGACACCAAATAACATGATATATAGTCCCTGAAATGTGATTTTTTAACAGGTGAACCCTGCTAAAAACACAGATTTTACCCCCCAGAACGGAGGCTTAAAATCTCTTTAAAAGCTTGAAGTTTGAAGCAGTTTTAAAGTAATTTTATAAACTCAATGTTTGTAGGTTTAAGGCAATATTCTGAGCATTTGATGTTCTGGGTGGTTGCTATGTGGTTACTACGGTATTCTGGGAAGTTGCAAGGATATTACATGATGGTAACTTGGTTCTCGGTAGTTGTTAGGGTGTTGCTATGGGTATGCTTGGGTTTTCTGGTTGGTTGCTAGGATATTATTAGGTGACTGGTATGCAGTTACTCTTATGTTCTGGGTAATTGCTAATATGTTGCTAGGAGGTTGCTTGGGTGTTCAGGGCATTTGTTAGGGTGTGTCTCTGCAGCTTCTATGGTTCCTATGCAGTTTGGTAGGGTGTTTTTGATAATAGATAGGGGACTTAAAAGCGGAACAAAATAATAATTTACTGATTATTAATAGTTAGTAAGGTAGTTGTTAAGTTTAGGTATTTGGTAGGATTAAGAATGTACAATAAGGTCATGTAGAATAAGGCATTAAAATGTGTTACTAATAAACAGACAATATTCTAGTAATATAAATGCTATTGAGCAACACGTTAAAATACCTTAAAATAAAGTGTTACCATAATAATAATATTAACAATAATAATGCGTTTAAATCAACAGTAAGCCAATGTAATGAATTAACCAAATAAATTTAATTAAAAAATCAATTACAATAATTTGGATTCTGAAGTCAAGGTTGTTGCACAAGCCCCAAGTTGCCCAGAATGCACCATTACAATAGGACATGGAATAGAACATAGTGTTAAAAAAAAAAAAAAAAAAAAAAAACACAATCCAAAAAACATTTTCATCTCTAAACAAACATTTGTCTGTGTCTGAAACCTTTGTATGGATGTGGGACTGTATATCTGAGCTCAGCAAACCGAACACATACAGTTCATGTTTTGTGTCGTGTGTGTGTGTGTAAAGGGGTTTGTGTGGAGTGAGTGCTTGGGATTTCTTTACCTTTTATTACAGCTTTGCCTCCATCACTCTTTGACAGAGAGAGATAGCAGAGAGGGGAGATGGGAGGGTGCCCATTTTGGATGACCTTGACTGCAACATGCGACAGTGTGAGATGCACTCTCTCTCTCTCTCTCTCTCTCTCTCTCTCTCTCTCTCTCTCTCTCACACACACACACACACACACACACACACACACACACACACACACACACACACACACACACACACACACACACACACACACACACACACACCTACACACATAATCTTGATAATCTTTTACTCTAGATTTTCAGTTGGCTGGTGGTCAAGACTCAAAAATATGTTTCAGATCTGATAGAGAGCAGCAGAAAAACAATGCTAAATGCAAAATAAATAGGCTTATCAACTTTTAGAAGGAAGGAAAACATGTTTCCCTTTTGTTGTTGACATCAAATGTACATCCATTCACAGTCAATATTTTGCCATAAATAAATCATTTACTTGGTAGAAGTGAGTCAAATAGGCCAACATAGATGGTTTGTGTGACATGACCTCCTCATCAAAAACCATGAATAAATCTGTATAAGGTAAATGTTTTTTTTTTTTTTTTTCAACCACAACGAATTTGTATGGAGAATTATTGACTTAATAATATTTATCCTAATTAATAATACATTTCAACATTTGATTTTAAACACATTTTGATTAATTTTTGGTACTGTGTTGAGTCGCCACTTCATGTCTGATGTGAATCCTGCAGCAAAACCAGTTGAGAACCACTGATATGTGTGTGTGTGAGGTTGTCATCTCAGAGTCGCGTGTGCCCTAAGCAGTGAGTGTGTGTTGTGGTGAGGCAGTGCTCACTAATTAGATGATCGCTATCCTCAGTGCCATAATCATGTGCATCTGGGTCCAGCAATTACTTAATATGATATATTAACATATTCCTAGCAGGCGCGTCAGAGGAGGCCGCTCGTAGGAGACAAATTATCCAAATTAATTTCTAATTTAAAATCCTCTGCCTTTTATTATAAGCTGTGGGCGCCCCTCCACATAAAAAATGAAAGAAGAGAGAGAGTGAAGGATATTCGGGGAGGTTTTAATGATCTGGGCTGGTCTCTGCCCACAAACCAAATGAATAAACAGGAGGAAGAACAAGAGGAAGATAAAGACACAGAACTGCACATGGATGGATGGATGAGAGGTTTGGAGCTGTTCACTCATGTGTGAAAAAAAGAAAAGAAAAAAGAATGATGGGGAATGAATTATATGTTCAGAAACAGACAGGCAGATATTCACCAATTAGGCCTGAAAAAAAATGTATGGAATATTATGCATGTTCTGCTTAATTTTTGCCAAAGGTTAAAAAACCCAACAACTGTGCTATAGGTCAATATGAGAGGAAGTTTCAGTTCAAAAATTACTTTCTCAAGAGCCAAAAGGGATCAGACTGCTTTTACTATACTAGAGGGAATAAGTTAAGGATGTGGTTTTCTAAGAGAAGACAGAATCCTTAAAACAGATTCATTCTGGCTGGACAAAGCTGTGTGTGAAAGTTTGAAAAAAGGTTAAAAATTCCATGGAGATGTTTGGTTGGTTAGTAGGTAGGTAGGTAAGTAGGTAGATTACACAACTATTACAAAAGGTGAGAACATTGACCGATGCTCAAGAAGTGTGTGGCAAGTAAACACTGAGTTTCAGTTCAGTTTTGTGAAGCGCTCTAGAAAGAAGTTCACGGAGACAAAGACGGCAGAAAGCACGTTTCGAAACATGTAACTTATTTGCATGACCAAAAATGACAGAGTATTTTAGTTTATTTCTGCTGTTTCGCACCAGCACATTTGTTGACCCCAGGTGGTTAAGAGCTGGGGGACGTAAACTTTTGAAATGGATGATTTTTTTAAATTTTTTGTACAAGTAACTGAACTAATTTCTTTATTTAGGATATCAAACATTCATTGATTTCTTTAAAGGTGCAATATGTAATATTCTTGCAGTAAAATATCCAAAAACCACTAGACCAATGTTATATATTTTGTTCACTTGAGTACTTACAATATCTCAAATGTTTCCAACTATTTGTAAATCATGAGAAAATTGCAATTTTAACCAAGACTTCAGGATGTGTGAGGAGTTGCCTGTCATTAGCGTCATAACCCGCTTATGGGGGGTAACCCCCTTACGCTTTAATATAATACACATTTTAATAGACAAGGGAACAACTGTTTTGATATATTTATAGACAGAAAACTAATTGTTGTTATATAGCTCAACACGTTTAGTCTTATTGTTTAAATGTAATTTTCTTGATTTTTTACGCCTTTGTTTTGAATAGGTCTCTAGCGACCTCTAGCGGACAGAATTCTTACATACTGCACCTTTAACTGATTATAGTGGGATTTCATTGCTTGATACTTGGAAGATAAAGGAATAAAGGAAATAGTTACCATTAATTGGAGCCATTACCATTTTCAGGTGTTCCACTGTCAACAAAGAAGCCTCCTAGCAAGGATAAACAATGATGTACAATGCTAGCATTTGTTTTGCATGTGTAGGTAATGGCAAACATTTTCAAAACAGGATTTAATATCATGAAATGTAACTGACTCATTGATGCATGTTGAGTCTAAATGCTTAACCTCAGTGTGTATATCTTCCTGAATATCACTTGTGCTGTGACATCGTACATCTGGATTTTGGTCAAATTTGAGTTAAAGTCTAACTGCGGTGCACTATTTTACTTTTCCTATGTTGTACTTGCTCTATTGCATGTAGCTGGATGGAATGCAACATTAGACCTTTGCAAATGGACTATTTTCTTTAATTTTCCTTCATTCCTCAACTTGCTCAGGAAAAATGTGTGAATGCAGCTCTCACAAATATCACATACATGATTCAATTTGAGGCCATTTTTGTATTATTCTTGAAGATTATTGGCCACCTACAACGCTTAACTAAACATGCACATTCATGCGCTTAAACTCTACAGAACTAAACCCAATATAGCAAATATCCAACAAAAAGAATGGTATGAGAGTTATTATCTCCCTGGTGATCAGCGGAGTTTAGGAATGTGTAGAATTTGTGTTTTCACACTGTGTGTGTGTATAACGTGTATGTAGAGCAGTAATTAACAGTAAATGGTGTTGTGTAGATGAGACCTGCTTGTTAGCATGGTTAGCTGGAGGTACAGAGTCATAATGAGATGTAAACTGTAATGAGAAGCATAACTGCCATGGCAATGAAACATACATTATGTGTTTAATGAGAATGTGGTCAACATGCCCAGTCCAATATAGCAGAGAACTGCCTAAAACAAGTTACAGCATTCAGCAGCTAATATGAATAAATAAATGTGCAACTGAGCTCCAGAAAGACATTTAATCTTTTGTTAATTCTAAGACACTGTGCAAAATTTGGACGGTTATGTATGTATATAGAGAGTATTCGTGTACAGACATCCATGATACACAATCGGCTGCTGCTCTGCTGTTTCATGTATTCAGTGTCATACTGGAATCGGGGTCATTGAGAGTGTGACAATAATCATCTTCAATTATCTCAGACAGAACAGAATGATGAAAGGATGGATATATAGAGCAGATAGAAATGAGTAGATCTACAGACAGACAGACAGACAGACAGACAGATAGATAGATAGATAGATAGATAGATAGATAGATAGATAGATAGATAGACAGACAGACAGACAGACAGACAGACAGACAGACAGACAGACAGACAGACAGACAGACAGACAGACAGACAGACAGACAGACAGACAGACAGACAGATAGATAGATAGATAGATAGATAGATAGATAGATAGATAGATAGATAGATAGATAGATAGATAGATAGATAGATAGATAGATAGATAGATAGATAGATAGATAGATAGATAGATAGTTTCTTAGAATTGAAATATGGTCACCATGATTTTGCCAAGTAAGACATGATCCTGGATCAACATATTTTGTTGATCCTGGAACAACATTTCTGTCTGAAAATTTAGCCCTAATCCTATCCCTATCTCTAAACCTAACCCTACCCATAATTAATCAGAGGGATATGATAGTTGAATAACACTGATGCAGAAATACCTGACCCTGGTTGTAAGCCTAAACTTGACATGACATAAATCTGATTTGATTGGAATGTTGTTTGAGGAACTCAAGAGGGTGCAGGCTGATCGATCCTTTACATGCAATATGCGAGCAATCACATCATTACTGCGTGGCACAAGGTGGTTAGCCTCTGCTGATTCTGCAGCCAATTACACTGCTTGCTCAACATTTAAATAGCCTGGTTGATTGTTTGCTGAAAAGTAGAATTCCTCTGAAACCCTCCACCTCCCCCAGCTCCACCTGCCAAGATCTGCTACGGGATTTATGTATGTCTGTTTATGCAGCAGCATAACTTACATGCTCACAGCAGCATGTCTGTGTATCTGTGTATCTGCTGGCCATAGCAAGTCTATATTTCTAGTAGATCTAGTCCTCCAAGACCAAATACAATAACACTGCCATATTCAATAACATCTTAAATCTATTTTGAGAGTTGTCATGATTGAAGTATATATACTCAGATTTGAAATGCAGTTGATATTTGTTCTGATTCATTCTTCCTAATAGACATGAAATGTCAAGTCAAGTGCATTGTGGAATACAGTATACCATACTCTTTGACATACTGCACATTTCGCTAAAGGTAATAGGTCATCTGGATATTCGATGTACAGATAATTCACATATTGTGGTGACTATACATAGCCACTGTCTGTAGAGTTAATAGGTGTATAATAGCGTTATGAGGTAAGCCAAGAGAGCACGATTTTAAACTGTGTATGGTAAAAAAGAGAGGATTCCAAATATATATGGATCCAGTGATAAAAAATAAACTGCATTTGAGATTTGAGCTAGCCAGTGGCTCTCACCCCATGACACACCAGTGATATGGTATTCATCAGACTCTGAGCTCATATCTCACCAAAGGAAAAGAGAGACGCAGAGAGAGAGACAGGGGCCCTGAGGGCAGAGAGCTCAGAGAGATAGACGGCATGCGTGTGACTGTCAGGCACAGTCACACAGGTATATTGTGATATGATTTAATGTGATAATAACCTCCACTTTGCCAGACAGATGATGTTTCCTCACGCTGGCCGAGACTTAATGAATGATACATTAGTAAACACTGCCGAAAACGTTATTAGAGCGGAAGTCGGCGTGGCTCCATACAGGAGGGGTGAGTCGCTGAAAAGATGAGTACGCAAATGTATCTTCCGTGGCCCTCATCTGTTTTGTCGGCCTCCTCCACTGAGCAGCGTTGAATAAAAGATGAAAGCGAGAGAGAAAGAGAGACAGAGACAGAAATTTGCACATCGTATTTAAAGTGGCTTTACACGGCTCAGGAGAAAACTGCAGGAATCACACATGAGAGTCACACACAAATGCTAAACAAATGCAAGACTGCTGCTTCTTACTAAACAAAATTAACTTCAAGTCAACATAAAACTAGTAGTGACCCTGTTTACTTTCTTAATGTGTGTTGCTGGTCTTATATGTAATTCAGTGGTGCACATTATACCAAAGAACATTATTCCAAAAATGATCCATTATCCATAAATAAGTAAAAAAAAAAAAAAAAAAAATTGGTACGTGGTTGTACGTGGTCCATAAAATGAAGCCTTTCTAAAATATTGCGGGTTAATGTTAATTAAAATAATAATAATAATAATAATAATAGGGGGGGAAAAAAAACACTTACAAATACCCACTTTTAATCATTCAGTCAAATCCTGGTGGATAAAACATGTATTACAGAAGTACAGAAGTTTTTTTTGTTTTTTTTTTTCCTTTTTCATGCTGGCTTCGAGTTCTATGTCATTTTCAGGTTCTATGTATCGTCACTCACCATCAGGAAAATAATAAATACATTTACAGCAATTCACATACAGTGAAAGGAAAGCAACTCATCAACTGTAAATCATTTATAATGCTATTTATATTGTACTGCAATATTCCATAAAAATAAGAATTGTCAATTTTGAATTCATGGTGAATTTAATACATGTGACAACTGGTTTATACCCCCTTCAACCCCCTTTTTACACCCCCCCCCCACCCCCACCCCACCCCCCTTTTTTTTTCAGACTGTGGAACGAGTTGAAATTTTGCTCACCACAGAACTTATGTTCTGTTTAACCCTAAGTACAGTATTCCTTTCAAAGTTGGTATGTCTCAGCAAAGTACAGAAGCTCAACATTTTGGACAACAACCTCTCAATTTTTCATCAAGTAAGCAAGAAAACCTTTTAAATTAGTTTGTGTGAAGTCTCTGTGTTATGTTTATAGGAAGTTGCACACAAATTGCATCATGAACAGCCACAAAGTCAGCAAGCTGAGAGTATCAGGTCAGCTGTAGTGAAAGCTATTACATCCCAACCAGGACAAAATGAGGTGAGCGAGGATGCGCTCACCTTCATCTAAGAGAAAGAAAGAGGCAGAGCATTTTGAGCAGATAAGGAGCAAAAGGCCACATGATAGCTTCTATATTAAGTTGGAACAACGAGTACAACAAGGGCAAAGAGGAGATCCAGAAACAGAGCAGCAAAAAATAATGGCACTGTGAACCTCTGAATGCATTAAATCCACATTAAACATACAGTGGCAAAATACTACAGTGCCACACAGAAACATTCATCATGTATTTCTGACCCTGCACATCCTCATATATATATATATGCTGACATCATCAGAGGGTGAGGCATGACTGGAGATTCTGTTTATGTTTTAGTGAATAAGCTCCTCCCCTTAAAGCTGCTGTAAGCCATTTTTTTATGTTTCTACTACCTGACAGATATCACTGAAATATGTTTGCTGAGAAGAATTTAATTCACTGAGGTTATCAGGTAGTAGCTATAAATCAGTTCAACTAAAGAGGACTAGAAATATAAGTTTCTAATAACAGAAACTAAATTGTACCTTCATCAGTGTTTCTTTTATGAAAGAGTAGGTTCTTAGTAGGTTCTTGGAAGTAAAATGCCATTTAAAATCTCAATGGTAAAACTAATTTTACACAATGTATTTGTATCCCAATTTAGATTTACTGTAGTTTTTCAAGCTACAAGCTAATCCCTATGAAAAAAGGGAATAAGTATACATGTTATCATATTTTTAAAAAGAGTATAAACTTTAAAAGAATATACTTGAGTGTGAACTGAATGTAAAGTTTTCAGAAACTTTTCAGACACAGTTGAAATTGTATTATAGTTTAAATAAAATTTTTTTTGACCCCTGTAAGACTTCAGTAGCCTTCATCTTGATTTCTACAGTAATTTTATAATTACTTCTATTGTCTTTGAATTATGCTTAATGTGTACTGTTGAGTGTACTGACAAGCATTTATGGTAAAAAAAAAATAAAATAAATAATAATAAAAAAAAAAAAAAATATATATATATATATATATATATATATATATATATATATATATATATATATATATATATATATATATATATATATATATATATATAAAGAAATTTCAGTAACACTTCATTTTATGATCTTTTAACTAGACGCTTATTAGCATGCATATTACTAGAATTTTGACTATTTATTAGTACTTATTAAACACATATTAATGCCTTATTCTGCATGACCTTATTCTACATTCTTAATCCTACCCAATACCTAAACTTAACAACTAACTTACTAACTATTAATAAGCAGTAAATTAGGAGTTTATTAAGCGAAAAGTCGTAGTTAATAGTTTATATGTGTTCCCTATACTAAAGTGTTACCGAAATTTCTACTGAAACTTGTATTTTATATATTTAAGTTTGTAATTACACATTTGTAATGATGAAGTTGCAATTTAGTATATTTAGAATATATTAACTTGTAATATTGAATAACTGTAACGGAGCGGGACTCAGGGTAAGGTCAATCAGCAGGCTTTTATTAAACATAGTTCGTAGTTAAATAGGCAAGGGACAAACAGTGGTAAACAGGTATAGCAGAGAGCAGGCAGAATCGTGGTCGAGGAACAGGCAATGAATCAGGGCAGGCGGAAAGCATTCACAAAACCAGAAACAATAAACAATCCAAAAGGTCCAAAGGGCAGGCAGCAAGAATCGTAACACGGGGAACAGAAGGGATCAGAAACAGGCAGACAGACAGGGTTAATAACGCTTAGATATTGTCATAGGAGTAAACAAGACCTCGCAATGTGTGTGTGTGAGTGAGAGTCCTTTATAGTCCATGTAAAGAGCTTCAGGAGTATATGGCAATAGGTGATTGGTGGAGTGAGTGCATGTGATAGGCAAGGAGGATGCTGGGAAGTGTAGTCCGGAACACACTACAGATAATATTTTAATCAAGTACTTTACATGTACTTTTGTATGTTATTTAACACATCAGAATTTGCATAAAGCACAAAAAAAGATTACTAAAACATAATGTTCCCCTTCAGTCGGTCACGTTCGACATCACGTCAGAACTGAACTGTTGAATTGGGATCTTGCTCGAGAGACCAATCTGCTTTGAGTGTAAACTAGATGAGCCAATACACATTGGCATGCAGGTTTTGCATCTCATGTTCCTCCCTGCAGCATGGGTATAAATACGGAAGCGGATGCCATGCATATTCAGCTTTTCTCTTTGGCGCCGAGCGGTTCTATTATTCCAGCTCTGCAATCAGTATTGATGGTGGATGACCGGCTGTCGATTGCTGCATCGAAGGGTGAGCTTAGTTCCTCTGGGGATGAAGATTCGGCTGTGTTTCCTTCTTTCGGGGACCGTAACAATGCCTGAACTCGACCCAGAGCTGACAGCTATGCTGTCTCAGGCTGCTGAGAGCATTGGGCTCGAGTGGAGGCCTCCACCGTGTCCCAAACCCTCAAGGCTGGACGATTGGTTTCTTGGGCTCCCCACCCCGGTTCCTTTCTTTACTGAAGTGCATGAAAAGGTTACCAGATCGTAGACAGATCATCTGCCTGGTGCCTCTTCCACCCTCACTACCCTCGATGGCAGGGCGGTTAAGGGGTACGTAGAGATTCCCCCTGGTGGGGTAATCTGCGTCCTCACTTAGGGCCAAGGTTTACAGAGCCTGTGGAGAGGCTGCCTCTTCCCTGCATGCCACTCCTGCAGGTCTACCGGGCCAAAGTGCTAAACGAACTGCACAAGGGTAGTTCCGACCCAGGTGTTTTGCAGGAACTGAGTGCAGTGTCGGACTTTGCCTTATGAGCGACGAAAGCCACTGCGCACTCCCTGGGTCGGGCATTGTCCACCATATGGTGGTCCAGGAACGCCATCTCTGGCTGAACCTGGCAGATATGCATGAGGCTGACAAAGATTGTTTCTTCAGTGCTCCTATCTCCCAGGTCAGCCTATTTGGCGACGTGGTCGAGAATTTTACCAAACATTTTTCAGCAGCACAGAAGCAGATAGAGGCGTTAAAACTTGTTCTGCCCCGGCAACCCGTTGTTGCTTCCACCCAGTCGCCGGGTGGAAGCAGCAGTCTCCGCCTGCTCGTTGCCAAGGGCGCCCCCCTGCAGCAGCCTCCACCCCTGCTCAGCCTCAGCAGCAGCCCTCATCGAGGCAACAGCAGGGGTACTTCATTGTACCCAAGAAAGGTGGTGGGTTATGGAAATTTTGTGAATTTTGAATCAGGCGCTTCTCAAGCTCCCATTCAAAATGTTAATGCAGAAACGCATTTTCGAATACATCTGTCTCTGAGATTATTTTGCAGCGATTGACCTTAAGGATGCGTACTTTCATGTCTCCATTCTCCCTTAACACAGACCTTTCCTGCACTTGGTGTTTGAGGGTTGAGCATTTCAGTAATTTCCATGACCCCGTACTGTCACCAAACCTTCAGCACGTGGTCGGACCCTTCATTTCTACAGGCAGGAGTTCCCCTAGAACAACTGTCCAGGCATACTATGATTCACGCGGCTGCCTCAAAGTGCCACTACAAGGCAAGCATGTGCTGGTCTGTACAGACAACACTGTGACCGTTGCATACATCAACCTTCAGGGTGGTCTACGCTCTCGCTGCATGTGGCAACTTGCCCGCCATTTCCTCCTTTGGAGTCAAAAGCATCTGAGGTCATATCTGGGTGTCCTCCCGTGTACTCGCCCCGAGTGGCCAGGACCACGAAGAACCCGCTTAGTGTTGGCTTTCTTGCTCCAGTGGAGCTTACTTGCTCCAGTCGAGTTGCCCGCTTGGCGAACCCTGTTGAGTTCCTCTGTCAACCTCGACAGTCAGACGTTGTGGAGCATCTGATGCCAGGCCTAAAACTTGTATGCATTGGAACCTGTGCTAGGCTGGTGTCAAGTCAAGTCAAGTCACCTTTATTTATATAGCGCTTTTTACAATGCAGATTGTGTCAAAGCAGCTTTACATTGATAACTGGTACATGATTTTTCAATTGACATTTTCATGACAAATGTTAATATTTTGTGATGCCTGCGGCAATCCTACATGTGTATTTTTTTCCACGGTATAGCTTCCCTGTTGGCAAACCCCTTGTTTTTCCCTTGGCAGAGCCCTGTCAGTGTAGTCCCCTTCCTAGTGGACCGGAGCCACCCAAGAGACATTCCATATGTTGCACTGCCCTATATTGGCCAGTGCATATGTGTAATTTCCACATGATACCTCCCTACAGGAAGGTGTGGCTTCCGCAGTGTTCCTTTTCCATAGAAAGGGCACACTTTCCCAGTGTTATTCAATAGTCTCACTGCTTGGGTCATGCGGAACAGCAGTGATCAACCTTCTTTGCACAAGCCCTGTCAATCTTTCACCCCAATAGGTGCGGGGGGAATAGGAAGCTTATGCAGGGTGCTGGAAGGGCCAGCATCTTGGCCTTTTATTAGGGATCCCAATTCTTTAGTTCAGTCTCGTTGCCACAGTTGCTGTGGTACCACTGAGTGGCTGGATCACTGGCTGGGCTACTCAGTGAAAACCTGAATATGCGTGGCATCCGCTTCCATATTTATACCCGCACTGTGGGGCGGAACGCAAGATTCAAAACCCGCACACCAATGTGCCTTGGCTTGTTTAGTTTATACTTGAAGCAGATTGGTCTCAAGCGAGATCCCAATTCGTTGGTTCAGTGACGTGACGGGAACGAGGGTTACACACGTAACTGAGACGATTTAAAGTAAAACTTGTCATTTGTACTTAAGTGTGTAGTAGTCATGAAAGGGCACTCTTTAATTGCACTTAAGTGGCATTTTATTTTTCAGTAATATTATATTATCTGCAAGTACAGTTTAAAAAAAAAATACACTTTGATTTGAACATTAAAAGTGCCCAAAAAATACAATTAAACACACTTTTTTTCTTCTTTTTCACTCATAATATACAGGTATATTAGTAGTATAGTAGTATTCAGTTATAATTTTGTTTCATTGAAAACTGTTGGACTGAACCAATTTACTAATTAAAATATGTTGTAAAACCATTCTCACCACAACAAGACTGACAAACAATGATTTGTCCGATCGCTACTTACTGAAGAAAGTAGTATGCTACTGAGTAAAATTTACTATTTTAAAAAACAACTACATTTAGTTAGTTACTTCTAAACACACAAATTACACAGTCTTTCACAGTGTTATTCCATTACTTTAAATCCATCTTTTCTGACCACTATCATTCAGGTTGGAATAAAGAGCAAGCCATCTAATTTTTCCAGATAGATGTAGCATTTTGCCTGGGATCAAAGGGACATTATGTCCTTAATAGCGAGTGCATTCCATTTGCTATTTGATGTGTATGGGTGCGGTGCAGGCCTGTCATTCTGCGGCAGAATGAGCCCAGGCTAAAGAGATAATATTTCAATAACACAGTGGCCTGATCATAAAGTAACTCAATGGAAATGTGTAAGAGCCTCGGGCTACTCAGCAGGACAGTCAGCAGTCAAATCATTTCACTTCCCTGTCTTTCTCTCTCCCCGTCCTTCTATCTGTCTACCCATTTCTCTCTTTTTCACTTTTTCTCTATAACCCCCCATTCTCTTGCTCTTATTTCTGCATTTTCTGTGCACACACACATATATTCACATGTATTGCATGAAAATAGTGCCCATGCGTGCTCATGAAAAAAAAAATTTAGAGGAAAAGAAAACTGCCCTACATACTGAAAATGAGCCCTACTTATTCATACTTTTGACCAAGATAAAAGTGCATTGTCTGAGAGCACAATTAGGCCAGAAACATACTTGCAGACGCAAATGCTTAGCCAGTGCTTGGCCAATGCAAGTATGTGTTGTACATATTTAACGTTCTTATTCCATTCAAGTAGCTAAGCACTGTAGTTGTGTTCCTGTTGCCTACATAGAAAATAGCTGCCTGATGGCATGGCAAGATAGCTGTCGACTTTCCTTTAAGGGACTTCAACTAACTTGCTGATTAAAATTCTCTTTAATCTGTAGCTGCCACAATTATTTGCAGCAATGGAAGAGTAGAGGCAGGAAAGCAGTCAAGTCTATTAACACAAAAAAAAAAAAAAAAAAAAATGCAGGAGCACATGAGTATATCAAAAATGCAGGAGAATACCAACAAGCTACACATAGACGAGAAAAGACAAAGAATGACTAAAACTAATGGCTATAAATACACAAACACCAAACAGCTAAACAAGCAGCAGGTGAATCAAATCAATTAAACAATGAGTCGCTATGACAACATATTAAAACATGCTAAGGGATCATGGAAACAAAAAGAAAACACAGGAAATAAAGGTCTACAAACTAAAATTCCATGACAACAAAACATGAACCAAACGGATCTGACATTAACTTCAAATTTGTTGGTGAGTAAAACTAATTCTAAATATACTTCAGTAATAAAGATGATTGACTTTATTTCGAGGTCTGTTATTCATTGTGAGTATTCTTCCCTTTTAGTGGTCACTATGTGTAATATATTGTGATGATTTTGATGGACACATAACATTTCTGTGAATCAATTCAAATTGTTCATATCAGTGAAACAAATCAAAAGCATGTCTAATGTTACGAATGGGAGACTCAGGCAGGGGATCCAAGTGCAGCATTTATTAAAGTGAGAGTGGTCGTACAGGCAGGGTCAATCAGGAGCAAACAGGAACAGCAAGGAACAGGCAGAATCGTGGTCAAGGAACAGGCAATGATCAGGACAGGCAGATATCACTCACAGGTCGGTATACAAAGCAAGGGTCAGGACAGGCAGCAACGGGTCGATAAACAGGAAACAGGCAGGATCGGTAACAATAAACAGGCAGACAATAAACACAGGGAAACGCTCGGAAATGTCACACAGGGTAAACAAGACTTCGCGATTAGATGGTGTGAGTGAGAGTCCTTTTATAGTCCAGGTAACAAGCTGCAGCTGGGTGTGGTGATTAGTGAAGAGTGTGTGCATGGCTGTATGTGGCGACAGGTGATTGGTGTGGAGTGAACATGTGACAGACAGGGAGAATTGTGGGAAGTGTAGTCCGGGGAGTGACAGGAGCAGACGGTGATCGTTACATAACGCCCCCCTTCCGGAAGGCGCGTCCTCGTGACGTAAAAGGCACGAATAGGGAGGGAGGGTGGGTACATTGGAGCTATAGCGGGACCATGGTCTCCAATGCAGGCTCCAGGGTAGCCATGGTGGATCAGGCGCCACGGGTAACCATGGCGGGTCAGGTGCTACGGGCAGCCAGTGCAGGTCAGGAGTGCCATAACTCCACGGCGGGTCAGGTGGCTCGGGCAACCACGGCAGGTCAGGTGGCTCGGGCAACCACGGCCGGTCAGATGGGTCGGGCAACCACAGCAGGTCAGGCGGGTCAGGCAGCCATGGCAGGCTAGATGGTTTGGGTAACCACAGTAGGTCAGGTGGCTTGGGTAACCACTGCAGGTTAGGGTCCATAAACGGCCATAATTGTTCAAAGGCCAATGACGGCAGTGGCCGGGCAGGCTCCCCACCCGCAAGCTCCCCACCCGCAAGCTCCCCACCCTCAAGCTCCCCACCCTCAGGTATACTGCCCCCCCCCCCCCCCCCCCCCAAAAGTTCTTGGGGATTTCAACGGGGTCTGTTGCGCCCTTGTGGGCAAGGAGTTCGGGTGGTTCCGGCAGGGCCAGGCGTTCGGGTGGTGCCGGCAGGGCAAGACGCCTGGGTGACGCTGGCAGAGCAAGGAGTTTGGGCGGCGCTGGCAGGGCTAGGAGCTCGGATGGCGCTGGCAGGGCTAGGAGCTCAGGTGGCGCCGGCAGGGCCAGGAGCTTGGGTGGTGCTGGCAGGGCCAGGAGCTTGGGTGGTGCTGGCAGGGCAAGGAGTTCAGGTGGCGCCGGCAGAGCGAGAAGCGCAGGTGACGCCGGCAGGGCAAGAGGCGCAGGTGGCGTAGGAGACACCTCTGGAGTGGTCTCCAGACCCCCAGCGGTCTCTTGAAAGGCTTCTGAGCCTAGCTGAGTGGAAGAAGCCTTCTTCCTCCTCCTCCTCCTCCTCTTCCGAGGGTGAGGCGACGATTCACCGGTTGGAGCGGGTTCAGGAGCAGACTCACTGGCTGAAGCGGGTTCTGGAGCGGACTCAATGGCTGGAACGCCCCCTACCTCCGTGAGCACCGAAGGGGCGGCCATCTTGCCCGTAGGCACTGGCAAAGCAGCCATCTTGTCCATCGCGTCCAGGGCGCTTGAGTCCATGGCAACCGGCGAGCTTGAGTGCGTTGCAATTGGCGAACAAGAGTCCATAGCAACCGGCGAACTTGAGAGCGTTGCAACCGGCGAACTTGAGTGCGAAGCGTCCGACGGGCTTGAGAGCGAAGCGGCCGGCTGGCTTGAGTGCGTAGCGGCCACCGGGCTTGAGAGCGAAGCGGCCGGTTGGCTTGAGAGCGAAGCGGCCAGCTGGCTTGAGAGCGAAGCGGTCGCCGGGCTTGAGTGCGAAGCAACTGACTGGTTGGGGTGCGAAGCGGCCGGCTGGCTGGCGTGCGAAGCGGCCGGTTGGCTTGAGAGCGAAGCGGTCGCCGGGCTTGAGTGCGAAGCAGCCGCCGGGCTTGAGTGCGAAGCAGCGGGGACTTGGGGATGCCAGCTGCTCGGACTGAAATCAGCGGCGGATCAGCCACACTGGAACGCAATCCTCTCCGCTCCCTGGCTGATCTAGAGACGAGACGTGACTCTGGGCGATCAGCGGAGACGTGGCGTGGCTCTGGGCGATCAACGAAGGCGTGACGTTGCTCTGGGCGATCAGCGGAGACGTGGCGTTGCTCTGGGCGATCAGCGGATGCGTGACTTGTGGCTGTGGCCGCCATTTTGTGCGTGTTCTCGGGCATGGCAGCCATTACGGGATTCACCGTGGTGTCGGAATCCTCCGCGACACCCACAGTGAAAGTCGAACCAACTGCGAGCAGGGCAAAGTCCAGGAATTCCATGAACGATCCACGGGGACCATTGGTAAGTAGATAAGTCTTCAATGGTTCATTTAATCCGTAACCAAAGAAGTCTATGAGGGCACAGTCCGGCAGATCAGATAAATAAGCTATATCCAAAAAGTTCTGAATGTGCACCTCGAGGGTACGGGTACCTTGGCGGAGGCTGACCAGTTGTATTGTTGGGTCCATGCTGAGACTGGTAAAAGCTCACCGAAGCTGCTGGATCTGGTGTGGCGAAGTCTTCTGTTACGAATGGGAGACTCAGGCAGGGGATCCAAGTGCAGCATTTATTAAAGTGAGAGTGGTCGTACAGGCATGGTCAATCAGGAGCAAACAGGAACAGCAAGGAACAGGCAGAATCGTGGTCAAGGAACAGGCAATGATCAGGACAGGCAGATATCACTCACAGGTCGGTATACAAAGCAAGGGTCAGGACAGGCAGCAACGGGTCGATAAACAGGAAACAGGCAGGATCGGTAACAATAAACAGGCAGACAATAAACACAGGGAAACGCTCGGAAATGTCACACAGGGTAAACAAGACTTCGCGATTAGATGGTGTGAGTGAGAGTCCTTTTATAGTCCAGGTAACAAGCTGCAGCTGGGTGTGGTGATTAGTGAAGAGTGTGTGCATGGCTGTATGTGGCGACAGGTGATTGGTGTGGAGTGAACATGTGACAGACAGGGAGAATTGTGGGAAGTGTAGTCCGGGGAGTGACAGGAGCAGACGGTGATCGTTACATCTAATGTGTAATTGTTCATGTATTAAAATGTTTATAATAAGAATATTGTTGTTTATTATTATCTATTATTATATTTGTGCATATTAAGGAAAATTATTAAAGTCCACCTGTAGTCAATAATTTTATCCCTTAAAACTCATCTTTGATTATCAAAATTACATATTTAAATGTTTTTTCCTGTGGAAAAAAAATCTTAATGCCTTAGAATAGATTGAATGTAACTCTACACTCTTGCCTCATTTAATATACACGGATCTATGAATATGAAAATTAGCCCCGCCCCACTCACTCGCACAAGCTCAGATGAGATAACACTGCTCGCAGTGTTACGTCAAGGAAGGGGTTCAGTTTCTGATTTCTCCATTTGAGTTTCGTACTCTCTCAGCCTCATGTGAGTGGAATGAGCCCGCCTTGATGGCGCGATTCCTGGAAGGATTGTGTCCTGAGATCAAAGATGAAATCTATGCCTGAGAAGTCCACTCTGCATTCGATCAGCTGGAGGAATTAGTTATCCATCTGGAGAAGCGTGCTGATCTTTGACGCTGTGCCAACGGTGCCTTAGAGTTCCATCTCCACCCCAGCGGACCAGCGACCATTTCGTTTGAAGCCGCTCAGTTTCCTGAGCCTATATGCAGACAGTTGGCATTCGCATTTCACCTGCTGAACGTCAGCGTCATATTCTTCATCATCTCTGCATGTACTGCAGGCATTCAGGACATCTGGTGGCTGTTTGCCTGATAAAAGGGAACGCTCGCCAGTAGACCAGGGGATACTGATGAGCATTGTTTCAAGCTCTCCTCCCGCTAAATCAATCACCATGCTGCCCGTAGTTCTCCGGTGGGCAGGAACGACCACTACATGTCAAGCATTCATTGACTCTGGGTCTGAGGGAAATTTTATGGATGAGCAATGGGCTCGAGAGAAGAAGATTCCTTTGTTGAAACTCAAAGACCCAGTTTGCGTTAGACGGCAGTGAGCACTGGTATACACTTTGTTACAGAACCACCATCTCAGGCAACCACCAAGAGACTATTTCTTTTTCTATTTTTCGTTCTACTGTCGCCCCTATTGTCTTGGGTCATCCTTGGCTCATTCAACATAATACACAAATTAACTGGTTACAAGAAACTATTAAATCTTGGAATTTGTCTTGTCATGTCCAATGTCTTGTGTCTGCTGTGTCTGCTGTCTCTCCTGTCTCTGTGTTGCAGGAGGAGCCTGGTGATTTTTCCGGAGTGCCGGAGGAGTATAGCGATCTGCGGTCTTCAGTCGTTCCCGGGCTGCGTCTCTTCCTCCTAAGTTAGTCCAGGAAGATTTGTCTGTAAGGGTAATGTTTAAACGCACAGCTACCTGACAAATAAAAACAGTTATCCCTCTGCGTGAAGAAGATTCATTTAGATCCGCTCTGATGGATAGATCTGTTTAGATCCGCTCTGACGAACAACAAAAAACTCCCTGAAATTTCCTAACTCTTCCATCTAGATAGCAAAATTCTCTGTTTTTACTGTTATATCTATTTCTTATGTGTTCCATTATTATTATGTATTTGGTTCTTCTTTATGTAAAGCACTTTGCATTACCATTGTGTATGAAATGTGCTATACAGATAAAATTGCCCTGCCTTGCCTTGCCTTATAGACTCAGATCAAAGAATACTAAGCCTGACGCTCTTTCACGGCAATATGGTTCCGCTGGGGATGCCTCCTCTACTGAACCTATCCTGCCGGAGGGTTGTGTGGTGGCAGGCGTTTCTTGGGGAATCGAGAAACAAGTCAAGGCCGCTCTTACTGGTATTTCTGTTCCCAGATGATGTCCTCCTGACCAGTTGTTTGTTCCTCCGTCCGTGCAGCCCGTTGTTCTCTGCTGGGGTCATTCCTCTAAACTGGTTATCCATCCTGGGGTTAGAGGAACCCTCGCGTCCATTAGCCAATGGTTTTGGTGGCCTTCTAGGATGCGTGACGTGTGGCGGTTTGTTTCTTCATGTCCTGTATGTGCGCAGACCAAATCTAATAATTCATGAAATCATGGATTTCGTGACCGGTCTTCCCACAGACATCATCTCGGACAGAGGGGTCCAATTTGCCTCGTAATTCTGGAGAGAGTTCTGCCGATTGATTGGTGTGTCTGCCAGTTTATCCTCAGGATTTCATCCCCAGATTAATGGACAAGCAGAGCGTACTAACCAAATCTTAGGACACATGCTCCGTACTTTAACCTTTCGCAATCCAGCATCGTGGTGCGAGCAACTTACTTGGGTCGAGTACGCCCATAATTCTCTTCCATCTTCAGCTACCAGTTTGTCCCCGTTTCAGTCTTCATTAGGGTATCAGCCTCCCCTGTTTCCCTCTCTAGAGACTGAAACTTCGGTTCCCTCGGTCCAGGTATTTATCCGTCATTTCCAACGTACGTGGAAGGCTGTTAGGTTAGGTTGTTAGGTTGTCCACCAAGGATTTACCACTTCGAACCGAATCACGTAAACTGGACCCATGTTTCATTGGGCCTTTCCCCATAATCAAAGTCCTTAGTCTATCGGCCGTCAAGCTCAAATTGCCTCCTAATTTGAGGTGCGTCCACCCGGTCTTCCATGTCTCGTGTATTAAGCCGGTCGTTCGCGCTCCCGCCACCCTGCCCACTGTCCTGCTCTTGTTGAGAGTTCTCCTATTTACAGAGTCAGGAAATTGCTGGACATGCGCCGCTGGGGTCGGGGTTACTAGTACCTCGTCGATTGGCAGGGTTTCATTCGCCAGGGGGCACTTCTCGGGGGAGGGTTACTGTCATGAGCCAGGTTTGATTACTCTTGTTTTTGGGCATCTTTTCCTTCCCTTTTGCTCATCTTTCAGTTGTCTCAGCTGTTCCCTGCTCCTGTGCACACACCTGTTCTGTGTCTTTGCGCTGATTGCACTGCCTACTTCTCCCTGTTCTTTGCTCTTTTCTGTGTCCGGGAATTGTTTAGTGTGTGTGTGTGTGACGAGCTTCTCGCTCTCTTGCTTGAGCGAATTTGTGTGTGTGTTAGCAGCTATTATTCTGAATCTAAGTCCCAGTCCCTGTCCAGAGCCCGACCGTGGTCCTGCTGTCCTGATCAGCCGTACAGTGTTACCTGTCTGCAGGCGTGGTTGCCTCCATCTGCCAGCCTGGGCCATCTCCAGCTGCCTACGCTTCACTCCAGTTGGACCACACATCAGTCGAGGATCTGTGGCTCGGGAAGCTGCTGTATAATCCTTTGTTCACCAGCTGCAGTGTATTTTCTATATCGCACCTGTCAGTCTGTTTCTGTTTGTATTGGGACTGAATAAACTTTGCAAACTACATTCGCCTCTGGGTCATCTATGATCACCTGACATAATTTTGACCTTCAACCATTTGGAGGCCATTGAAGTCCAGTGAACATCTTGGATGACATGGGGTGAGTAAATTATCAGGAAAATTTTATTTTAAAGTGAACTAATCCTTTAAATTGTGTTAAAAACACCAAACAGACATATAAACAACATTAAAAACTTGATTTTAACTATCGGGGGTCTTTAAATATAATAAATAATAATGAGTGAACTGGGCCACATTTTATCTTAATGTGTCTTTGTTACAGTGTAATAACACAAGTAAGTACTGAATAATAATAATTAACATCATGTATTTACTATAGGTTTAGGGTTTGTCACGGGTTGTGTGGGAGATCCTAAACATACGATTAACATGAAGGTGAGGAAGAAGCAGGCTTTAATTCCAAGGAGGTAAATCCAACAAGGTACATCCAGAACACAACTACACAGAGACGAGACCCAACAGAGACACTCAAACTGAACTGAACTTAAATATTGGAGATAATGACACACACACACCTGAACACAATGACGGAATCAAACAAATCACTATTGTAAGGGTGGTTTTCCTACAGGGGTTCAGGCTGCAGAGTTGCAGAATGAATAAAGAAACGTTATCAGCAAGATGGTAGAAAAACTGTACATTTCTTGTCTATTACCACCCACTGCTACTTATACCAACGACATGGTGTCGGAAAGCTTTACTATATTGTGGCAATATTATATTGCAATAGGTAGCACTTCAAAGTTAATACCAAATCAAAACTAGTTAGCACATCATTTGTAATTGATAGAGTTTAATGACAAAATATGGTTAAAGTTACACTTAAAATAGTTACAAAATAGTTGTATGAGATGATAAAAACCATTAATCGTATCCAGCATATACGTAAAATGTTACCTGAGGGATAGAAAAAGACAAAATGAGATGTGGAGAGAAAGAGACAAAGAAAAGAGAAGGCAAAGAAAGAGAGCCCCAAGAAAAGGAAGCAGCAGTTACAATCTTCTTTTATCCCTTTCTTGACCATGTAACTTAAACCCAAAATGTGAGACATTCAAACTAAAAATGACCAATCAGATAAGTACAACTTCCCTCACTGTACTTAAGGTGTGACAATTCGTAGACCTCTGATGTAAGGCCTACAGGCCTTGATCACTATCAACACCTCTTTTCCTTTAGAAATTCCAAATGGCCCTTGTAGCAAGAGAGAGGGGGTTGAAACAGCAAAATGTATTGGTTCATTTTAAAATATCTTTGGATATTTTCAATCTTACACTATGACAACAAACAAGACAGGGAGAAATGGTGCAAACGAAAACAAACAGAGTGTAATGGTGTGACAGGCTTTGGTATTGGTTTAGTGTTAGCTGTTGTGTAATTATGCTTTATTTACTCTTATTACTATTGTAAATGCATGTAATGTGTGACCAGTGCTGGGTAGTAACTGATTATATGTAATCTAGATTACGTAATCAGATTCCTAAAATTAAATACTTGCAATTAGATTATATTTCATTTTAAAATTCTCATAATCAGACTACAGTTACTTTTTATTATGAGAGCGGTACTGGTGGGTTTCAGCGAGAAATTCAAGCATGTCTTTGCGT
The DNA here is from genome assembly GCF_024489055.1 of Chanodichthys erythropterus. Lineage (NCBI taxonomy): Eukaryota > Metazoa > Chordata > Actinopteri > Cypriniformes > Xenocyprididae > Chanodichthys > Chanodichthys erythropterus. The sequence goes on along the minus strand of NC_090243.1, from coordinate 31,550,873 downwards.
CATTGTGTCACATCTGTTTACATAAAGAACAATGCTCAGCTAGTAGACTACATCACAGCTGAGGAGGATCATTTATGCCTTTTCTCACAGCAGCTGCAATAATTAAACTTATCATTTTGATGGTGGATTGTATGGTATGACAAATTAATGTTAGAGATTAGATCTATAGGTAACGCTAATACACACAATGCTGATGTTGTTAACATTAACAATTTGAGAAATAATAACAATAATAATTTGCACAGTTTGATGTGATCTGAGCTAAGCGATTGTTAGATTTAATCACCATTGGCAGCGCAATTTACTGTAATGTTTTTTTTTTCTCAGTCAGAGAACAGAAGTGGAAGACATGTTACTTACTTGTTCAGATGACATTTTCCGTTGAAAAATCTTATGTTGGTCATACTTCCAAGACTACAATCTGTGATTCCAAAGTACAGTATCAACACCGGTGTAGTAATTGACAGCAAACATTAGATTCATCCGCGCTGAGGAGCCGCGCCGAGGCACAATGCACGTACAGATAATAATTCCACAAACAACTGTAATTGCAGGTTTCAAACAGAAATGGCGACAAAGAGGCAAAACTATGGACTGCAGCTTTAATTTAACATTTTTAATATTTGACACAGCCTGACATATGGTTAATGTACTTCTTGTTTTTGATAACAAAGAGTAGAATAAATGTTCTTTCTCTTCACATTTCTATATTAATATGTCACAAGATTATTGTATTCAAATCAATGTGATAAATGAGTTAGGTCAAAAGTAATCAAAAAGTAATCAGATTATATTACCTAAAATGTGTAATGTAATAGATTACGTTACTAACTAACTATTTTCACCATGTAATTTGTATTCAGCAATGGATTACAGTCTGTAAGTAATTTACCCAGCACCGCATGTAACATTGACTACAGTGCTGTGGCTGAAAACATTGTTTCCTAAATATTCCTAAATATTCAGATTTAATATTATCAAAAGGCTGGAAAAAAATAATATTAATAATAAAATAAATGAATAGGTATAGAATTTCATAAATTGAAATTCTGTTAAGCTGTCAGATCCCTTAAAACAGGCAACAGAAGCCTTACTGAGTACATAAGGACTTACAGCTGCCAAACTGCCTAACAGGGGCTTCCTTTTGTTACTGCTGTCTTTAACATCATCCAACTCCTTACATCTCATCTAGTTTCCGCCTTTTTGGTTCATTCTCCTTTATCAGAGCAGCTTAAAGTCAGGGTGTGTCACTTTAAAAGGGGTGAGACATCTAATGAGGCTTTGTGGCAAAGCTGCGGGCACCTGTGTTTGGAATTGGACGTGTTTTTGGACAGCTAAGATGATGCTGCTCTGAGCCTTGCCCAGGTAATGCTGTTCTTAAAAGAGCGGATTTGCCTAATGCAACGTGAGCTTGTCAATCAGAATGCTGGCTACAAAGCGCTCGCCTCAAACATAGCTGGAGATTTTTTTACATGTTGCGCTTTAATTGGTGCTTATAGACGACAGTAAACTGAACCAGAAAGCAGAAACAGCAGAGATGATGGGCGTGTTAGTTCATTCAGAACTCAGAAGAAATGAACTGTGCTGCAAATGTTCTGCTGACGTGGACAGTCAGCAGAGGGTGAAAATTGGGATGGCTGAGACCAAAAGCTAGTGGCATGAAAAATATCGCCATTATTATCAGGTTCTAGTCCATGTAAACATTTGTGAAAAAGAACTGTGTTAACTGTAATTGTATTGAATGTGCACTTGTTGTGTACTTTAAACATTAAAAGTATCTTTTTAAAAAGATCATGACTGGTTCTTAGCACACTTAAGTGCACTTTGTAATGTAAAATTAAGTTTTACTTTAAAGTGCATTAATGTGTTTTAATACTTTTAAAAATGCTTTAAACAAGTACATCTATTTTGACTAACAAACACATGTAAAGTACTTGATTATAATTTTATAATCATTAATAATAATAATAATAATAATAATAATAATCAATTAACTAAATTTGAACTTCATCACAAATGTGTAAGTACAAATATTTAGATACAACAGATAGAAATGATAGAAATGTTCTAATAGAAATTATATTAAAGGGTTAGTTTACCCAAAAATGAAAATTCTGTCATTAATTAAGACCTTCATTCATCTTCGCAGAAATTAAGATATTTTTGATGAAATCTGAGAGGTATATGACTTGTCCATTGACAGCAATATAATCAACACTTTCAAGGTCCAGAAAGGTACTAAACACATCGTCAAAACTGTTGATGTGACTGAAGTGGTTCAACTTTAATTTTATGAAGTGACGAGAATATTTTTTGTGTGCAAAAACAAAACAAAAATAACAACTTTATTCAGCAGTATCTTCTCTTCTGTGTCATTTTCATATGTTGTTTATGTCCAGCGCTTTAATACGCATGTCGTGCTGCTCACATGTGCACTGCACAGTGCAGCTTTGGCCAATACTGAGCCGGCATGTGGACGTAAACACGGAAGCCTTCACTGTGCTTACTGCGTCACCTGCATAAGGAATAGAAGAGATTGTTGAATAAAGTCGTTATTTTTGTTTTGTTTTTGCGCACAAAAAGTATTCTTGTCGCTTCATAATATTAAGGTTGAACCACTGTAGTCACGGCAACTGTTTTAATAATGTCTTTAGTACTTTTCTGGACCTTGAAAGTGTTGATTATATTGGTGTCTATAGACAAATCATATACCTCTCTGATTTAATCAAAAATATCTTTGTGTTCCGAAGATGAACAGAGGTCTTATGGGTGTGGAATGACATGAGGGTGAGTAATTAATGACAGAATTTTCATTTTTTGGGTGAACTAACCCTTTAAAGTATATTTTAGTCTACCATAAATGCTTGTCAGTAGATTCAGCAGTATACTTTAAGCATTATTAAATGATAATAGATATTGAATACAAGTATGTTCTTAAGCCCTACTTATCTAGTCAAAAAGCAAAATTGCACCTTGAAGCACATATGAAATTAGTCCTATGGCATAGCAGGACGTCATCCTGTAGAATGAAACATCATGACCAGGAAGCTATAAAATGTCAGCTTCTGATTGATTATAGATCATGCAACGTTGGTGGGTAATTTATGCCCTTAACCTCATCTAGGATGCAGAAAGGCTTTTACCATGCCAGGACCAATTATAGACTTGAAGGGGATACTGACAGAGTCTAAATATCTCCTACTCCCTTTTGAGATGGGATAGCCAGCAGAAAAGCTGTTTTTAGAGTCTTTAGAGAAACTTTTCTGTGACACACTCAATAGACAGACATACCCTCTAGTACTATGGCCAAAACCCAAACCGGAAACCTTACATGGCTTGCAGGCCACATCCTCATAGCACCATTCTCCCCAATGAAGAAAAGAGAAGGCAAAGAAAGAGAGCCCCAAGAAAAGGAAGCAGCAGTTACAATCTTCTTTTATCCCTTTCTTGACCATGTAACTTAAACCCAAAATGTGAGACATTCAAACTAAAAATGACCAATCAGATAAGTACAACTTCCCTCACTGTACTTAAGGTGTGACAATTCGTAGACCTCTGATGTAAGGCCTACAGGCCTTGATCACTATCAACACCTCTTTTCCTTTAGAAATTCCAAATGGCCCTTGTAGCAAGAGAGAGGGGGTTGAAACAGCAAAATGTATTGGTTCATTTTAAAATATCTTTGGATATTTTCAATCTTACACTATGACAACAAACAAGACAGGGAGAAATGGTGCAAACGAAAACAAACAGAGTGTAATGGTGTGACAGGCTTTGGTATTGGTTTAGTGTTAGCTGTTGTGTAATTATGCTTTATTTACTCTTATTACTATTGTAAATGCATGTAATGTGTGACCAGTGCTGGGTAGTAACTGATTATATGTAATCTAGATTACGTAATCAGATTCCTAAAATTAAATACTTGCAATTAGATTATATTTCATTTTAAAATTCTCATAATCAGACTACAGTTACTTTTTATTATGAGAGCGGTACTGGTGGGTTTCAGCGAGAAATTCAAGCATGTCTTTGCGTCATTGTGTCACATCTGTTTACATAAAGAACAATGCTCAGCTAGTAGACTACATCACAGCTGAGGAGGATCATTTATGCCTTTTCTCACAGCAGCTGCAATAATTAAACTTATCATTTTGATGGTGGATTGTATGGTATGACAAATTAATGTTAGAGATTAGATCTATAGGTAACGCTAATACACACAATGCTGATGTTGTTAACATTAACAATTTGAGAAATAATAACAATAATAATTTGCACAGTTTGATGTGATCTGAGCTAAGCGATTGTTAGATTTAATCACCATTGGCAGCGCAATTTACTGTAATGTTTTTTTTTCTTTTTTTTCTCAGTCAGAGAACAGAAGTGGAAGACATGTTACTTACTTGTTCAGATGACATTTTCCGTTGAAAAATCTTATGTTGGTCATACTTCCAAGACTACAATCTGTGATTCCAAAGTACAGTATCAACACCGGTGTAGTAATTGACAGCAAACATTAGATTCATCCGCGCTGAGGAGCCGCGCCGAGGCACAATGCACGTACAGATAATAATTCCACAAACAACTGTAATTGCAGGTTTCAAACAGAAATGGCGACAAAGAGGCAAAACTATGGACTGCAGCTTTAATTTAACATTTTTAATATTTGACACAGCCTGACATATGGTTAATGTACTTCTTGTTTTTGATAACAAAGAGTAGAATAAATGTTCTTTCTCTTCACATTTCTATATTAATATGTCACAAGATTATTGTATTCAAATCAATGTGATAAATGAGTTAGGTCAAAAGTAATCAAAAAGTAATCAGATTATATTACCTAAAATGTGTAATGTAATAGATTACGTTACTAACTAACTATTTTCACCATGTAATTTGTATTCAGCAATGGATTACAGTCTGTAAGTAATTTACCCAGCACCGCATGTAACATTGACTACAGTGCTGTGGCTGAAAACATTGTTTCCTAAATATTCCTAAATATTCAGATTTAATATTATCAAAAGGCTGGAAAAAAATAATATTAATAATAAAATAAATGAATAGGTATAGAATTTCATAAATTGAAATTCTGTTAAGCTGTCAGATCCCTTAAAACAGGCAACAGAAGCCTTACTGAGTACATAAGGACTTACAGCTGCCAAACTGCCTAACAGGGGCTTCCTTTTGTTACTGCTGTCTTTAACATCATCCAACTCCTTACATCTCATCTAGTTTCCGCCTTTTTGGTAATAATAATAATAATAATAATCAATTAACTAAATTTGAACTTCATCACAAATGTGTAAGTACAAATATTTAGATACAACAGATAGAAATGATAGAAATGTTCTAATAGAAATTATATTAAAGGGTTAGTTTACCCAAAAATGAAAATTCTGTCATTAATTAAGACCTTCATTCATCTTCGCAGAAATTAAGATATTTTTGATGAAATCTGAGAGGTATATGACTTGTCCATTGACAGCAATATAATCAACACTTTCAAGGTCCAGAAAGGTACTAAACACATCGTCAAAACTGTTGATGTGACTGAAGTGGTTCAACTTTAATTTTATGAAGTGACGAGAATATTTTTTGTGTGCAAAAACAAAACAAAAATAACAACTTTATTCAGCAGTATCTTCTCTTCTGTGTCATTTTCATATGTTGTTTATGTCCAGCGCTTTAATACGCATGTCGTGCTGCTCACATGTGCACTGCACAGTGCAGCTTTGGCCAATACTGAGCCGGCATGTGGACGTAAACACGGAAGCCTTCACTGTGCTTACTGCGTCACCTGCATAAGGAATAGAAGAGATTGTTGAATAAAGTCGTTATTTTTGTTTTGTTTTTGCGCACAAAAAGTATTCTTGTCGCTTCATAATATTAAGGTTGAACCACTGTAGTCACGGCAACTGTTTTAATAATGTCTTTAGTACTTTTCTGGACCTTGAAAGTGTTGATTATATTGGTGTCTATAGACAAATCATATACCTCTCTGATTTAATCAAAAATATCTTTGTGTTCCGAAGATGAACAGAGGTCTTATGGGTGTGGAATGACATGAGGGTGAGTAATTAATGACAGAATTTTCATTTTTTGGGTGAACTAACCCTTTAAAGTATATTTTAGTCTACCATAAATGCTTGTCAGTAGATTCAGCAGTATACTTTAAGCATTATTAAATGATAATAGATATTGAATACAAGTATGTTCTTAAGCCCTACTTATCTAGTCAAAAAGCAAAATTGCACCTTGAAGCACATATGAAATTAGTCCTATGGCATAGCAGGACGTCATCCTGTAGAATGAAACATCATGACCAGGAAGCTATAAAATGTCAGCTTCTGATTGATTATAGATCATGCAACGTTGGTGGGTAATTTATGCCCTTAACCTCATCTAGGATGCAGAAAGGCTTTTACCATGCCAGGACCAATTATAGACTTGAAGGGGATACTGACAGAGTCTAAATATCTCCTACTCCCTTTTGAGATGGGATAGCCAGCAGAAAAGCTGTTTTTAGAGTCTTTAGAGAAACTTTTCTGTGACACACTCAATAGACAGACATACCCTCTAGTACTATGGCCAAAACCCAAACCGGAAACCTTACATGGCTTGCAGGCCACATCCTCATAGCACCATTCTCCCCAATGACTTACCACCCAAAGGTATGTGGTAAGCAGCCGTGGCCACCACATACACCTTCAGAGTGGAGGGAGAAAGCCCTGCAAAAAATCGGTCCTAAATGAAACCCAGCACTGAACCAACCAGGCAGTTAACTAGGTCTATCTGGCAATCTCTGCAGCATGAAGTGAAAATTCTCCACTTCAAATCATTTAGGTTCCTCGTGGAGGGAGCTCTAGAGTAAAGGATGGTCTCAACAACCTCAGTTGAGAGACCAGAATTCAGCAGTTGGTCCCCCTTAGGGGACAAACCCACAATTTCCACAGGTCTGGGCAGGGGTGAAAGATTGTGCCCCCTGTCCCTCCAGATGGGAATCTCCCATGGAGAGCCATCGAGGAGATACATCAGGTTTGAGAACCATACTTGTGCCGGCCAAAATGGGGCTACCTATATTAGAAGGGCCCCGTCCTGGCAAACCCTAGAACTTCCGGGAGCAGACTAATCTGAACTAATCTGACTAAATATGGACAGACATAGCCTTGGTTACGTCTGCACCATGGCATTCATCCCCAGCTGGGCTGGATGCATGAGGGAGAAACAGAGCAGACAGTGGGTCGTTTCTTGAGAAGCAAATAGATCCACTTCTGCCTGGCCGAACTTCCCCCAAATCATCTCTACCACTTCGGGATGGAGTCTCCATTCCCCGGGCCTCAGCCCCTGCCTCGACAGGATGTTTTCTCCCTGATTCAAGTACCCAGCGATGTACACTGTTCTCACCTAGAACAGCTTACCCTAAGCCCACAAGGGGATATGGTATGCCAGTTTGTAAAGCGGGCGCAACCGCAGTCCCCTCGATTATTAATTTAGGAGACCACCAATGTGTTGTCTGTTTGGAAAAGCACATGATAGCCGCTGAGATCTGGGAGGAAGTATTTCAGAGCTAGACAATTTATGTTTATTTGTATTCTGTACCCTCTTTCTATAGTCTGCAGGGCCCTTTGAGACACGTTTGGCAGAAGACTACTATAGGAACCAGCCTTCAAGGCTCCTCAGCTCCTCGGAAGGGGTGAGCCTCCCAGTGCTGTAACATCTTTTCTGTGCCCAAGGCACCAAGGGTGGTGGGGGCTGGAGAGGCATCACTCTGCTTTTGTTGTGCCTGATGTGAGGCGCTAGTCGAAGCCTGGGGCTGCTCCCACCCAGCAGTCTCTGGGATCCAAGTTTGGCGAGGGAGAATGTTCTGGAACGCAGACCCTTGTTTCTTTGCCTCCTGGAACCTCTCCACAACTGAGGTGACAACATAGCTAAAGAGACCTGGAGGGGACAGCTGGGCGTCCAAAAGAAAGGCTTTTTTTCTTCTTTTATTTCATATTGGTTTAACAAGAGTGACAAGTCTGTGGCCTGGTGCAGCTCTATTATTGCATCCATACTTACTCCCTCACCCTCATCAATTTCCCTTAGCAGGTTGGCTTGGTATGCCTGCAAAATTGACATTGTGTGCAGACACGCCCCAGCCTAACCTGCTGGCATATTAGCCTTGCCCACCAAGGTTGAAGTTGTTCTGCACAACCTGGTGGGCATGGTTGGAAAATGGCTTATTCCACGACCCATTCCTCGGTGTAGAGGTCAGTAAAAATGGAAGGCCACGATATGAAGGTTGTGCTTTATTTGGCAGGAAGCGTTTGTCAAGATTACTTTTACTACCAACCAAGTGATGTTCAGTTTAGCCACGGCACCAGTAATAACCTCCACTGGCTCCTCATAACAGGGGGAAGGGGTGGCAAATTCTCAATCCCCCCCTGCCTTAACCCTTTGACGCGTACGATCACACCGGTGTGATCAGTCTTGGCTGGCCCCAGGAGCGTACGATCACACCGGTGTGATTAGAACTTTCAGTGCATTACGTGATCAACTGCCAAATTCAAATGTGCGTGCGCGCTTTAACTGGCGCTAAACCAGAGACGGACACACATGCAGCGCTTTTCATATATCACATATATGCAGTGTTTTCAACCAAATAATGTTCATTTCAGGTTTCAGACATTTAAATACACATGGGTACTAACAAAACAATATATTTAGAGTTTGTAAAATACACAATGATGTCTATAGAAGCGTAAATAACAACCCTTTCCAGTATAACTTGACAACACGTTTAATTCATATCAGATACACATTGTGAAAGTAACTTAAAAGCTTACTCTATTCTTCCCCAGTTCACCGGCACACTTACTTTCATGTATTTCGGAAGAAGTGGATAAATTCACGGGTTGTAAATCCAACAGATCCGATTCTCTGCGCGGTGCAAACTAACATGGCGGCGCCCATCGCTCATATGGCTCAACTAACATGATCGTTATAAAGGTGTTTAAACTGCAAAACACATCCACTTGCACATATTTGGCAATCGGAATATTAGATATTTCATGCTATAGTTAACAAATTTGTGAATATTTTGAATAGAAAAGGAAAAATTAAATGAAAGCAGATCATCATTCAAACAGTGCTGTGGTGTGCCACATAACAAGCAATGACGCGTCACCATGGAAACCATGAAGTGATACGTTCTAAATAACGGTCGCCTTAAAAAAACTCACGCTGGGGGGTCAGACAGAATATTTGAAACTTACGTGCGAAAGGGTTAATACTGAGCACATCTAACACCTCAGAGCTAGACAGCATCAGTACCAGGCCTTCACTCGGGGTGGAAGAAACCGCAGAGCGTGCTTCCGTGTCCCAAAAGAAAGTGCTGGATCTAGCGGGTGAAGGCTGAGAAAGGGCAGAGCTCATTTCAAACCCCTCCACTAGATCAATCTGCAATCCTCATGATCTGAGTCGCCACTCTACCTGAACCGAGAGGAACACTAAAGGATGACATCCTGCTATGACATTTCATACAGTATGTGCTTCAAGATGCAATCATGCAGAGGCCTTTCCATAGTGTCCACGTCAGACGCAGCATGGAGTTCCTTCGAATGGGAACATGGATTGCCAGAAAATTCTGTCAATATATTCTTTCAAAGCTCATTATTTCATTAATAAGCACTCTTTTAACAAGTATACTAAAGTATCACATCGTCCCAAACCTGTATGCTGTTTGTTCCTTGGAAAATAAAAAGAAAATTTTTGAAGTCATGAAGTCATGACATAGTGACTACAGCTATCACAGATAATAATAATTTAAAATTAAGTTAATATTCACTGAAAATCTGCAGCTCTCAAATCTCATTCTCCATTATGTGCACATTCAAACTGGTCACATTTGCATGGGTTTGATTTTAAAGTTTCAGTGGAAATGAAGCTTTTCAGTTAATAACATATTTTTTGTTCCCAATGGTATCAAATGGCTTCAGGAGACTAGACATTCTTGAATTCCAAAACAGCCAGAATGGAATCTGACAGTATAATAGGATGAAATAAATCACAGGTGTATAGACATGTTTGTTTATTTATTTCTTTTTTGAAAGTTAAAGTTATAAACTGTTATTGTATGCAAAAGATCTATGCAAAGATTCTTCAAAATATCCACTATGTGTTCCACAGAACTGGTGCTAACTTAACTTGCCAACAGTTTTAAGTGATAACTATGAGAAAAATGTAGTTTGGCACATAGACAACGACCATAGTTTGGAGAACTGGAGAGATTGTTTTACTTTACTGTTTTTTTCCTCTCTCTCCTGATCACAACTCTTTCCCACTGTCTCTCTTTCTCACACCATGAGTCCCTGCTGAAGCTTTTATGGCCTGTGCAGCCTCACAGAGCCGCTGGATGAATTGTTTGATAGCCTAGGGCATGACGAAGAGAGAGAGGCCATAAATAGGATTGAAGTTTAAATGGAATAATATGACCGGGGAAAACAGAAGGATAGGGATAGAGAGAGAGTGAGAGAGGAGGCTAAGGATGTAAACGTAAGAATGAGGTGAGAAGTTCGTTCAGAAAGCTGCTCTCTCATTTACAATGAGTTTAGTGCAGGATAACCATCCTGAGGATAAAAAAAAACAGATAACCATCATGAAATCCAGTTACTCTGGATGCATAAGCTGGAAATTAGATTGTTCAGTCTGATTCCTATATAGTTAAGTATAGTATAGCAAGCACATTGTCAGCTAGCCTTGTGTCCAAATTCCTAAAAGGATGCTAATGGACATTCTGTCATAACCAGGATCCCTAATCCTAATGAGGAACAAGAATGGACCTATTAAATATATTTTCTTTCAGAACTGCAGTTTATCCAGTAGGATCTTGTTTGATTATATATTGTCAAGGGTGAGTGGATGTGTATGTGAACTCACATTAAGAACAGTTCTGTCTCATTGATTTGTCTTGCACAGAGTGACACCTCACGCTGAAGATTAATTGACTGGACTGAGCACACGTCACACCAGCAGCGCTGACTGTCCTTGTCACAGCACTGATCAACCAAAAGTCATTGAAACTAGAATATATGTTGATATCTGCATTTACTAGAAAATACATGACAGTAAACATCTAGATTATTTTAGTTATTGTTTAGTTATTTTAGTTAGTTATCGTCCTTGGCATGAACGGACCTGAAGACAAGCTTTTACTGGACAAAACAAAGATACTCTGATCACACAGACAGTGTCCCATATTCCAGTTGCACCCAAATGAACCTCATTACACAGGGCGCGTCCTTTGCTTTTTGGCCAATTAAGCTCATTCTTCTGAATAACCTTGTAGGTATGTGCTGGACCGCAGCACATTTTTAACATCGCTGATCTGTAGCCCCGTCTTCCCTGCTATTAATAAAGCATTCTGTGGATCTTGTAAGCATCATTAGGGAAGTCCCCAAACATCTCCAACCTCAGATAAACTTCACAGTAAATTAGCCACAATTAGCAAACACGACATCAGTGCTACGGACCGCTAATGCCATTACAAACCCACCCAATCATAACTTACAGTCTACTGGATCATTTCTCAAATCAATGATCTTAGTAAGTACTTGTAAGAGGGCCCTATTGCCAAATCAGCTGGATACGTCCAATTAAAAAGGAATGGAGGAGAGGGAGGCAGCCCAGCGTTGATTAGCACTTAGCTTCAGGGCACCAGCGTTATTATGCAGAGAATGCAGCTCTGCTAGAGTCAGGTTAAACGCTTTTAATTCACAAAACCTCCCACTGACTCTCAAAAAGGCTTGAGTGATAATGATCACCGTAGGTAGAACAGCCACAAGACATCCAGTGTGTCAGTGTATTCTGGTAATTCGTAGAAATGTCTTATATATATATTTAAGCTGTTATTACTTTGAATCAGATCTAAAAAGGGGGTTCTTTCAGTAGCACCAATACAGAGTGGGACCACTGTAAAAAAAAAAGAAAAAAAAAGAAGTTCTTAGCATAATTTAACATTTAGCACTCTTTACAAAGAGTACTTATTAAAGAAACAATATACTTTAAATATACAAGGGTTAGTTTACCCCCAAAAATGAAATATCTGACATTAAGAGCCTGGGAACATTTTCATGAGTCATAAAATACATACAATTACCTACATATCACTGCAGTTTCAATGTGAAATGTCCACTAAGTGGCACTAAAAGCATGTTCATTTTTTGCCGGAACAGATAAACGTGAATATGATACGTTTTTATGATGTTGGTTTTTATACAAATCACCGCAGTTCTGTTCTGAAATTTTGTCCGGTGAGTGGCGCTAAAAGTGTAATGCTCCATTAATTTTTAAAATAACGTACCACCAACACTTCATCTAAACCTACCCGATAGTGTTAACAAAAGCAAATGTGACATAAAAAGCATCCATAATCGTGCCGTTAGCTTGTTTTGATCTGTCATCTTTGAGCTCTTTTACCGTGACTCGTTTTTCTCCAGATTCATATCCAAGGCTTCCTCAATCAGCTGAGCCACCGAGCAAGCTTGTTATGTCAGAAAAGCGAAACATATGGAGCTGGTTAACCGATGCAAAGACCAAAATATATTCGTTTACAAATCGTGTACTTTGGTAAAAAAGCGTTTTGAAGTCATAACATAATATTGTGCAAGGAGACGTGAAAACAAGTCTTTATTAATCCATAATCTGACCCTGTAATCGTAACTGTGTATGAAAGCAATTAAAAGCACTTGCTGTTTTACTGCCTCTAGTGTTCATTTCATTTCTGTTGGAAACAGCAGTACGTATTGGTACATATTTTTGCGACTCGCAAAAACTTTCCCACAGGTACGTCTTTCCATGAGACCAGGTTGGACATTAATTACTCACCCTCATGTTGTTCCAAACCCGAATGACCATTGTTCATCTTCGGAAAACAAATTAAGATTTTTATGATGAAATATGAAAGTTTTCTGTCCCTCCATAGACAGCAACACAAGTACCACTTTCAAGGCCCAAAAAGGTAGTCATCTTTAAAATAGTCCATGTTACTACAGTGATTGAACCACTAGTCACATGGGCTATTTTAACAATGGTTGGGCTTTGAAAGTAGTAGTTTGTGTTGCTGTCTATGGAGGGACAGAAAGCTCTCTGAGTTCATCAAAAATATCTTAATTTGTGCCCCGAAGATGAACAAAGGTTTTACAGGTCTAGAACGATATGAGGGTGAGAAATTAATGAAAGAATTTTCATTTTTGGGTGAACTAAATGTAATGTTTTCAGACTAAATTAAAATGTAAAGTAAATGAAAATATTGTAGTTCAAATTTATATTAAATGCAGTTAGTTCAACATAAGAGTGCTTTTTTGACCCACTTCAGTAGGACTTGAGCACATCTTCATATGTAATTTCATAATTACTTTTGTTGTCTTTGAAATAAAGTGTACTGTCAAATGTACTGGAAAGCATTTATGGTAAACTGAATACTGAACTGAACTGAAACTGATATTTGAATATCATTGCTATTAGAACTTGTATGCCATGTATTTAAATAGCCTATATTTGACCATGACACCTTCAAAATGATGAATTTGTAATCTAGAACATTTAAATTATATTAACTTGAAATGTAATATCACATAAAACACTACAGTTAAAATTATAATCGAGTACTTCAAATGTGCTGCAGTATGTTAGTAAACACAAAAATTTGTGTACTTCTTTAAAGCATGCAAAAAATATTAAAACAATGATTTAAAATGTACTTTGTTGTAAAATGTTTAATTTGGCATTATTACAAAATGCACTTTTTAAAAGTATGTTAAGAAACACATGGAAAGTACACTTACAGTAATTGGCCTTTTATTTCAGTAATCTTATCTGCAAGTACAGTTAAGCAATTCAACACACTTCTTTTTCACAAGGGAATATAAAAGTAAATATTGTACAACATCACTAGATTTTCTGATTTTTACCACAGAATTCTTTACATAATACAGTTTGGGCAGTGTTCAAATATGGTTCTAAATCTGACATAATGTGATTTTTTAGCCTAAAAATTGAGTGTCACGCCTTTGTTGTCGAAATACACACACGGGAAGTTGGGTATCAAAATTATTTCAGAACTTCCCAGTGGTAAATATGACTTAAGAGGTCATTCATGTCTAATTTTTAACTAGGAAACTCGTATTTAGAATAATTCCAATAACATGTGAAGGCAGCATTAGATGCTGTTACATCTAGAAAACTGCATTTCACATTGCTAATTTTACATTGCGTGATCTGTTCTTACCCGTTTTGTTATTGTTTGTGCTAATGAAAATTTGAATTTCTTTGCAATCTAATTCAGTAACTTCTTCTTACTGCCTATTCAAGGCTAGTTCATGAGTTGAAAGGTAGCCAATTTTTAAATAGCGTACTGTTAGATACTGAAAGTTTACTCCTACAACTCATGCTGTAGGGCATTCATTGTGGGTATTTTTTAAAGCCTATTGGTAATCTAAATATGAGAGCCCTTGAGTGTTTCATTGTTTAAAGTAGACCAAAGATCCGTGACGCCGCTCCGTACCTGCACTGCAGTGCGATACACTAACAGCGGTATCGCATAAACCCATAATGGCATCTCACTGTTATCACACACTCTCATTATGCATGTAGACAGAGCGTCTCAACGCACATGACTGGTTCTCCACAGGCCCACGGCCTCACGGGGGATTTAATACATGTCGTAGTCTCCGCTCCACCACCCCACCGCAGCACCAGGTAGCCGCTCTGCACCTCCATGAAATTAAGCAGAAAACACAGATTAGCTTTCAAAAAGCGAACTAATGTAGCATGAAATGCTGCAGCCATGCTCTAGCAATCAGACGTTCCTCTCCATGACCTATTTTTACATCACTCTCCTCTCTCGCGTGCACGGCTTTTATCCCCAATCCATTCCCATCTCAACATCTGGATACTGGGAACATTTAGCTGGTAATTGGTTTGGGCTTTTTATTATTCTAGTAGTGCTGTGAATTGGAGGGGGGATTGGAGGGATGAGCGACACATCGATGATACTGGAGAATATCATGACTTAGATTGACAAAGAAATCATTCAGAGGCAGACAAAAAGAATGAATACAGTGTAGGGGTTGGCAGTCTGACCAGATTATCATTTACTGTATCACATTCATTCTAAGGAAAATGGTTTATGTTAGGGTTTTCAATCAATTAATGATTTTCATCAAATTAATTACATGACATGCCAATTAATTAATCAAATTAATCACAACTGAGAAAAATGAAGATCATTTTTAATGGCTGACTATGTCCATATGCAGACTAATGTCTTTGGCGGTTGTGTCATTTCACTGTTTTTCAGCCTCATGACGCAGTGTAAATTTCTATTCCATTGCTCTTGAACACAAGAACATGTCTTACATGAACAACTATTCATTCTGTTCTCAATAACATGAAGGTGAGGATGGAAAATCCCTCATTATGGAATTTGCATGGGTCAGGAAGCATGATTTATTGCATTCAGTTTTTTACTGTTTAGCACTATTTTTCTGGTAATGTCTATTTTTGTATAATCCAGTGATTTAAATACTTGACAAATGAAAGATACTTCATCACATTTGATCATTTCTCTTGTTTTGGAACATGATGGCTGAAAACTAAAAGAAAAGATTATTCATGACAAAGTCTGGCATCAGTGAAAAACAGCTTCACATTATGCAACACAAATAACTCACAACAGTGAAACTAATATTATAAAAATGGATATAAGCACATCTGTGACTGAATTTTTATTAATCATGCTAAACTCCACTAAAGTTGTGATGTTTCTTGGCAACAGTAAACAACTAAATTCTGTTTAACGTTAATGCTAACAACTTCTTAATAGCAAGTCCTTCCTCATCTTGATTTGTTTGGGAAACGTCCTGCTTTGTTTCACTCTAACATACAGTGCATCCGGAAAGAATTCATATCGCTTCACTTTTTCTACATTTTGTTATGTTACAGTTTTATTCCAAAAGGGATTAAATTCATGTTTCCCCTCAAAATTCTACAAACAATACTCCCAGAATTTTGTTTGAAATTAAAAATTAAAAATTTTATTAAAAATAAAAAAACAACAAAATCACATGTACTTAAAGGGGTACTTCACCCCTGGAAAGATGAATGTGTATTTAAAATTGGTCATTTATGTAGTAGAAATGTGAAATTGTTTTTGAATTTGGAGCTTTCTAGACTGAGAAAAGGCAGAAAATGTATTTTTGACTAATGTGGATGAAAGACAACAACTCCCAGAATGCACTTGCTTTGCTGCCCTTGTGAGGCCACGCCCAAACCATGCCTATCGGTTACAGGCGACATTACCAGGAAAATTCAAACAACTAGGCTTGCTTTGTTACATATTAATTCTATAAATCGTGAGTTAGTTCATACATTTACAGCGAAATGGTGCTAAATTGCTTTGTACCTGGATGTACACCCAAAACCAGGAAAGGACAACTAAGTTTCCATCATTTTCCGATTAAGTTAAAGATTTGGAGCGATGTAAACAATGGCTGCGGGCCATCAAACACCCGAAGTTTGGAGATGACACCGTCATAGAAAACCTAAAAAATGCAGAATACGTAGTCTCCATTTCAAGGATGAGGACTATGAACCAAATATCCTTGCAATGAAGAGAACCATTCTGAAGGACACCGCGATACCATCGATATTCACTTTCCCAGAGGACGAACATCTCTTACTACGCGTATTCGCCTAGAGGTAAGACTCGCTGATACTAGACTGATAACACAGTAGCCTATATGTAGTGTTGTAGGTAGTAGTAAAACTGCAAACTTAGCAAAGTAACGTTAGATAGACAATTACATATAAGTTGCACATAAGTTGACTGTTATCAAAGTAAAGCCACTGTTCTGTAAAACTGAGTTAGTCTTTTTATCTATTTATGCTAACGTTACCTCCAAAGCCTGTTGCTGTATTGGTTGAGATGACTGCAGAGACCGATAAATTTGCGAGATGAACCACTGATGTAGTGCAGACTATAACAAAACAATGTTAATTACTGTAAGCTTAAAAATATAATTGACACCCACTTTTGATAAAATCTTTGATCTATGTCCGTGAGTAACATCAAACGCACATATGTATGGGCGTGGTGAAAAAATGCGGAACTACCTGCTATTACTGGCTGTAGTTTTAAGCCTCTGGCCAAAAAAGCCTCCGATGACGCAAAATGACGATTTTTGCATCATCGGAGGCTTTTTTACAGAATAAAAGTGCATAAATCTCTCATCTGGGGCTGATATGAAGGGGGAAAGCACAGTAATTCGAAAATACTAGTGGTATTCTACTAATAGAAAGCTTAATGCTAAATCCTGAAGTAACCCTTTAAGTATTCACAGCCTTTGCCATGACACTCAGAATTGAGTTTAAGTGCATCCTGATTCCATTGATCATCCTTGAGATGTTTCTACAACTTGATTGGAGTACACATGTGGTAAATTCAGTTGATTGGACATGATTTGGAAAGGCACACACCTGTCTATATAAGGTCCCACAGTTAACAGTGCATGTCAGAGCACAAACCAAGCCATGAAGTCCAAGGAATTGTCTGTAGACCTCCGAGAAAGGCTTGTATTGAGGCACAGATCTGGGGAGGAGTACAGAAAAAATTCTGCAGCATTGAAGTTCCCAATGAGCACAGTGGCCTCCATCATCCATAAATGGAAGAAGTTTGGAACCACCAGGTCTCTTCATAGAGCGGCCTGCCCGGCCAAACTGAGCAATCGGGGGAGAAGGGCCTTAGTCAGGGAGGTGACCAAGAACCCGATGGTCACTCCAGTGATTCTCTGTGGAGAGAGGAGAACCTTTCAGAAGAACAACCATCTCTGCAGCACTCCACCAATCAGGCCTGTATGGTTTAGTGGCCAGACAGAAGCCACTCCTCAGTAAAAGGCACATGACAGCCCGCCTAGAGTTTGCCAAAAGTCACATGAAGGACTCTCAGACCATGAGAACAACAAAGATTGAACTCCTTGGCCTGAATAGTAAGCGTCATGTCTGGAGGAAACCAGGCACTGCTCATCACTTGACCAATACCCATCACTACAGTGAAGCAACTGGGAGACTAGTCAGGATGAAGGAAAGATGATTACAGCAATGTACAGAGACATCCTTGATGAAAACCTGCTCCAGAGCGCTGGACCTCAGACTGGGGTGAAGGTTCATCTTTCAACACGACAATGACCTTAAGCATGCAGCAAGAGAATAAAGGATTGGCTATGGGACAACTCTGTTCATGTCCTTGAGTGGCCCTGCCAGAGCCCAGACTTGAACCCGGTTGAACATTTCTGAAGAGATCTGAAAATGGCTGTGCACCGACGCTCCCCATCCAACCTGATAGAGCTTGAGAGGTCCTGCAAAGAAGAATAGGCTAAACTGCCAAAAAATAGGTGTGCCAAGCTTGTAGCATCATACTCAAAAAGACTTGAGGCTGTAATTGGTGCCAAAGGTGCTTCAACAAAGTATTGAGCAAAGGCTGTGAATACTTATGTACTTTTTTTTTTTTTATATATATATAAATTTGCAAAGATTGCAAACAAACTTATTTCACAATGCCATTATGGGGTACTGTTTTCAGAATTTTGAGGGGGAAAAATAATTTAATCCCTTTTGGAATATGGCTGTAACATAACAAAAAGTGGAAAAAGTAAAGTGCTGTGAATACTTTCCGGATGCACTGTATATAATGTGAAGCAGCCCTGTCCACTGAACCGCAAACACATAACATGGTATAAATGATAAATCAAAATTTCTACCAGTTGACACATTTGTACCACTGCATGGTCAACTGATCAGGCATAACATTATGACCACATTCCTGATATTGTGTTTTTGCTGCCAAAACAGCCCTGACCCGTCGAGGCATGGACTCCACTAGACCCCTGAAGGTTGCTGTGGTATCTGGCACCAAAAAGTTATCAGCAGATCCTTTAAGTCCTGTAAGTTGCAAGGTAGGCCCACCATGGATCAGACTCGTTTGTTTAGCACATCCCACAGATGCTTTGGAGGCCAATTCAACACCTCAAACTTGTTGTGCTCCTCAAACCATTCCTAAATAAATTTTGCTTTGCGGCAGGGCGCATTATCCTGCTGAAAGAGGCCACAGCCACCAGGGAATACTGTTTCCATGAAATGGTGTAGATGGTCTGCAACAATGCTTAGGTAGATGGTACATGTCAAAGTAACATCCACATGGATAGCAGGACCTAAGGTTTCCCAGCAGAACATTGCCCAAAGCATCACACTACCTCTGCCGGCTTGCCTTCTTTCCATAGTGCATCCTGGTGCCATGTGTTCCTCAGGTAAGCAACGCACATGCCCACTGTTGGCGCTTTCGGCGGTGGACAGGGTTCAGCATGGGCACCCTGACTGGTCTGCGGCTATGTAGCCCCATATGCAACAAACTGTGGTGCACTGTGTATTCTGATGACACCTTTCTATCAGAACCAGCATTAACTTCTTGAGCAATATGAGCTACAGTGGCTCATATTGTGCATCAGGCACACATGCATCAGTGAGTCTTGGCCTCCCATGACCCTGTCATCGGTTCACCACTGTTCCTTCCTAGGACCACTTTTGATTGATACTGACCACTGCAGACTGGGAACACCCCACAAGAGCTGCAGTTTTGGAGATGATCTGACTCAGTTGTCTAGCCATCACAATTTATTGTCTAGCCATCACAATTTCGCTCAGATCCTTACACTTGCCCATTTTTCTTGCTTCTAACTTGCTTCAACTTTGAGGACAAAATGTTCACTTGCTGCCTAATTTATCCCACCCACTAACAGGTGCCGTGATGCAGAAATAATTAGTGTTATTCACTTCATCTGTCCTTGCTGATAATGTTATATATACAGGGAGTGCAGAATTATTAGGCAAGTTGATTTTCTGATCATATTTTTTTTCCAAGCACATTTTACCAATTCCAATCCACATCAATCTTAATAACTACTATTAATATTGTTTTTAATCATTTATAAGTGATATATAATTGTTCATGAAGGCTGGAAATGAAGAATGCCCTATATTCAGGTGTGCAGAATTATTAGGCAGGTTTTCTTTTACAGATAAAATGAGCCAAAAAAAGAGATTTAACTCAGACTGAAAAGTCAAAAATTATTAAATACTCATGAGAAGGACGCAATACTAATGTAATACTAGAAATTGCAAAGTTAAAGCATGACCATTGGACAGTGAAATGCTCATTGGGTCAGCGGGGTCATACAAAAACAGGTGGAAAAGAAAAGACACGTTAACTGCAAAATAATTAAGAATTAAGGTGAAGAATTAAGTGTGAAACCATCAGGAACCCTTTAGTCTCCAGCGCCACCATTTCCCAGTACTGAAACCTACCTGGAGTCTTCAGAAGTGTGAGGTGTCAGGATCTCAGAGACTTAGGTTAGGTGAAGAATCCTAAAAAATGACCCGCTCTTAATAAGAATCACAAGCTGAAGTGTTATAAAGTACATGAAGACTGGGTTTTTATAGGCCTTATAGACAGACAGCTTGAGAGTGACTCCTGAAGGACCAGCACCACATCCTCTTGTACCACTGTTTGAAGAATTTATCTTCCAGAATCTGGCAGTAAGTTTTGGAAGATCATTTAGTCCATCTCTGCAAGATGGACATTTCAGGATAAGAGATGGACTAAAAGTGAACTCCCACACCTTACTGCCAGATTCTGGAAGATAAATTCTTCTTAGATAAATTCTATAAAAACCCAGTCTTCATGTACTTTATTACACTTCAGCTTGTGATTCTTATTAAGAGCAGGTCGCTTTTTAGGATTCTTCACCTAACCTAAGTCTCTGAGATCCTGACACCTCACACTTCTGAAGACTCCATGTAGGTTTCAGTACTGGGAAATGGTGGCGCTGGAGACTAAAGGGTTCCTGATGGTTTCACACTTAATTCTTCACCTTAATTCTTAATTATTTTGCAGTTAACGTGTCTTTTCTTCTCCAGCTGTTTTTGTATGACCCCGCTGACCCAATGAGCATTTCACTGTCCAATGGTCATGCTTTAACTTTGCAATTTCTAGTATTACATTAGTATTGCGTCCTTCTCATGAGTATTTAATATTTTTTGACTTTTCAGTCTGAGTTAAATCTCTTTTTTGGCTCATTTTATCTGTAAAAGAAAACCTGCCTAATAATTCTGCACACCTGAATATAGGGCATTCTTCATTTCCAGCCTTCATGAACAATTATATATCACTTATAAATGATTAAAAACAATATTAATAGTAGTTATTAAGATTGATGTGGATTGGAATTGGTAAAATGTGCTTGGAAAAAAAATATGATCAGAAAATCAACTTGCCTAATAATTCTGCACTCCCTGTACTGTGCACAGTATGAAAATGTTATGTATGCATGGAAAACCCAGATGACTTACTGCAGTTGCTGAACAGAACACACACTGCTTGAGATACCATATCTCATAATGCAACACGCATGACTTGACCTTTCATTTCCAGTGTAGTGCAGAGGTGTATAAAGAGTACCTGAAAACCTGAAAATACAGATTACAGCGAAAATAAGTTACAAGTCACCAATTCCATTACGACTTGAGTAAAAGTCTTAGGCCCGGTTTCACAGACAGGGTTTAGATTAAGCCAGGATGAAGCCTTAGTTCAATTAGGACATTTAAGTAGTTTTAAACATTACTGGTGTGCATCTTGAGACAAAACAACATAACTCACAACATAATATTTTAGGATATGTCAGTGCAAGTTCTGTCAGTTAAATCAGCTCAAACATGCATTTTAGTCTAGGATTAGCTTTAGCCTTGTCTGTGAAACCGGGGGTTAAAGTATTTGATTTGAACAGTATTTAAGTATTTTACTAGTACTGAATGTTAGGCTAAAAGGTGCACTAGTCCTCAACACCTAAGACACATGCCAGTGAAAAACAAGAAACGGTTGATTTGTGAGGAGAGCAATCACATTTATTTTCTAAAGTCAAAATAAATGGACGACCTCCATATTGCAATCGACACAACAGCCTCTTTAACACCTATAGACACTCAAGTCTCAGTTAAGCTGAAGTGCTCAAATAGGGCACAAGTACACCAATATCCTTAAAAAGTTATCTTTAATATAATGGATAAATAAAACAATGCTAACTATAATTAAAGCCTAAAAAAGTCAAAGCCTACTTGCACTGGTGATTTCGTCCTCATCACCAGCTTTAGCCATGTGCTCATCTCATATACGAAACACCTGCGATTCACAACTACCCGCTAATGCACTCGCATTCACGTAAAGTAGCTGGGAGAGTAAAGGCAAAATGCACAAGATATAGTGCACTCAATGCCCTGCAGATGCCGATATTGCTTCTTTTGTAGCAGAAATAAACTGCTGCAGAAAAAGTTAGATGCTGTGCAGAATGTAAGGAGTAACTGCATTAGTCATCACAAATCTATTGGAGTAAAGAGTACATATTCTTATTCAAAAATGTAGTCAAGTAGAGAGCAAAAGTTGCTAATATCTTTGATACTCAGTAAAAGTAGCCAGAATACTTAAGTATAGTAACTAATTACATTTACTCAAATACTCTACACCACTGGTGTGGCGAATGAACCGTAAATAATTACAATCATGATTTTCAGAATGTCCTTCTTATTGTCCATTTATAAAAATTGAATTAAAACTCTTAATCTTAAATTCTGGTGAAGTCACATGACAGCAATATTACATGTATACACTAAGATAGTTCTGTTTGAAACATTTATTATTTCACAATTCCTGTTGTTTTACAAGCTATGTACATGTAATAATAATATATGGCAGTATACATATACAATAATAATATATGGCAGTATACAGCAAGTACTATGAAGTATTTATTAAGTAGTAATCTAGTAATTCCAAAGAGAGCTGCTATTACAAATTTAATAAAAAATTATGTATCTTAGAAGGCAGCAAAATCTTGTTGCTCAGATTTTGAGACTGCTTTTGCATCTGCTACTAGTATTGGCGAAAGTTACTTTTAAAAGTATTGCATTACAATATTGTGTTACTCCCTAAAAAGCAACTAATTGCACTACTTAGTTACTTTTTATGGAAAGTAATGTGTTACATTATGTTTGCGTTTTTCTCACCTGGGTCCCTTTCACACCAAAACTGAAATGATAATTTCACTTCTAACAAAAAAAGTGAAATGATCATTCAATGATCTAGTGCACACAACACCTGCACCTTACTCCCAATTTCTCTCAACATGGGGAC
The DNA here is from genome assembly GCF_024489055.1 of Chanodichthys erythropterus. Classification (NCBI taxonomy): domain Eukaryota; kingdom Metazoa; phylum Chordata; class Actinopteri; order Cypriniformes; family Xenocyprididae; genus Chanodichthys; species Chanodichthys erythropterus. The sequence continues at coordinate 31,527,598 of NC_090243.1, read as the reverse complement.
AGGAGAGGTGTTTATAAGGTCAAATAAGTATCGCAAGTTACTTTGTTCTCCCATTTATGGACTGATGAATGGGAAAACAAAGTAACTCATCCTCCCTAACCCTATGTAGTTAATTATTACTCAGTACTTGTATGTATAAATACACTGTAGCAAAGACACCTTAAAATAAAGTGTAACCGATAAAAAGTAACTATTCTAGTAAATATTTTGTTGTAAATTTAAAAGTAATGTGTTAATTTACTAGTTAATTTCTTAAGTAATCTGATAATCTTGCGTTACTTCTGTTACCCACATCATTTTCTGCAACACACTAAGGTCAGCTCATTACACTTTAAAACACAATATACATTATACTTTAAAGATTGCTCATAATATTCATTTCAGAGCTATATTTGTTTCAATGAAAAATAAAATAAAAGGTAAACATTTTGTATCTCAAAGATTCTCAAAGTATGTTTCACCCTTTTGAAAAAGAAGTGCTATTATTTTTTTATGTGCACTTGTAGCGTACTTGCAGATAATATAATACTATAATATATTGTAATAAAAGGGCACGCAAGTGTACTTAAAGAAAGTACAGTTTCATGATTGTTTTTTTACACACTTAAGAACAGATTACAAGTTTTACTTACATTTACATCTTAAAACATTGTTTTTAAGTATAAGTATAGCCCATTTTAAGTGTAAGTTATACACTTACATTGCTTTAAGTATATTTTCCCATGAGCACTTAAAAAAAAAAAAAAAATGTGCTAAAGTGTCCTTTTCCACAATTCAGTTAGCAACTTTCTACAACTACCTTAATGTTTAAAGGTGGCTTGGCGTTAGTAGACACCATGATGTTTAGCTGTTATGACACTAAACGCCAGCGGCTGTCTCTAGTTGAAAAGGTCAAAGAGTAACGGGGAATCAGCCACAGGGATTCCTTGATAATTCTGGATAATTTACTTCTTGGCACCAAAAACTGAATACACAAACCACTATGAAAGATGCATGTTTTCTGACTTTTATCACTGTTTTGCAAAAACTGTAATAAGAAAGCAAAGTATGTGTGTGTGGCATTGCTTCTGTTTATTCCCATCTCGATCAGCAGACGGCCGTACACTGTCTCCCGTCACATGCGTAGAACAGGACACAGCTCAGCGAGAGCAAACGATTTGAGGCATATGTCAAGATCTTACAGACTCTAAACAAAGGCGTGTCAGGATGGCGGGCAGCAGAGAGCACTGGAACAGAGAGCCATCCGCTCCAATCGCAGCCTGCAGACTGCGGCGCTTGCTGCGCTCTGAAAGGCTCAGGGATGTTTGCCTGCGAGCGAGAGAGAGTCCAGGAGGCTGCGAGACGCAGTCCACTTCTATTATGCAGACAGAGACAGAGCCGAGGAGAGAAAAGCAGGCCGCATAGAGGGAGATAAAGGAAAATGATGAAAGATACACCTATGCACATGTAACAAAGCATATCTGAATGTATGCTTATTTAAACATGAAGGCAGGAACATCTAAAAGAACTCTGTCTGTCCTCCAGTATATGTAATTTACTGGTTTAGTTCACAGATCTCATTAAAGTAAAAACAGTAAACATAAAACATTAAAAATTAACATTTCTGTAACGTGTCATTTCTGAGTACAAAAGGATGTTCATATATCTCTTAACTTTCCTTTTGAAAAAGAAGTGTGCTTAATTGTATTGAAGTATATCTTAAAAGTAAATTTCTTATACAATGCACTTGCAGATAACATATAAAACGTCACTTAAGTTTACTTGGAGGGAGTAACTTTTTATAACTACTTTTAAAAAGTGCACTTTGTAATGTTGTATTACCAGTTTTTACTTATTTTGTTTGTTTGTTTTACATCATTATGTTTTAATAATCTTTTGTCATGCTTTAAAGAATTATACATATAAAGAACTTGATTATAATTTTAACTGGAGTGTGTTATCCGATATTACATTTAGGTTATCTTAAATGAACTATATTGCAACTTCGTAATTACAAATATATGTAAATTCTTGACACACAAGTTCCAATAGAAAGTACATAAAAGTATATTTTAGTTTACCATAAATGCTTGTCAGTGCAGTTGTACACTTAAACCATATTTCAAAGAAAATAGAAATAATCATGAAATTAAGTATAAAGTCTGCTTAAGTGTGTCAAAAATGTTCAGCTGATTGCATTTATTATAAATTTAAACTATCATACATTTTCTTTTAATTACAATCAATATGCATTTTGCATTTAAGTGTTTTCTTTTAAAGTATATTATTATCATTATTATTTAAATGAAAATTTCAATAAAAAGCTGTGTACAATCACATGTAAATAAAGTTTATGACTTTTCGGAGACATAAATTAAAACCTTTTTTTTTTGAAAATGTATGAAAATATTTCAAATCACGTTAAACTAACACAACAGAAATATGTTTCAAAGAATTTGGCCTGTGTAATTAACAACATTTCCATGGTTGTATTTCACAGGGAAAATAACATGGAGTTTATAATGTAAATAATAACAACATTTTCAATTTTTTACAACCATTTAAACTATTCCTTTAAACATTAACAAGTAATTTATTATTTTTTCTCAGTTTATTGCTCTTCTTGTGAATCTCAGTGAAAGTAATTTCTGATTTATGGAAATAGCAGAATGGGGGTGTAGTACTGTCTAGTACATACTGTCTCATATGTCTAGTACATCTCTGTTATTAAGAGTCTGATACATGGCTAGTCTGTCTATGTGGCAAACAAAATAGTTAAATAAGATTTTATGTAGTTTGCTCCAGGGCAGTGTTAGACTCTGGGGTTTGCCCTCTATGTAGTTTGCTGGCCTCAATAATCATAATCCAATATTACAAATATTAGGACTCGGTAAAGTAAGCCAGGGATATTAGCCTTTATTATTTCCCATCTGGATACATTTACTTCTTGTACAACAATATTGGCTAGATATTTACTAGACAGGCATTTGGAGCATCATCCCAACTGTAATTAAGAAGGTTTGTGTTCTTAGTCCGTTAACTAATAGGAAATGATCTGCAGTGTTCTTTTGAAGACAACGGAAATAATGTAACATGGCATTTTCAGAAACTGTGTGTTATTCTCAGAATCGCTGACCCTCATTGTAGGACAAATAATGGAATTAAATAAAAAATAAATAAACAAACAAACAACAATAGTCGGTTCATTCCAGTTCTGGACTACATTTTGAACATTTGCAGAAAGAAAAATTAAAGAAAAGAAATACAGTTAAACTTTAGCCATTATAACTTAATTTACACAATGACAAGAACATGATTATAAATAAGATGTTTAGTTGTTGCTCAGTGAGAGACTGTTAGCTTATGTAAGGATATCAATTGAAGTTCATTTAAATATTTTTAAAAATATTTTTATTATGCAATTTCCAAGGTAAAAAAAACAACAACAAAAAAAAAAACACTTTAATTTTCTCATAATATACATTCCACATCACCCCATTTCTCAAAGAGTCTGAAAACGGTTAATTCGAAGATTCAGTCTCTCTAAATCCCTCCTTTCCGCGAGCCTACTGATTTTCTGCGAGCCTTGTGATTGGTCTACCTCTTACAGCTTGTATCGGAAACAAAACGTTCATTACCATATCTGAATTTCAGCTCCGGAGGTTTCCTCAGCACTTGATACAGACAGTAACGATGGAGCAGGTTTTTCCATATCAATTCATCCTTTTGAAGAGCATGCAAAGTGGTTTTGTTTTCTCAGCGCAGAAAACAGCGTTCGAATTCATGCAGTACTGCACAGACTGATCGGTGGCCGATTTGAAGCAGTGCATGAAGGTTAGAAATTTTGTCCGACTTGAGACAGCTCCAATGCCATGTGACTGTGACATATGGCATCAAATTACTGCGAGAGCGATTCGAGAGCAGTCGACTGAGTCAGCCATCGCAGTTTCTCAAGAGCGGCTGCACGGGCTCTGATGATGAAACAGCTGTCCCACGATTGGCCGGATTCACCGCATGACAGCGATCATGTGTGTTTCGTGTTTATTCTGAAAACTTCAGTTCCACTAATGCTCACAAATCTGTATTTTTATAACAGTTAAAGCTCTTTTCATGTAGTCGTGATGATATATTTTGTCATGTTTATCAAAATAAAACTGATAAAAAAAACCGTAGACCCACTACATTGGTATTTAAATAATATTATGTTCAACTTTATTCTTGTAAAAACAGACGCTGTAAGCAGTACATAAAGTATAGAATTAAAATGTCTTTAAAATATCTGCATTAGTCTAACATTGCATTTATTTCACTTCAGCTGTGATAAAGTATTGAAACGCAGCGTGAGCGTCACTACGGGAAGCAGAAAGTGTCCGATTTCACGTTTTCAGCTCCTCCCCGATTGCATGCGACTACTCTCGCCGATCGGTTGCATCCAGCCTCAACCGATGTCGAACACACTTAGTGTCTTGTCGAAATTTCGACAGCACAAACTAAACTCTTCCAGGCTTCAGCTACAACTACAGTGTTTGAGGGTGGGGCAAATGCAAATGTATTACATTGTTACATAGGTACAGTATGTAACAGAAAGCGAGACTGGAATTGCTGACAACTCGTTTCAAATCGATTCTTTCTTTTGGGAGACAATAACTTTATTTATTGTGCACTTTGGTCTTTAAAACTCTGTAGACCATTTACAGTCACAAACAGCTATATTACACACTGCATGGAAAAGCATAATGGGACACTTTAATTGAAAGAAAATCATACAGTTTTGGAATGACTTGAGGGTGAGTAAATGATGACAGAATTGCATTTTTGAGTGAACTATCCTTTTAAATAAATCTATGTAAAGGTAAATATCAAATACAATTCCCTTTTTATCACTATTATTATTATAATGCAGTCAAAGTAGAGATCTCTCATTAAAGTTTCATGCATTGGTTTACTATTAATGGAAGTTTTTTTTTTTTTTTTTACGTGGACTTCATAAGGTGCCGGATCTTCGACACAACTGCTTTAATCGTATTTCAATGCAAATGATGCTAAAGAGCGTAAACAGCCTCTAACGTTTCTCTCCGCAGGCTGTCCTATACTTTCCCAAATGCTATTGCTTTCTCCTTTATAAACAGACCACACTAATGATGTTCTTCCACAAGATACCAGTTTGTAGGTCCGATGATAAATGGGATGAGTTGGGCAGTATGCCGGGGTTTCTGATAGAGCGCAGTGGAGTCACTTTAAGTCAGTCTGGGGCACTCAAATGACATCCACAGCAAATAATGATGATAAACACTTTATTTTTCTCGACCGGCGACTGCACATTACCTAATGATGTTCAATGGCTGGGCTAAGTGGTAAAGACAACAAATACATTACGGCCATGCATTGTAAATGGGAGTCCCCAAGGAAAGTGATCTGAATTTTAAATTTTGTCGCTATCCACATTTTTCATATGGAAAACCATGTGGTGAGGCTCACTTCAAACAACTGTGTGCTTAATGTGCAGTTTTTCAAATTCTTGATACATCCACTTAGGTGTATATGTATTTATTCTCATAAAATATGCAATCGAGCACACATGAACCATGATTTATACCGGTGTGGCGAAGCTACAAGCTACTCGTAATTTAAAATATAGTTAAACTACTGTCATGCTTTTGAAAAAGTAGTTAGCTACACTATCAAAAATGTAGTTAACAAAACCAAAGCTACTTAAGGGGGCAATGTCTTTTAAATAATTTTTAGATCATTACATTTCTATATTTCTGAAAAGAAGCATTCTCAAGGCTGTAGCATTAAACTTGAACACATAAATGTACACTAAATAGAAGTAATAAAACTTAAATAACACTGAGTCTGAGTTTTAATTAAGCCTGACATTACTGAACTTGAACACATACTTAATGTATTATCTTTAGACACGAACCAGAATGTTACTTAATGTAGGTCAGTATAATATTTCAGTATAATATAATCTTCACCATAAACAAACACTAGTTTAGATATTGTCACAACTTTAAAAATCCAAATATGAAGAAGAGTTGAAAGGTTCCAATACAACCGACAATGAATACAGGAACCAAAGGCACTTGTAGTGGTACAAAGGAAGTTAATAAGGAGACACAGCTGAACTAAGAGAACTAATCATATCAGTGACCATGAAAACTCATAAGTGGTGGGAAACTAGACAAAGGAAGCACATGTGACTGAAAATAACAAACTAAAAGTCCATGAAAATGAAACTAATTAAACAGAACCAGGACAGAAAGTAGAATTTTCACAGATAAAAATAAAAACTTTTTGTTGGTCAATATTTAATTTAATTGACTAAAGGCAGGAACACACCAGGCCGACGCTTATATTATAAATCTTTGGAGAGCAAGGATATTTTTGAATATCTGAACATTCTGATTGGCTGTTCAGCTACTGCCACCTGCTGATACGGAAAGGCATTTCATTTTGCGCAGGCGCAGAATGGACGTGCTACTTGGCCGTTGGCTGTCGAGCATTGGTTTGGTGTGTCAGGGCAACTTTGGACCCGGACGCTGCCGACGTGAGCCAACCCCGCAGTCTGATTTCGTCACCACTAGTTTGTCCGGGTCCAAAGTTGCCCTGACACAATCAGAATGATCAGATATTCAAAAATATCCTTGCTCTCCAAAGATTTATAATGTTAGTGAATGGGGGGCCTGTTTTGAATCCAAAAATAAATGCTTCCATCCATCATAAATATAATCCATACGGCCTCAGGGGGTTAATAAAGGCCTTCTGAAGTGAGGCAATGTGTTTTTTAGAAAAATATCCATTAAAACTATCCATTTAAAACTTTATAATCTAAAATAATTAGCTTCTGTTCAGATGACCGTACGCATACCGCGCAAGTCGCATTGCGCAAAATGAGTAACCCCTGACGCAATGTATGACGCAGGATGTAGAAGTATTCAGACTGTCCTCCAAAAAAAAAAAAAAAACGACCCTATAGTTCCATTTTTAAGCACCATATTATGACCTATATTTATGTTTTAAAGTCATGTGCCCTCTAGCTGACATAAAAATAATGACAGTGTCATGTTACATCTGTCTTCATGAAATGACGTATGACTGTTGTTACGAATCAAAATGTATGTTCATTTAAGTGCAATGTGTGGACTTTTTACACCATTTGTCCTATTTCCATTTAGCAAAACTCATTTTTTTGTTAATGACTACACCCACCCGACCCCTAAACCTATCCTTAGTGATTTATAGTGCATAATACACTTTATGAGTATATACATTCCGTGGGATCAAATCCACGATTGTATATTGTTATATATTGCAATGCTCTGCCAATTGAGCTATGTGAAACCCGAAACGAAATGACGCAGATAAAAGGGAACAATGCATTGAAATGAAAGTGTCCTTTTGTCCATAGGGGTGCAACTTTAGTAAACACTCCTATGGGTCATATTTCAGGGAAGTGACAAATGACCTATATAGGCGTATTGGTTGGAGAACATGTTGGAAGTATCGTAAGCTTAGATGAGGTGTTTTAAACAAATAGGGCTGTACAACAAACTGAAGCTCCCCTTCTCTTGTATCGAAATCCCTTGACATTTTTTTTTTTTTTAATTTCTCATTTTAGACTTCTAATTTGTGACCAGTTTTTGGTTTTGCTCATCCACGTTCATCTATGTGCGTCCGTGTTCGTCATCGCACATGCGTCAGGTCAGAGTTCACTCTTCTGCAACAAATCGATGAGTAACAGCCATCTGCCGGAAGCTAGTTATTTTACATTATAAATATAGATAAATATTTTACATTTTAAATATAGATATTTTTCTTAAAAAACCCATCGCTTCATTTCAGAAGGCCTTTAAGTTTTTATTTTGAACATTCAGAGAACACTCGGAAATAACGTTTCCATAACTAAATGTGAATGTTAGCAAAAATGTTCTTAGAACTTATTTTTGTTAGCTGGTATGTTTAAAACAGAGATGTAGCATTTGGTTTCACTACTTCACTACACATTGTAAATAGTAGCGAAAAAGCTAAGTTATTTTGAAAACACCTGTCATGCTAGTAAAATTGTAGTAAAAAGTGACAGTTTTTAAATTGTAAAGACACCATGTAAAGATAAAAGTCATCCTACTTTGAAAAAAAGCATGTCTAGATACCCCTAAATGTTATTCTATTCTGTCTTGCTCCATCTAGCTGTTTTTAAACATAAGAACACATCCTTTGACATTTCCTGCTGTCAGTAAGTGTGGTTTGGAGAGGCCTGTAGAAGCAGCTTGGGCTGACTGCAAACTTGCAAAAAAAAAAAAAATGATAGTACTTCAAGGTGGTACTTCAAGCTTGAATTGCTAGCAGGAATATCCCTTATTATAGAATTTTTGGAGAGGTTTAATTGCATTATTATTGTATGCTTAATCACAAAAATTAACACATTCAGTTGACAGCCCTAATTAATTCAAATGAAGGTACAATGAAATGGTACTGAAATGTGCTATTTCATTTGGATTTGAGCGTAAACCTGTCTATTCAGAGGACAACAAAGGTTCTTTCATGATGTGGAGAGCCGGCCATTAAGGTACAACATTTGTGAACCCTGATCCTCTTTATGAAAGAATAGCTGGCAGAGAGAAGCAGTGGAAAGAAATGAAGAACTATTTAAGGTCACGTTTATGTCCGCAGAGACACATGCTGAAGCCAGCAGTAGAACTGGAAATCCATTGTGTGATTGGAAATGAAAAAGAGAGGCCTGGCAGGTGTATCAGATCCAACCGGAGAGCTCTGGATGTGCAGAGAAAGGCTAGATTGAGGTTGCGCCTCTGTATTTGTGTGGATATATGTGTGTGTGTGGAAAAGGACTTCCTCTGGAAGAGGGACTTTAAAGAGGAAAACAGGATCTGCTGTCAGAGAATTACGGGCTTCATACAAAACTCCATTGTTGTAGCACCTCCATAGTGCTGTCATCACCCTCCATTTAAAGCAGCACATCCAAACCTCCCGACGGGACACAGATCTACTGAGAACCTGGAGCAGGACAGATGTGGAAATATTTGCTTTTAAAAATATTCACTATCGGCAGTAGCACGTCCAATCAATAAAACAATATATTTGACTCAGGGAAAATGTTACATCTGTAGATTTAGTGAGAGTACTTTTTTTCTATAATGCATTAAACATGTTATGTTTTAAAAATGAAATATAAGAATATAAAAAGAGTACAGAAACTTAATGTTATGATGTCATTTCTTTCTGCTATGGCTGAGACACATTTATGATGCAAAATTACATGCTGATGATATTTTTCCCCTCAAGTTTAAATGCTGGATTTTCACAGAGAAACTGGACCATTTTTTTTAAGAAGGAAAGTAGACCAGCTATAAATAAACAGTCTCAAGATCCGTTCCTCAAAATCTTACTTTGGTGCCGGACACAATCGGACACATGAAAGTCAAAATACACACGCACACTCAAAACAACGTTTCTCGGGCTAATTAACTCAATTCTAATTTTCCAGAGGAATCATCAGAACGAAAATTGAATTCGAGCTCAAGAAAAAGTTTTTGCTGTGGTTGGAGTGCTGTGGCCGGCTCTTTCCTCGGGGACAGTCTCAGATACAGACTCGCCGTGCAAGGGTTCGCTGTCTCCCTGAGGTAAAGCAAAACATATTACATTCTATATTTTTGCTCCATTGCTCTTTGGATTGTCCTTGATGCTGAAAGTGTGTCATAATGATATCGAGGGGATAGCTATTAATCTGTCACCGGGGAGGAACAGCAAGGCTAAAAACAGTCAGCTGCCATCAACAAGGCGTTCACCAAAATGCCCTGTTCAGATGTGAAGTTTCTGTTTGTTTTCTTCTTTTGACAGCCGAGGTGAATGCAGGATGCAGCTCTGTCAGCATGCAAACATACATTTGGTCACCGATGCTCACATGACTGCTTTATAATAAATTTGACTGGCCTATCAAATCAGTGCCACAGCAAGTACTATAAAATGTAAAGCTTTAATTCTGAATGCTGATTCGTCAAAACAGAGTTTCAATCATTTTAAATTCCCCTATATAGTGACAGCATTGACATGAAACACTTCATGTTCATCTTGATATTGTGTATGTCATAAGCACCCATAGAGACAAATTATTAACCTTAGTTTACATGTCAGGAATTATATCTTCTAGTGTGGTAGTCACTTCACAGAATTTGCTTAATAAAATAATATATAATGATTTCTTTGTTTTCTGGCCAGAATTTGTATATTTCAAATATATGCTAATTATAGATTTGAAACAAAACCTATACATGTATTTTGTTTAAAATGTCAAAATAAATTACAAATTGCCACAAACACATTGGACCCTTTCTCACTCCTTGCTGAACACTCACTCACACTCTGAGGGGGCATTTACACAATTTTTGACTAAAAACAGAAAACGTTTCATGCGTTATGCGTTTTTGAATAAGATGCCATTATCATCTCCATTACAAAACCTGAATTTGTGAAAACGTCTCGGGTTACGAGTGTAACCCCTGTTCCCTGAGTAAGGGAACGAGACGCTACGTCGAATGACGTGATGGGAACCCTCTGTATTTTGTGTTCGTGAAGCACCTCTGTATCCAACCAATGAGAAAGACGTGACGTCAGAGGCGGGTGACGTCACGGATCAGGAAGCTATAAAGCATACCCAGAACAAAGCACGCTAGCTTCTGTAATATGTCTGAAGCAAGCGCTCCAGGTATGTAGGAGGTACGGCAACGTGACGTAGCGTCTCGTTCCCTTACTCAGGGAACAGGGGTTACACTCGTAACCCGAGACGTTCCCTTTCGTGGGAACTATCGACGCTACGTCGAATGACGTGATGGGAACGCTATCCCAACTACGCCGTATCTCCGAATGCCTGGCTGTTGTCTTGTAGAACTCTGGCACCCGGAGTAACATTTAAGTTGAGATTATAAAATCTAATGAAGGTGTGCTGGGATGACCATCCAGCCGCACCACATATGTCGTCCAGAGAGACTCCGGACAAGAGAGCTTTAGATGCCGCCATACCTCTCGTGGAATGAGCACGCACGACTAAGGGACATGGGAGTCCCACTGTTTCATACGCCAGTGAGATGGCCTCAACCACCCACTTACTCATCCTCTGCTTGGATGCTGGGCCCCCTTTCTTAGGGGACCCATAACACACAAACAACTGATCTGTTTTCCTCCACAGGGCAGCTCTGTGGACGTAAGCATCCAGTGCCCTCACAGGGCAAAGCAGATTTTTCTTTTCCTGATCTGGATTTGTGAATGGAGGCGGGCAGAACGCCTCAAGTGTGATGGGACCTGGGACTCTCGATGGCACCTTGGGAACATAGCCTGGTTTAGTGTGTAGAAAGGCCTTAACCATGCCCGGTGCAAATTCTAGACATGATGGAGCGACTGACAGCGCTTGTAGATCGCCGATCCTTTTTAGTGAAGAAACGGCCAGTAGGAAGATGGTTTTTAATGTCAGGAATTTATCTGACACCTCTTCTATTGGCTCAAAGGGAGCCTCGGCTAACCCTTGAAGCACAATAGTCAAATCCCAGGTCGGGGTTTTTGTGCGCACCACAGGTCTCAACCTGAGTGCGCCACGGAGGAAGCGTATAACTAGGGGGTCTCGGCCCACCGAAGAACCCCCTACAGGATTATGATAAGCCGAAATGGCTGCAATATAAACCTTCAGTGTTGAAGGGGTTAAGCCTTCTGAAAACTTTTCTTGAAGGAACTGTAGCACATAGCTGATAGGAGACTGGACAGGGTCCAAATTACGTTGTTCGCACCATGTAGCGAACAATTTCCATTTATATGAATACAACTTCCTCGTGGAGGGAGCTCTGGAGTGAAGTATGGTCTCCACAACCTCGGTTGGGAGACCAGATTCTATGAGCCTTGCCCCCTCAGAGGCCAGGCGCACAGTTTCCACATTTCCGGACGGGGATGGAGAATCGTACCGCCCGCTTGAGACAGGAGGTCCTGTCTGAGAGGAAGCTCTAGGGGAGAGCCGCTTAGTAGTGACATTATGTCTGAAAACCATATCCTGGTCGGCCAGTAAGGGGCCACCAATATTAGGTCGACCCTTTCCTGGCGGACCTTCTCCAGAACCCCCGGGAGCAGTGAGACTGGGGGAAATGCATACAGACGCAGCCTCGGCCATGTCTGTAGCATAGCGTCCAGCCCTAGAGGTGCTGGGTGCTGTAGGGAATACCACAGAGGGCACTGAGCTGATTCCTCTGTGGCAAATAGATCGACTTGAGCTCGACCGAAAGTTTTCCATATCAACTCCACCACCTCGGTGTGGAGTTTCCATTCCCCCGGTCTCGCGCCCTGCCTCGACAGGGCGTCCGCTCCTACATTCAACCGCCCGGGGATGTAAGCTGCTCTCAGCGAGAGGAGCTTTCCCTGGGACCAGAGGAGGATGCGACTGGCCAACCTTGATAACAGGCGAGACCGCAAACCCCCCTGATGGTTGATGTACGAGACCACCGCAGTGTTGTCCGTGCGGACCAACACATGGTGATCTCTCAGGTCTGGGAGGAAGTGTTTCAATGCGAGAAACACCGCCATCATCTCCAGCCGATTTATGTGCCAGGAGCGTTGATGGTCCTCCCAGAGACCCTGAGCCGAGCGACCACTCATGATCGCCCCCCAGCCCGTGAGGGAAGCATCTGTCGTAAGCATTACACGACGACCAGAAGTCCCCAGCACGGGTCCCTGGGATAGGAACCAAGGCTTCTTCCACATGACCAGAGCACGAAGGCATCGCCGCGTGACTTTGATCGTGCGAAAAGGATTTCCCCTCGGAGAAAACCCCTTGGTCCTGAGCCACCACTGTAAGGGTCTCATGTGCAGGAGGCCAAAAGTAATAACGTTGGACGCGGCTGCCATCAGACCCAACAGTCTCTGAAACTGTTTTACAGTGAGTGACTGGCCTAATTTCACCCCATTCACAGCCCCGAGAATGGAACTCACACGAGCAGGGGACAACTGCGCCTGCATCGTGGTGGAATCCCAGATTACTCCTAGATAGTTTGCAACCTGACTCGGGACCAGCACACTCTTCTTGGCGTTGAGCCTCAGCCCAAGCCTTTTCATGTGTGACAGGACAACATCTCGATGTTGAACTGCTAATTGTTCTGTTTGAGCTAGTATCAACCAATCGTCGATATAGTTCAGTACGCGGATGCCCTGGAGTCTCAGCGGAGCCAGTGCTGCATCCACGCACTTTGTGAACGTGCGGGGTGAGAGGGATAGGCCGAAGGGAAGAACCCTGTATTGGTAAGCTTCGCCCCCGAAAGCAAACCTGAGGAACTTCCTGTGAGAAGGATGGATGGATACATGGAAGTATGCGTCTTTCAGATCTATCGCTACAAACCAGTCCTCGGACCTGATCTGAGGGATGATCTGTCTGAGTGTAAGCATTTTGAACTTCAGCTTTTTTACGGATCGATTCAACACACGTAAATCTATGATCGGACGCAACCCTCCATCCTTCTTCGGAACAATGAAGTAGCGGCTGTAAAAGCCCGACATTTTGCTGGGAGGGGAAACCCTTTCTATAGCCCCTTTTTGCAAAAGCGTCGTAACCTCCTGTTCCATCACCAGAGACTGCTCTGGGGTTACCACTGTGGGAAGCACCCCTTTGAACTTGGGTGGTCGAGAACCAAATTGAATTCTGTATCCCTGTTCTATCATGAGCAGCACCCACTTCGAAATGTTCGGGAGACTTTTCCATTCTTCCAAATATTCTACTAAGGGAACCAGTCTCTCGAGACTGGTCTCTGGTGTTTTTTGAGCACTTGGCTCGTCTATCTGACGCGGCGCACCGGCAGACAAACGAATTACATGCTGACCGACCCTCCTCGGAGGATCGGCGGAGACCGCTGTGCCCTGACGCACACTGGGTGGTAGGGTTGACAGGACGGTCCCCTGAGGGCACTGGGGAGGACCCGATATCCGAATCCCCCCAGAGGGGGCTGCCCTCGAGAGATCCTGCATCATAGATGTCAGGACCTCTTCTTCCCTGTGCGCTGAGGAGCTGGCTGTCGGCCGAGGCTGCTCCCGCTCAGCAGCCTCGGGGGGATGAGAGCGGCGGGGAATAATTTTTGAGAAAGCCGCTGTTTGTTTCCGTGTCTCCTGAAACCTGTCGACGACGGTTGACATCGCGTCGCCAAACAGGCCAGCAGGAGACAGCGGCGCGTCCATGAGCGTGTTTTTATCTCTTTCTTTGATATCAGAGAGATTGAGCCAAAGGTGCCTCTCCGTGGCCACCAAGGCTGCCATAGAGCGGCCGATGGACTTGGCCGTCTCCTTGGTGGCCCGGAGAGCTAGATCTGTTGCTTTTCTTAGCTCATGAATTGCCTCAAAGGACGCCTCCCCACTCTCATCAATTTCCCCCAGCAGATCGGCTTGATATGCCTGTAAGATTGACATCGTATGAAGGCATGCAGCCGCCTGACCTGCTGCCGAATAAGCCTTGCCCACCAAGCTGGAAGTTGTCTTTAGAGGCTTGGTGGGCAACGTCGGGGTCTTAAGGGACGATGCCGACTCAGGCGAGAGATGGCTCGCGAGCGTCTCTTCGATCCGAGGCATAGCCCCATAGCCATGATGTTTTAGGCCAACAATATTACTATACAAAGATGTCTGTGGACTGTATAGCCGATACTGAACCGGTCTCTTCCACGACCTCGACACCTCGGTGTGGAGGTCGGGAAAAAACGGCAGACCCCGACGCTGGGGTAGTGACCGTGCGGGGAGAAACCTTTCGTCTAACTTGCTTTTTGGTTTACTGTCAGGTCTCTCCGCGGGCCAGTCAATATTTAATTTTTCTACTGCCCTGGTCACCACCTCCAAAAGCTCCTCATATGCAGGGGATGAGGCTGGCGGTTCCTCATCGACGCTCTCCACATCAACCTCCTCGGAGGAAGATACGTTGAGCATCGGTGTCTCCCTTCGGGGGGAAGAAACCGCTACGCGTGCTTCCGCCACCAAAGGAGAGACACTGGGTCTAGCAGGTAAGGGAAGCGATAGGGCAGCGCCCGTCTCTTCCCCCTCTGCTAGATCCATCTGTGAACCCCACGAGTGCAGCCTTCGCTGTGCCTCGGCAGCAGCGGGACCAGACCCGCGAGGAACACTCGCCCCAGCGCCCTCCTCAAAGAGCGCCCGGCGCGATCGCAGCACTCTGAGGGTGAGCCGTTCGCAGTGTACACAGACAGCTCCCTCGAGAGCCGCCTGTGCATGCTCAACCCCCAGGCATTTAACGCACATGTCGTGTGTGTCTCCTTCCACAATGAAACGCGGGCAAGGAGGAGCACACTTCCTAAACTGCTGCTTTTCCGCCATTCTTATATATATATATGTGTCTTATTTTGTGCTTGGGAACTCTTGTCCTCGAACAAAGAGACCACAGTGTGTATGATAGACAATACAACAATAAATAAGACAGACAGATACAGATAGCGCTTGCTGAAGACAACAGAAGCTAGCGTGCTTTGTTCTGGGTATGCTTTATAGCTTCCTGATCCGTGACGTCACCCGCCTCTGACGTCACGTCTTTCTCATTGGTTGGATACAGAGGTGCTTCACGAACACAAAATACAGAGGGTTCCCATCACGTCATTCGACGTAGCGTCGATAGTTCCCACGAAAGGGAACTGTGATGCCATGTGCATGCGTATTACATATTCTGTCTATAGGTACGTAGTGTTTCTTTACAAAGTGACACTGCCAACTACTGGCCTGGCTTGCATTACAACATTTTTGTTGATCTGTGTGAACAGGGATCGTTTTGACAACATTGTCACCTGTATGCGAAAAATTTGAAGGAAAAACATTTCTATTTTTAGTATTGTATAGTATTGTTGTTGAGTAAATGTACCATGAGTCACTCTGAGTCTAGACCAACCTGCACTTCATCACTCACTCATTAAGTCTGGTATAAATTTTCCATGCACACACACAGTCATTGTCTGGTCTTTGTTGTTAAGGACTCTAGACTCACCTCTGTTGTTTTAACAATCTCTAAAGATATATCTGACTCACCATGATCTACTTACTTGTTATTCCATTTTGTTCAATAAACTCCCACAACTGCGTTTACTCTCTGCCCAGTTTACTTGGGACTAATTAGAATTTGTGCATCCCTGTTTAGTTTGTTGAAATTAGTAGGTGCTTGCATAGTTTACTATTTCTGGTGGATATTCTCAGAGTGCATTCTCATATGTGTTTGTGCTTTTATTACCCACAGTCCCTTGCACAACAGAAGATGAGGACAACATGACTAACAGAACAGACCCAAATTTCATTTGTGAGAATCAATGACATGTACTCTTTCAAAATTCCTTCCCAGTAGATACTTTTTGTGCATGGTTAAATATGAAAATTGGAGAAATTGTGAAGTGATTATCTGAGCAAAATTCATTACAAAAATGGAAGAGTGTTTTGGGTGGCTGACAGGGCGTTGCCTACTATTTGGCAAAAAACTTAACCCTTGTTGTCTACATAGTCACCATGGCGTCTTCCACTGCTTTTCTTTCCTCTTTGTGTTCTTCAGCAGTTCTCATTGCCTGCCTTTACTTGTCTCTCTACCATCTGTCTGTTGTCTGTTCTCCACATCCCTCATTTGGGCTCTCAGTAGGACTGTGTCGAGTGCAGTACCAGTGGTGTACAGCTCACGTGGAGGCTGTAATTAGTGTGTTAGCTCTTGGCACTGCCTGAAGAATCCCTCAACACTACACACACTTTGCTTCTCTCTCATTCTGGTCACTTTCAGAGGGTTCTGGCTTCAGCTAATGGCGGTTCCTTTCAATGGGCCCCTCGTGATGTGCTAATGAGAGAAGAGAAGTGCTACTCTGGAGAATTAAAATTTAAAATTCAAAAGACAGCACTGTTATATGTTATATGCACTCATGTTCAGCATAAGTATAGACCAAGAATGATAAATGAAAATTATGTAACCATTTCCTCACCCATATGTGGTTTCAAAATGAAAAAGCATGAAAGCACCAAAAAAGTATGACAAGTATCCAAATTACTTGTGCGTTACATTTTAAAGTCTTCTGAAGCCATATCATAGAATCACATCTAACCTAAACATCTTCCCTAAAAAAAGCATTCACATTTTTGGTAGAACTCATCATTACAACTTGTTAACTGTGATTTTTCTTTGAGTTCCAGCTTTGCAACACTGCAATTTCATGCAGAAACACTCAAATTGGCAGCAGCTTCAACAGTAAAGTGTAGTTAGATAGTTGTCTTATAATATGTCTGATTAATAACTCCAATAATTTACTATTGTTAATGTCTTAATAATGCAAGATTAATTTTAAAAATAAATTAAATGCATTCAATACAGTTTAATGTAATTATGCGCTTCTATGGCAACACTATTAACAACAAAATGAATCAGTGTAATTTAAGTAATTAATAGACAAAAGACCAAGATTACAAGTAATAGTTGTCATCTATTAATTACGATAATTAAGATATTAATTATATATAGCATTCTGATCATATTCAAAAATGTTCTTATAAGAGGTCTCTGGTTCGTCTTCAGAGTTTTCCATAATCGTTCATGAATGACATCAATACATGGGCCAGACATTGCCTGTAAACAATTAAAAATGAATGTAGTGCTTTTTCCTACTTATGTCTGTAAGCCTCATTTCATCATATGACCTTTTTTTTAGTACATCTGCTTGTCGCAGAGAGCTCCCCCTTGTGGCGTCTACACTGGTCATCCTGTACAGCTTCGGGCTCCTGGACAGGACCTCGACTGCACTGGCATCCAAATTGCCTGGAGTTGCTGGCAGTGCAGTTCGCCCTGTGTCAGTTTCAACCGCTGCTTCAAGGCAAACAAGTGTTGGTCCATATGGACAACACTGTGACTGCTGCGTACATCAAGCGCCAAGGCAGGGTACGTTCACGTCACATGTCACAACTCGTCTGCCATCTCCTCCTCTGGAGTCACCAGAGGCTCAAGTTGCTGCGTGTCATTGATATCCTGGGCAAGCTCAATCGTGCAGTTGATGGCAGCTCACATTCCCGAGAGAATGGAGACTCCACCCCCAGGTGTTCCAGCTGATCTGGAGTCAATTCAGGGATGCACAGGTAGACCTGTTTGCCTCGCATGAGTCCTCCCAATGCCAATTGTTTTATTCCCTGACCAAGGGGACCCTCGGCATAGATATGCTGGCCCCAGGGCCTATGCAAGTATGACACTGTGCATGATCAGGGAAGACGAGGAGCAGGTCTTGATGGTTGCGCCTTACTGGCCCACCCTGACCTGGTTTTCAGACCTGATGCTCCTGATGACAGCACCTCCCTGGCAGATTTCCCTGAGGAAGGACCTGCTTTCTCGGGGATGGGGCATCATACGGCACCCACATCCGGACCCCTGGAATCTCCACGTGTGGTCTCTGGACGGGATTAGGAGGACTTAAGTGGCCTACCACTGGTGGTGGTAGACACTATCACTCAAGCTGGAGCCCCCTCTACCAGGCACGCTTTTGATTTAAAGTGTAGTCTGTTCGCTAAGTGGTGTTCTTCCCATCGGGAAGTCCCCCGGAAATGCCCAGTCAGCTCTGTGCTTTCCATCCGCAAAGAGAGGTTGGAGCGGAGACTGTCCCCCTCCACCTTGAAAGTGTATGTTGATGGCAGGTCACTTGGAAAGCACGACCTGGTCATCAGGTTCCTGAGAGGCACCAGGAGGTTAAATCCTCCCAGACCATGACTCATCCCCTCCTGGGACCTCTATGTAGTCCTTTCTGGTCTACAGAGAGCTCCCTTCAAGTCGCTAGAGTCAGTTGAGCTTAAAATCCTGTCTCTTGACCTCACTTGCTTCCTTCCAGAGGGTTGGGGACCTGCAGGCATTTTCGGTCAGCGAATCGTGCCTGGAGTTTGGGCTGGCCCTGTCTCATATGATCCTGAGACCCTGGCCCGGATATGCCCAAAGTTCCCACCATTCCCTTTAGGGACCAGGTGGTGTTGATGTGTCCTGTTCGTGCATTGCGTGTTTGCATGGACCGCATGCAGAGCTTCAGAAGCTCAGAGCAGCTCTTTGTGTGCTTTGGAGGTCAGCAGAAAGGAAAGGCTGTCTCCAAACAGAGGCTGGCCCACTGGATAGTGGATGCCATTTCCTTGACATTTCAGTCCCAAGGCGAGCCATTCCCCTCAGAGTGGGGGCTCACTCTACTTGGTGCAATGCCTCCTCCCTGGCTTTGGCAGACATCTGCAGAGCTGTGGGCTGGGCGACACCTAACACATTCGCAAGATTCTACAATCTCAGAGTGGAGCCGGGTTCTTCTTGTGTATTGGGTACAAACAGGTATTTTGTGGGAAGGCTGGCTCTGTGTCTCGCTTGCAGCACCATTCCCCTTTAACAAGGGGATAGATGTGCCTACTTGCTCTTCAGGTGAGTTCTCCACTTGTCAAACCCTGAATCTAGTTACTCCAGCATCCATTGGCAATCAGGAGGTGTCTGACGCCAGGCCGTTCAGCCCTACTGGGCTAGATGCCCTATGATTCCCCCTCGGTAATCCTATATGTGTATTGTCCACAATATGGTTTCCCTGGTGGTAAACCTGTGTCTTTCCCTGAGCTGTTCTGCTCTGCCCATCTCTGCATTGGTAGTAGCTCCTCCCTGTTTAAGTAGGACCTACTGCAGAGAACTTCCATAAGTAGTACTGCCCCAAAGGTCAGTCAATATGTGTATCCACCACATGTTACCTAATTTTCGGCAGGTTGTGGCCTCCATAGCATCCCTCTTCATTGGACTAGGCACACTTTCCCAGTGTTAACAACACTGATTATGGCTGAAAAGCAATGGTAATTGAGATCCGAATTGCTCTTCCCTGTGAATGTCACAATAGAGATACAGCAGCTACGACCATCCCCAGAGTAAGCCCAGTCCCTTCGATCCCATTGGTAAGGAGGACTATTTCCTTGGGCTTACGTGGGGCGCTGGGTTGGCTACAACTGTGTAGAGGGCAACCGGTAAAAGGGCATGCAACAGCTTGCCAGCATTTGAGTCGCCGACACTCGTATCGGTTCAGTGGCTGTGGCACTTTCCATAGGGACCCCAATACCTCAGTATTAATATAATGTCAAACGCGACTGACCGATTGGGAACGTCTAGGTTACTAATGTAATCCCTGTTCCCTAAAGGAGGGAACAGAGATGTTACATCCCTCCTGTCACAGCCCTGAACCACTGCTTAATTGGCAGTTCACCAATTCACCAACATATTATGTACATAATGAGTATATTAAGTAACACTTTAATTTACAGAGTCATTGCTATAGTACTATAGCAATTAAATTGTGCATAATTACATGCAGCTAAACCAAAACCACACCCTAATCTTAATCCTAACAGTATAGTAAATTAATATAGTAGTAAACAGTAAGTACTTAAATGTACAATTACACTGACACCTTAAAATAAACATTTCATATTACTTGGATCATTTAGTTTTTTTTTTTTGTTTGTTTGTTTGTTTGTTTCTTTGTTGTTGTTTTTTTGTTTTTTTTTGTAAAGTTATACTATGCTGATTGAGTGAGGAACAGATCCAAATTTAATATGTGAGAATCAATGACATTTAATGCATAACCTGAATGCAAATTCAAATGAGATATCAGAGCTTCAGAGAAGGGGAAGATTTCATTAATAAATATTTGAATGTTTATCACACAAAAGCTAACATAGGGTTTCAGAAAGTTTAAGATCTCACTAACGTCATATGGATTACTTTCATGGTTCTTGTGTTTATTTATTTATTTAATTAATGGTCACTTAGAACCATCCTTTTATGTAAACATTTGTCATAATAATAATAATAATAATAATAAAATTATATGGGTTTGAAACAACATGAGGTGACAGAATTCTCAATTTTGGGTGACCAATTCCTTTAAGTCTGGTCTAATCTAAATGGTCATCTCACACATTTGCTGGTGTTCAACTGAGCCCTGTTAGTATAAGTAAATGAGCTGAAATTGAGCGTAAGGTCAGAGGTCAGAGTAATCAGGGGATGAGGCTCATCCCCTGCGAGTGGCCACTGGCCTCCAACTCTTTACTGAGTGGCCAGCCCCAGACGACAGGGTCAGACCTGTCACTGTGACAGCCGTGAGGGCTGCCATGGAGACTGGAATGGGGGACTGCAATAGGAACGTGAACCCTCACAATCAGGTCAGACTTGGCAAGCAGGAGTGGGTGATGGGTAATATGGGGGGTGGAGAAATGGGTTGGAGTTAACCTGGGAGTGTAGAGTGATGGAGAGATGGATGTGTGGAAGAAACGAGGGAGTGGATGGTCCGTCAAGCAGGCAGTGTTAATTGCAGAGGGACAAATGGAGTTAATGATGCATACTCACAGGTCAAGGATGAATTCACAGGGCTTTCTTTCCTTACTGCTCATTACAACACCATCACAAACCCACTCAGACAGTGTGTCACATCAACCTCATATTGGCAGAAAAATAACTACCCTTATCATCTCAGAGCGTAGAGTTTAAAGGTGACGTGTGTAATTTTTCTGATGTTAAAATACATTCTCCTATCCCAGCTTAATATGCACAGACAACTGTAAGTAAGCCATTTGTAGACACTGTGACTATCAAAACATTGCTTGCTTTTTTAAGCATTTCAGTTTAACTGATTGCATTTTTCAGCTGTAATCCAGTGATGGCATTCAATGACTGACTGGTGTGAAAGGGCATTTTGAGTATCGCCAGACATAGCATGACAGCTTTGCCATCACAGAGATAAATTAAATTTTAAAATGTATTAAAACTGAAAGAGTTTTACGATTTCAAATAACTGTTTTCTCAGTACTACTACATTTACTTTTAATCAAATAAATGTAGCCTTGGTGAGCATAAGAGACTTCTTTCAAAAACTTCAAAAACTCTTACAGACCCCAAACTTTTGAATAGTGGTATACTTATTTTATTTTATTTTATTTTATTTTATTTTATTTTATTTTATTTTATTTTATTTTATTTTATTTTATTTTATTTTATTTTATTTTATTTTATTTTATTTTATTTTATTTTTGATTTTTTATTTACTCTACTGTATGTGTGCCTGTCAGAAACTAAATGCTTATTACCATAACTAGAATAGAGATTGTACACACTGTAATAACAGTAACGATGACATTGATTTTACTATATCAATCCGAGCATGAGTGTCATGATGAAACATTGAAAGAACTAATTATTCAACCTGAGCCTCCATCATAAGGGTGACTTGAGCAGGATGTTTCTCAGCAACCCTGCTCAGTTTGATGTACAATATAAGATGTTGCAGCTGCAATTCCTCACCATCAGCCTTTAACAAGTGTATGTCCATCAACAAACCAATGTGTATATTTCTAATTTATTACTGTGTGGGCCAGTGGTGGACAGTAGCTAAGTATTTTTCTTCATTACAGTACTTAAGTACATTTTTCAAGTATCTGTACTTTACATGAGTATTTTTATTATTAGCAACTTTTACTTTTACTTCACTACATTCCAAAGCATGAGATCCTACTTTTTACTCCACTACATTTCATAAAACATGTCGTTACTTATTATTTTAAAATGAAGAAATCGTCACATGCTCAGAGATGCAAAAGCGGTGTCCGATTCGTGCACGAACTGATTCTTTTCAATCATCCTGTTAAATTGGTTCACAAATCACATCAACAATTCGTTCGCGAATTGGACTGATTGTATTGCAGCTGTTCTTGAGTCAACAAATCACTGATTCAATGATCCGTTCAGAGCGACTCTCCAGTGAATGAATTTACAATCTGACTGAAAATTAGCCAAGAACTGGGGGATCCTCTGAGTGCGTGTGCGACTGATGGTGAAAAGTAAGTTAGCCTACTAATGTTGAATTTTAAGATTAATTATTGTAACTGAAAATCATATTTAGGTCAGAACTGTCAGTTGTTTTTGAAATAAATCTGTTTTAAAGGGCGATCTGTTTATCTGTTTAAAGTTCTGCGTTCAGCATTCGCTTAGTGTGGTATGATCGTGCTCTGACAACGGAAGTGATGTCTCGCGCTTATACTTCAATGAGTGCTAGACATCACTGCCGTTGTCAGAGCGCGATCAGACCACACTAAGCGAATGCTGAACGCAGTTGGACATAGTGGTGTATTAGAGGTAAAAAATTATAGAAATACTCTTCGGTTTCTCGCACAAACCTATCATTTTGTGTCTTAGCACATCAATGTGTCGTCACGAGCCACAGGGTTTAAGTTGGATTTTGAATTTTGGATCATGTTCAGTTTTCGACTCTTATTGATTGTGTTCCCATTCATTCCAATTATTTGACTGACCGACGGCAACGGTTGGAGTTAAAAATCATAATTTGTGTTCTACTGAAGGACAAAGTCACCTACATCTTGGATGCCCTGGGGGTAAGCAGATAAACATCAAATTTTCATTTTTGGGTGGACTATCCCTTTAAGCCAACTGAAACGTCCACATCAATGTGTCTACAGATCGTCATCTCAATTCAGACAGATCAAATAAAATTTAAAACTAACTTGGTGCTTCAAATAACGGATGTATCAATTACATTGTTACGGCAGTAGGAGGCGACAAGTGACTGTTAAAATGTATTTGACATTGAATGATTCATTCAAAAGATTTGTTCAAAAACATTGATTAATCCACTAATGAAACAAGTGAAGTAGTTATGAGTGAGTCATTGAATCATTCATTCAAACCCGTTTTTTAAAATAATTTAATTAAATTAAATAGTCTGCAGCAATTAATATTTTGTCCTCTAGTAAATAATCATAGGCTATTTTGTTTAGCTGTCTATTCATAATCGTGGGAGAAGCATGATTTCTATTTGAAACAAAAAAAAAAAAAAAGAAACAAAAAGAAACCTTTATTCTCATTTTATCCAGAATCGTGCAACTCTAACACAAATAAAAATAACACATGCACATTCATCTTCCCCGCTGTAGCATTTTTTTTTTTTTTTAAATGGTATGTATTTAGCCCTATATGTTTCGTCTGTTTTTATATTGTTTGTCAACACGCATTACATATTATGTTTCTGCATCCACTAATCTTTCATCCTTACTGACTAGTGCTGGCTATTTGACAATTCATAATCATTCATAATTATTTTGTGCAATAGGATTAAATAAAATATATAATATAAAATTAAATTAAAATATATTAGTGGCCTATATAAAATTACAAAATGAACATGCATCAATTACTTTTTTATTTAAGTACATTAAAAATCAAGTACTTTTGCACATTCACTCAAGTAAAATTGAAAAGGAGCACTAAATACTTTCACTTGAGTAATATTTTATTATACATATCTGTACTTTTACTCAAGTACTTGATTTGTGTACTTCGTCCACCACTGGTGTGGGCCACAGCTGATTTGCAGAAGAATTTGAAGTAATAACGCAAATTGGCTGGTTAGCCAGAGACCTACACGATAACTACGTATAACACCCGGTAGGAAATATAGACATTAATAATTAATCATACTTACAGGTTGTGATTCTGAGGAGCAAGTTGGTCCAAATAAAGTGGATACTCTCCCATCTTTAATGGATAAGCATTTTGTAAATCCCATTTAGATCTCTCATAGATTTTAGAATGTGATAATTTTAACCACTCACTCTTCGCATCCTCATCCTTTGGAAGTGTTTACAAAGAGAATGTGCTTTTTCAGAGCAGAAAACAGCTTCTTCTTGACATGTATATACAACACGAACCTGCTACAGCATTAAATGAAAATATAGGCAGGCATTACGCAATGTGTTACCACGTTACGTATGCAAGTCACGGAAGTGAGGCTGGAATTCCTGATGACTCATTTAGGTGGTTCCTAGTCGATTCTTTTTTTTTTTTTTGGGAGGCAATAACTTAATCGTGCACTTTCAACTTTACAGCTTTGCAGACCGTTTACATTCACAGACTGCTACATTATACATTGAATGAAAGGTAAAAGCATAATAGGGCCACTTTAATATGCATTTGGGAATGCAGTGTGCACTAAGTTCACTTTATTGAAATCATTTTACAATTATTTATTTAATATTTATTATAAATACATATTTGAATTCAGTCATATATCTCTTTAGACCGCAAATGGAATTAATGTGGATTCCTATGCATTTCTATAGAGAGTATTATATATGAATCAAACATCTCTAAACACAACAGGAGCCAGAGGGGTTTTCAGTAGCAGCTATGCTAAGTGGTGCTCAGTCAGTGTATTTGTCGTCTATGCCTTAAAGTCAAAAGTCCCAAATACACACACACAAACGCATACATTTACACACCACAGGGCCGAGAGCAGGTAAACTACTTCTGACCCAGACAAAGCCCTGGGTAAAATACATTCAGCAATGTGAAAAAAAATTAAAAAGATAAGCGCATATCATTTCAGCCCCTGGACTGGCGTTTATTTAGAGTGAGTTAGGTGTGCTGCTGTATGTGAACGAGACCTCCAATTACAGCCGAGCACAGGGCCGTACGGGCCTGTGGGCAGGTGATTATCACCGGAGATATTCTGCATGATCTGAACGGGTTTACGAGGGATGACAGTGGCCGCTGGTGGCCCTTCATCTGAGCAAAAACACAATGCTTGTTTACAGCTCCTGTATCACTCTGCATTTGTTATGGACTGCTTTTCTGGACTTCTGCTGGATGGACTTTGTGGACTCAGTGGTCTTCTGATATTCTTGGGGGCAAATATTAAATCACTCATCCGATGCCATCAGTAATTAGCTTTGTAGGACTTACTATGTTGCTCTTGTTCCCTCGTTGGTCCCTAATTGCTCAAGGCCTTTTTTTCTGAACTTTACTCCCACTTTTCAAACTTCATAGTTATTTCTCATGCAAAGAGAGAACGGTCTGTATTAGTTTTCTCTTTTGGTTCAAAGATAAAAGGACAAAAGCAGCAGGATGGAGGTAGATACGGTGGCCCCGCTGTGTATTATACCTGAGGAGTCAAGATTTTTCAACACAGAGAATCTGTGAAAGAAACTATTACATTTACTGATTTTGCTATCTTTACGGGATGTTTTTTTGACCCGACACCTAAAACTGTTAAAGTTGCTGATATCAATACAATATCACTTTTAAATGAAATTTAGGCCATTGTTATCATCATTAATGGTTCACTGTGTAGAATTTTACATGTTTTCAAAGAAAATAACCCCTCTCAGTCATTACTTATGATCCTTGAAGTGTGTGGTGGTGTTTGTGTCTCCTCTGTCTGTATTTTCTTTTTTTCTTTATTGCTATTCTTGGGATGTTTCTGGGCTGCAACCAGTTGTGTCTGAAGGTTGGGAAGCTCCACTAAGTTATCATGTCTTGACACAAAAACAATTAGCTAATGTTGCTATTGCCATATTGACTGCTATGTACAGTATCTCGAAAGATTACTAGACATTGTAAGTATGTTTTTATGATGACACATAATTATTATTTATTACCGAGCTAGACTGAAGATGTTAAAAATGTCACTCACAAATTACAACCAGTCTTTTAATTCGGGGGTGCCCAATCCTGTTCCTGGAGATCTCCATTCCTGCAAAGTTCAGCTCCAACCTTAATCAAACATAACTGAACCAGCTAATTAAGATCTTCAGGAGTACCTGATAATTACAGACAGGTGTGTTGGATCAAGATGGATCTGAACTCTGCAGGTAGGCAGATCTCTAGGAACAGGATTGTGCACCTGCGTACTAATGATTGGTGTAACTGTTTGTTCATGTACACACAAAAAGGCCCTTTATGCATGATAAAAGCAATATTTGAAATTTATTTATTTATTTATTTATTTATTTATTTATTTATTTATTTATTTATTTATTTATTTATTTATTATCAATGGGTCATGCCTGCTCATGAAGTAATTCACCAACACTTACAATCAACTTTGGTAACACTTTATTTTAAGGTGGCATAGTTACACATTACTACACACACTTACTATTGTAATAACAGTAAATTGTGCATAATTACAAGTAACTAACCCTAAACCAAACCAAACCAAACCCTATAACCCTAACCGTAACTCTATAGTAAGTACAAGTAGTTAATTAATATTACTCAGTACTTATTTGAGAAAGTACAATGTAGCTATGTCACCTTAACATAAAAGGTTACACTTTATTTTAAGGTGTATGTGTTAGTGTAATTATATATTTAAGTACTGAGTAATAATAATTAACAACATGTACTTACTATAGGGTTAGGATTAGGGTTTGGTTTAGGCTTAGTTGCATGTAATTATGCATAATTTATAGTTATTACTACTGTAACTACATGTAATATGTGTAACAAGGACACTGTAAAATAAAATACCAAATAAAATGTAACCTCAACTTGTCTTCTTTTTGTCGCATTTTGTTTACAAATGTGTTTTATGAAGTTCATATTATTTTATTTGATCATTTTCATTTGAAAAATAGGTTGTGAGGTTAGTGTCCTATGTATAAGGTCTAATTGTCGCACCCTGTTTTGGTGAAACTTTAGTAGTATGGGGAACAATTCTCACTTTTAACTTGTTGCTTATTAGCTTGCTTATATTTGTTGTTTAATAGTACTTATAAGGCATATATTAATGCCTTATTCTGCATGACCTTATTCTACATCCTTTAATCCTACCCAATACGTAAATACTACAAAAACTACCTTACGAACTATCAATAAGCAGTACATTAGGAGTTTATTGAGGCAAAAGTCATAGTTAATAGAGAATATGTGTTAACCATACTGAAGTGTTACCCATGTTTTTTTGTCTAGGCTACTGGAAAAATTTTGGAGGAAATGACACCAAGGTAGACAACAGTACAACAGAAAGGGTTATTCTAAATGAGTGCATTTTCCAGTTTAAAAGGATGCAAATTTCTTAAAGATATCAAATATTCAATGAGATATTCTTTGTAAAATTATATCATATTTGTAATGTGTATGTTCTGTTTTAGTTTCATTTTCACTGCTTACTCAGTTCCTGTTTGCCTGAGTTTCTAGTTAGTTTCCCTGTTTGTTAATTAGTTTCCATAGTCCCTAATTCCAAACACCTGTTCTGTTTCTATTTGATTACGTTCTCTGTGTATTTAAATCCTGAATTCTGTCTGATCATTGTTCTGTATCATCAGTTTAGCTTGGTTGTTTTTATTTATTTTTATTATAACCGTCAATGAACAGAAACTAAGTAGCATAAACATACATGATCAATGAAACTAGACACAGGTGATAAACATAATCAGTAACCATAATAACAGATAAGGAAATACTTAAAGTTGCCGTAGAACGTCTTTTTAAAAGATGTAATATAAGTCTAAGTTGTCCCCTGAATGTGTCTGTGAAGTTTCAGCTCAAAATACCCCATAGATTTTTTCTTTATTCATTTTTTTAACTGCCTATTTTGGGGCATCATTAACTATGCGCCGATTCAGGCTGCGCAGCCCCTTTAAATTCTTGTGCTCCCCGCCCCCGGAGCTCGTGACTGCCTTAAACAGCATAAACAAAGTTCACACAGCTAATATAACCCTCAAAATGGATCTTTACAAAGTGTTCGTCATGCAGCATGTCTAATTGCGTATGTATGATGTTTTTTTGGATGTTTACATTTGATTCTGAATGAGTTTGATAGTGCTCCGTGGCTAAAGCTAACATTACACACTGTTGGAGAGATTTATGAAGAATGAAAATGTGTTTATGAATTATACAGACTGCAAGTGTTTAAAAAATGAAAATAATGACAGTCTTGTCTCTGTGAATACAGTAAGAAACGATGGTAACTTTAACCACATTTAACAGTACATTAGCAACATGCTAACGAAACATTTAGAAAGACAATTTACAAATATCACTAAAAATATCATGATATCATGGATCATGTCAGTTATTATTGCTCCATCTGCCATTTTTCGCTTTTGTCCTTGCTTGCTTACCTACTCTGATGATTCATTCTGATGATTCACATCCAGACGTTAATA
Organism: Chanodichthys erythropterus; assembly: GCF_024489055.1. Classification (NCBI taxonomy): domain Eukaryota; kingdom Metazoa; phylum Chordata; class Actinopteri; order Cypriniformes; family Xenocyprididae; genus Chanodichthys; species Chanodichthys erythropterus. The sequence continues at coordinate 31,498,621 of NC_090243.1, read as the reverse complement.
CTGGCTGCCCTTGTGTAATGCCTTGAACATGGGCTGGCATATGCAAATATTGGGGTCATACATATTAATGATCCCGACTGTTACGTAACAGTCTGTGTTATGTTGTGATTCGCCTGTTCTTCGGAGGTCTTTTAAACAAATGAGATTTATATAAGAAGGAGGAAACAATGGTGTTTGAGACTCACTTTATGTCATTTCCATGTATTGAACTCTTGTTATTTAACTATGCCAAGGTAAATAAATTTTTTAATTCTAGGGCACCTTTAAGCAACTTTTCCACCGCAGGAACTCTCCCTCTGAATTCAAGTGGGGAAAAAAGCACATTCATCTATTCATCTATTGAGTCTATAGTTCATCTATAATCATGTGTTGATAATGTTTAGAATCCATCCTCCTCCAAGAACAAGACAGTCAAATAATATGATCTCGATTACAGATGGGGCTTTGTTAGGCCACATTTCTACCCTTTTCGCTACTTCGCTCCGGATACACTCGATTCTCTCTCTTCAGATAAACGAGTGTATCTGTGACAAACACAGAGTGCTGTCCCTCTGCCCCTCAGCCCTTGGCACTGGACAGCTCACTGGTCATCTGCGCTAGTGGAATAAAGCAGAGAGATGCATTTGAGACACAACATATGTTATTCGCCTTTCCAATAGCCACGATGCCTCGCAGGGAGAACTCCACCATCGCATTATGACACGTAAAATAAAAGAGCCAAGACTGTGCCTCGAGACGCACTCACACTAGCCAGAAATAATATCTTCCATGCAGACATCTCCTTCTGGTGACAGTTAGACTGGGCACTTCACAAACAATACGACGAGGCTTCATTTCAGACCTAATATGTAAAATTGCGGCCTTTGTTTTTTTCTCTTTTTTCTAGAAACTCTTTTATAAAGGACTTCAATTATTCACTGCTTTAATCCAATTGTCATGTTCAATTTATAATTTAAAGATTAGAAGAACTACATATGACTGTAGCAGGAGGAGGCGGATGAGATGTTTTCTGATGGGATGGTAAAAGGCCCGGAGCTAAAGATCTGTGATCTCCGCTGTAGACTGTCATTCTATCCTATTTTTAGAGTTCATATTCAAGAGAGAAAAGCACAAATAAATAGACACTGTCCTATAATTTAAATTATAGTGCTGTTATACGACAAGCACAAACAGCGTGTCAGACTGCATATCATTTGTAAATACACAGATGTGTTTACAAAAAAACATTATAATGCTACTTTAATGACTGTTTACCTCTTCTCTCGATGTGTGTAATTTCCTGTGGTTCAGTCATTGATGTGAATTCCACACAACCAAAATAAATTAAATACTAACATACTATAGAGTGTGCAGTATGGGAAGATCATTATAATATATTTTTTATTATTCCTTATACTATTTTCAGGGGAAAAACAGATCTTTTGTATAGCTGACACAGCAAGTGGTTTTCAACCTCTGCTGAGGTTTTTGGATCGTTTTGGGGCCCCATGTTCTTTGAATAGACAACGATAAGAAATTTTGGATATTATATAATGTAGAATTAAAAACACATTAATGTTCATCAAATGTAATTTTATTTTAATGACTAAAAATGATTAGTTGTTTTCATCCTTTCTTCAGGATGTTGGGAAGACAAGTAAATAATCATTCCATTTTCTAATTTATATTTTAGTATTGACTGCATTTGTCAAGTCATTTAACCCAAACATAACAAATGTTTTATTTAAATAAAATTATGAAACATATATGCGCTTTAATTTATGTCAGTAACTATACAAACTAACATTTGGCTAGGCCTTACTGGACATTAAGCGAAACATGCACCCATTAACCGTGCTGAATATTTTATTTCATTAAAACCCTTATACTAGAATTCATAATTATGTCCCCTAAAGGGATATGGTGATGGAAAAAATATGAGATGGGGAAAAAATATAAATTTCAGTGCTTTTGCGTTCTCTCGCAAGTTTTGCTGTTGTTGTTCCTCCAAGCAACTTTGTGTTCGCTCGCAAAACCTTTGCAGTCCTTTGCAAAATCGTTTGCATTCACCCGAGAAACTTTGTGTTCGCTCACAAAGAACTCAATAGGTTTGCGAGTAAACGCAAGGTTTCATGGGGGAATGCAAACATTTTGCGAGCGAATGCATTTTCTTGGGGAAACGCAAAACAATTGCGAGAGAACCCCAAAGCATTGACATTTCTTCTCATATTTATATATTTGATCTCATATTTTTTTCTAGAATCATGTTCTTTTAAGGGCTCTGTAAAAACCTTATTCAGATTATTATACAAATTGTACAAACAAGGTTAAGCACCTCCTATCATTGTTAGTTTTTGTTAAAAAAAAAAACAACATTAAAAAGAAAATATGAGGTTTAAGACTGTTTTGTACCCATTTAAAGTACCTATTGCATATTGGGGACTTACAGTCTTTTTATTTGGTCTACATATTGACAAAAGCAGTATATGAATTACTAAGGAAATAAGTACTTCATTCCCTAAAGATGTCAAATGTGTTACTGACTGACAGAGAGAGACAGACAGACAAACAGAGAGAAAGACACAAATGAAAACCAGAGGGAGAGAGATGCAGATACAGTCAGACAGACAGAGATATGGGGTGTATCCTTCTCCTGTCAGAGGTATATTCTACACGGAGGGGCATAACAACTCTAATCGCAGTAAATGAGGTGGAGTGTGTGCACAGAGAGGAAGTGGTCGTGGGGTAGTGTTGGTGATGGATGAGACTGAAGGGGTGACACTAACAACGGCAGGATCTCCGGGTGCTTCACGACCCCCCATGAAGACCCATCATTATTGGATAATGGCCCTTCTAGAGAGACAAAGAGAGAGTAAACTACAGAATTGAGCAGACTTCTTGAGCATCCAGGATGTAACTGGTGGTCATAACTGCAAGGCAAATGTGCTTGTTTGTTTGAATTTGTTATTGAATGCATGTGTATGCATAAATGGGGGCACTCAACCCCTAGTTCAAGCAAAACTTCTGATGCATTATTAAAATAAATCATTACAATAATATAACTAAAAATAGTAAAATAAGTATGTAAATTCATGCGTCTACGTAAGTACATATATGTAGACGCTTGAATGCACATATTTATTGTTGTATTTTTTAGTTATATGATTGACCAACATATAAAAAATACTCTAATTTGTTACAGCCAATTGTATTAGTATTTCTCAAATTATATTTATGGTTTGGTTCACGCATAAACCATTTGGTTACATTTTGATTTAATATTAATCAAAAATAGTCCTTGTCCCAAAGACAAAAACATTCCTACAAAGTAAAAAAAAAAAAAAAGTATTATAAATACCATATATCATACTTAATCAATATATATATAAGACAAAATGTTACTTAAGGTGAATATAGTTTTTGGCATTTTACAACTTTTGCCATAAATAAAAGCTAAATTAGTTAAATAAAATAAAAGTACAATTTTCACTAAGTATAAACATTTTGTTAGTCAATGTTTAATTTAGTTTACTTACTGTAAATAAATAAAACTTTAAAGACCTTAATGTTTCTTTTGATGTCTTGATACAGTGGCATGAAAAAGTATGTGAACCCCTTGCCGAATCTGTGAAAATGAGAATTATTTTAATAAAATATAAAAAATAATAATAAAAATGCATGTTATTTTTTGTTTAGTACTGTCCTGAGTGAGATATTTTACATAAAAATATTTTTACAAAGTTTTCACACCCCAACTCTTAATGCATCGTGTTTCCTTCTGGAGCATCAGTGAATGTTTGAACCTTTTTTAATAGTTGTGTTTGAGTCCCTCAGTTGTCCTAAGTATGAAAACACAGATCTCAAAATCCTACAGTCACTGCTGGAAAGGGTTCAAATATGCAAAAATGCTTGAAAACTGATGAATCTGCAGGAGCTGGAGGATTTTTCTGAAGAACAGAGCTCAGTTTAACTGCTCAGGACAAACAAGAGACTCACGGACAACCATCACACAACAAAAAAAACAGTGGATCATCAGGTAACCACACACAGTATTGAGAATCAATGGTTGAATGGGGTTATTTTAATAAATTCAGCTATTGTTTTGTCTTGTGAACTAAATGCAAACATCTTTTATGTAAAATATATTACTTTTTCATGCCACTGTATGCATATATCATATTTTCTGTTCTGTGAAAAAACGAAAATAAAAAGAATAAAACCAACAATAATTCCTGCATTCAGTAAAGTTAGCCAGTATGACATCAACACTCTGGTGTCAAGCGAAAATACTAATTAAACAACATTTGTGTCTTTTAATTTATTCTATGAGGAGTATTATAATTTGAATGTCTGCTGCCTCAGAGATCACTGAAGGTCTGTGTTGTTGTGGTGCCATCCGCAAATCAGCATTGTCATTACATCATTTTCCTTGAGCTCCAGAGTGATTAGTCACATGACATTTTACAGCTCAGGTAATTGGCTCAAAAATGTATCTGGAGCAACACCCATGAGCAATGATAGCAAAATACAGGTCAAACATGCTAGACAAGCAAATGGCATTAAAATTAATTCTAACGGATAGCTCTCTCCAGATTTTTTTAGAGCTTCTTGCGTTGAATATATTTAATGTATGCTCTTGTGTACGTATACCTACAGCCGAACAGATAGCCTTACAAAGTACAGTATACTCCATTTGATATTGGCATAAACACAGTGGCAGACGTATGCACAAGTTTCATCTTTATCCAGTGTCTGCGCTATTTCTCACCAGAAGTTATGACTGATAAAAATATCTTTGTACTCGTTTAAACTAGAGTTGCAGTATCTCTTAACCCCCTCACACATGCACTCAACATTGCATTCTCTGGTAATTTGTTGTTCCATCTCTTATGTTTCTTTGGCTAGGTCTACACTAATCCAAAACAAAAAAAACAATAACATCTTTTTCTCTATGTTTTGGCCTCCCTTCCACACTGAGACAGCATTTTTGTCCTGCAAAAAAGAACTCAATCTCCCTAGTGGATAAATCACCTATAGTGTGAATAGAGAGTGTTTTGAAATGAAAATGCTGTTTTCAGATGTATCCAGATTATAGCCCTTTTTGACTGTGAAACAAAGAACTTTGGCAGTATACCAACTTAGTGCACCCAAAAATTAAAATAATTTACTCACTATAAAGCCATCCTAGGTGTATATGACTTTCTTCTTTTTTTTTTTTTTTTTTTTCTCAAACACAATCAGAGTTATATTTAAAAATATCCTGGCTCTTCCAAGCTTTATAATGGGAGTGATTGGAGGATGAGATTTTGTAGCCCAAAAAAGTGCATCCATTGATCATAAAACATACTCCACATGGCTCTGGGGAGTTAATAAAGGCATTCTGAAGTGAATCGATGCGTTTGTGTAAGGCAAATATCCTTATTTAAAACTTTATAAAGTAAAATAACAAGCTTCCAGCGTGACAGCCATATGTATTCGACTATTGTCTAAAAAGCGATAACATAGTACACAATGACAGAAAGTCATACACACCTAGGATGGCTTGAGGGTGAGTAAATTAAAGGTACAATATGTAATAATTTTGTCAGCTAGAGGACGCTAGAGGCCTATTCAAAACAAAGGCGTAGCTTGATGATGCCAAGTTTTAGTGCGGAATCTTGGGACATGTGGTCTCCATCTCAACGGACAGTGCAAAAGAATAGGGATAGGACTCGGGAAGAACTCATGTTCATGGGTGAGATTATTAACATTACTGTAGTATGAAGCAGAGCAGGTCCGAGTGTTGTGGGAGCTGAACAAGGCCGCTGAAGCGATTGTGTAACACACGCCTCACAAGCAGCCAAACTTTTATTATGCCACAGCCGTTGGCGCCGCTTCCGCTTTTCCGGTCATGAGTATGTGGTAACACAGCTCTGTTTATTATTAGATACATTTAAGTGTGTTGAAAATGTTATAACATTACTCGTTACTGTGTGTTCGCTCAGCGGCTGCTGTGAGACACTTGTTACACACTGCAGTATGATAGATTGATTTTAGAATATCATATTAAATATTGGATGTCTTGTGTTGATAAATGGCATGCAATTAATTTTAAAACGTATTGTATGATGGAGAAAATTCTGTATTACTGTTACTAAAAATAAAGCTGCATCTGATTATGCTATGTTAGCTATTTGACAAAATAGTGTTTTTCTCCGAGGCATGGTAAAGCATGGTACTCGCAAAAAATCAAGAAAATTGATTTAAAAAATAAGACTAAACGTGTTGAGTTATATAACAACAATTCGTTTCTGTCAATAAATATATCAAAATAGATGTTCCCTTGTCTATTAAAATGTGTAATATTTTTAAGCGTCTTTGGTGTTTAATAAAAATAAATAAAACCGGGTAAACACGGGTATGACGCAATTGACAGGCGACTCCTCACACCTTAACCTTGGTTAAAATTGCATTTTTCTCACAATTTACAAATAGTTGGAAACATTTGGGATATTGTAAGTACTCAAGTGAACAAAATATATAACACTGACCTGGTGGTTTTTGGATATTTTACTGCAAAAATACTACATATTGCACATTTAAGGGGTAATTTTCATTCTTGGGTGAACTATCCCTTTAAGAGCTGAGTGTAGACAGAATGCACGAATAGCCAACCCAATCTCACGGCAATTCGTACGTATTTTACAAAGTGGCTAATTCGTACGAATTCATACGACCTCACTCGTACGAATTCACACGTTTTTTGCTAAATTGTACGTATTTTACGAGTTTACAAATTCGTATGACTTCATACGAATGACCTACCCCAAACCCCACCCCTAAACCTAACCGTCACAAGGGTTTAGACAAATCGTACGAATTTGTACGAGTGAAGTCATATGGATTCGTACGAAATAGCCACCACGTAAAATAAGTATGAATTGGTCGTGAGATAGCGTTGGAATAGCAGCAAACTATACTTTGGGCTTTACTGTTGTGGTAACATACCTCAGTATTCAGGGGGTGATTAATTTGTCATTATAATCATCAATTTTATGAATTATTATCTTCAAAGTTCTTCCTTAGCAGTAAGAGTAAGTTTTTGGTATATTGAGAACGAAACATGCTTGTGTTGTGAATTGCATTCTGACACATTTCGGAAGCACAGCAACTTACACATCTTGCGTAGCTGGAAGAACTCACGTCTCCATACTTGCATAGAGTATGTTTCAGGCCTTAGTCTCTGGGTTCACTTGCCGACTGGCAGGATACCGTCAGATCTGATTGGCTGTGACAGAAGTTGGACAAGTAATTGCTCTAACCACGTTTTTTGGTCCACTCAGTCTCAGGATGGGTGGGCCAAGGTGCTTCACTGATTCCACCTCCTTCTCGAACTGACATTTCTATAGCACACTACCCCTCCGCCCTCCCTCTTTCCTCCGTCTCTCGGACCAGGAGAGGCTCTTCCACGTGCATCTGCACCCTCATTAGCGCAACAAGCATCATGACGATATGCGCAGGTTCAACCGCAGCCGCTGCCTTGTGCAGTTGGTGGAAAAAAATGATCTGATCAGTGCGACAGACAGACAGAGAGAGCAGAGAATGCATTTTGCCACCCCCTCTGCCTTTGAAGGAACCAATAAAACAGGGTCAGTGTACAACTGAGTGGAAAGAGAGACAGAGAGAGAGACAGGGATGGAGGTGCTTGTATCAGGGGATGTATAGGTATATTACGGTGTCAGCTCCACTCAGAGGTAGCGCTGTACTCAGACAGTATAATGATATGTGTGTTGTCAGGAGGTTCAGGCTGGGCAGGACTCAGGGAGAGTGTAGTTACAGAGATTGAGGCTCTGATCAGATAACTGTGACAGAAATAAAGACTAGCTGAGCCAATACTGGACACTTGAGCACTGACATCCTGACAGACAAAGAACTTCTCTGGGAAATGGGATGTTTCTTTTTGTGTGCTTCCAGAATTATAATTCAAACACCTATATTAATGTCATCATGTCAACATGTTAGTTTTGCTGTCTTTTACTGATTATTATCTACTTTCACTTGTTTAGTATACATACATATTCTGAAAACAAAGTGTCATTTGTATCTGAAAATTTCAGATTTTTTCTTCTAAATATTTTATTTTTCAGGTAAATTCTGAACTTTCAACTTTCATTTTTGCACCTCAAATTGCTCTGTAACCACCATGGACACTCCGATCCAATTCCAATCCAAACCATGTGGTTACACCCTTGCAAAATACAAATATTTGTGTAATGTTGTTACTAATCCTCAATCTAAATCTCTGAATTATTTTAACCCAACACTAACCTTAATAATCTATGACATCTTTTTTCAAAACATGTTCTGGGGTTGAATGGAATAGGGTTGATCAGTACATGTGTATTGTTGTGCTTCTTCCCAAGAACAATATATATTTTTTCCTTAAAAAAAAAAAAAAATCTAACACTGTGACTTTATTTTCCCATAACAGAGTTGAACTATTGAGCTTGACAGGGCCAATATAAGTGTCACTCATAACGTGGTTGAACAGAATGTGCAAATTCTACTTTTAGTACAGTTAGTGTCCTGTTAATTATATCAGTAGTAAGTCATGTGGACACAAATGACATTGTTTTCTATAGAACAACCCTCGTTTGCATTTCAAAAACTGTTGTGAAAAAGTTGTAGGTAATATTTTAATATTATTTTCAGGCTGGGAAAAAAGGTACAAAAGCTGTCACTGGGATGGTACCGTTTTAAAAGGTACACCTTTGTACCTAAAGAGTACATATTGGTACCAAAAGTGTACATACCCAGTGACATCTTTTGTACCATTTTTTTTTTTTTTTTTTCTGAGAGTAATATTGAGAATTATTATAATCTTCCCTAGAGAGCATTACTGGTAGCAGTGTAGGTTATTTGAATGAAATCTTCTTTCATTTCTCTTGATGACCGAGAGGCCTGATGGCTGGCCACAACATGATGTCATTAACAACCATTTCCAGGAAGTGGGGTGCATGCGATATGCATCAGAGTGGTTCCTTTAAGTGGATAATACCAATAGGAAATAAGTAGATAGGAACTACCTAAATGCATATGGCTGCTTTTAAAATAGATGGTCTCTGTTTGCCTTCAGGGTACAGGAGAGAGACAGAATAAAGGCTTTGAACAATGTCTCTGAATCTTGGTTATTATTTTTTTCTAATTCTTTCACACAACAATGAACTTCCTGCCCAAACCTCTCAACCCTCTTCCTAACTGTGTGCTATGTTGGGGTTTGTTTGTGGTATAGTCAAAGAGTCTTGCTGTGCTCTGTAAGAGGAAGCTTCATGTAATTGAGTTAACTAAGAACACTAACTCACATCTGTAGCAGAGGAACAGATGTACGTCTCTAGCAGGAAGATGAAAAATACAGGGCTGTGTTGCTTTTTATTTCCCTTTTCCTTAAATACTTCACATTCTAACTGAATCATTTTACTCAACACTGGAGAACCGTGAACAATGAGATTTTAACTCCATTACCACAATATCCTTCTACTGTGTCATAGCCAGAGTGATATAAAAGGGTTTAAATTTCAATGAACAGTTCATCCTAAAATGAAAAAAAGACTTTCTTTCTTCCATGGAACACAAAGAGAGATATTTTGAAGGAAGTCTAAGCTTTTTTTCATATGGAATATGATTTATTCCAGGCATGACTACACAAGATTCCATAAGGAAGAAATTTTTCCATCCACAATGAAAGTGACAGTGTTGTGCAACAGTCAGTCATAACACCACGTCGTTGAGTTCTCTCTGTTTGTGCACGTTTTTACACTCGTAATGTACTGCACAGCTGAAGAACTCGAAATTTCATGACTTATGTGATGCTTCTCCAGATGGAATCTGTTGTATGGTTTTCTTCTTGTAGCATGTGGCACAAAACATCCAATGTTTCTCAACTTTAATAAGGTTTTGGTATGGGCAGGGCTACTAGGAAATTGAGTCTAAATATTTTGCCTTCCATTAAATGTTCCTACTTATGTACGTCGTATTGTGATTTGTCAGAAACAATGATGTCAAACATGTTGCATTAAATCCTGAGGCACAAAAACATGAATAGGTTATCAATTGAGAGTATACCACGCGGAGGGGAAGAGGGAAGATTTTTAGTGAATGAAGAGTTATATTTTGGCCCTTTTCACACAAACATTCAGAAGAGTAGGAATTATTAGCAAAATGACTAATTTTGAGGTATTTTTGGACCAGCAGCCTCCCTTCATTATTTAATTGTATGGAAAATAACTGCTTGAACATGCTGCTAAATTTCTCCTTTTGTAATACAAAGAAAAAAGTATGCCATACATGGCATCAGGGTGAAATAAAATAAGAGAACTTGACTTCTGACTGTATTTTCCCTGTACTAACTCTAAGAAATATTATATATAAGCCTCCTAATATTTATTATAAGATTCTACATAAAAAAATAAATAAAAATAAAATAATATTAACTACACAGTATCACAGATAAATAACTGCACAGATGACCAGACAGCTTCACAGCACAGCACTTAAAGGTGCACTATGTAATATTTTCTGCCCGCTAGAGGTCGCTAAAGGGCTTTTCAAAACAAAGGCATAGCTTTATGATGGCAAGTTTATGCGCGGAATCTTGGGACATGTGGTCTTCATCTCAGCGGTCGGGGGAAAAGAATTGGGATAGGACTCGGGAACAAATCATGTTAATGGATGCAATTATTAACGATACTGTATTATGGAGCAGAGCAGGACCGAGTGTTGTGGGAGCTGAAGGAGGCTGCTGGAGCCATTGCGCAACACACGCCTCGCGAGCAACAGAATTTTTATTATGTCACAGTCACCGGTACCGCTTCCACTTTTCTGGTCATGAGGTAACGCAGCACTGTTTATCATATTAGATACATTTGAGCGTGTTGAAAAAGATGCTATAATGTTGCTCTGTGCGTACGCTCGGCGGCTGCTGTGAGACACTGTTGCACACATAGATCTATTTTAGAATAACATATTAAATGCTGGAAAAGCTTATGAAGATAAATTCTGTATTACTGTCACTAAAAAAAAGCTGCATCTGATTATGCTATTTTAGCTACTTCATAAAACAGTGTTTATCTCTGAGACATGGTAATGCATGGTACTCGCCAAAAATCAAGAAAATTAGATTTAAACAATAAGACTAAACGTGTTGAGCTATATAACAATAATTAGTTTTCTGTCTATAAATATATCAAAACAGTTGTTCCCTTGTCTATTAAAACATGTAATATATTAAAGCGTCTTTGGTGTTTCCATGGTTTCTACAAAATAAAACCGGAAACCGAGGGTTAACTCGGGTATGACGCAATTGACAGGCGACTCCTGACACGTCCCAGAGCCTTGGTTAAAATTGCAATTTTCTCACGATTTACAAGTTGGAAACATTTGGGATGTTGTAAGTACTCAAGTGAACAAAATATATAACACTGGCCTGGTTTTTGGATATTTTACTGCAAAATTCTTACATATTGCACCTTTAAGTGAGGTTAGTCCTGACAACCTGTGCTATTTGGCTGTTTACTATACAGTGCCAACCTCAGGTAATGTAATGGTGGGTAATGACTCTCATACTACATACATACATGGGGTAGATGTATGCAGTCTTCTGTAAGCGTGTGTGACGTTGACATTGATAGAGCTAAATGAATGGGGCGCCATTAGTTCTGGGTCATTACATAGCTAAACTGGGGTTTCGCTGGAGAGAATGCAGAAACAGCACGGTGGTCGACCGCCGCTTTTGTGGTTCAGGGCCGCCATCGTTGTCATCGCTGCTAACATTTCACTTTAGACAGTTAATGTTGTTATAAATGCAGCAAAAATGAACTTCATTTGTCAAATTTGGAGTTCTTCTTTAACAAAAATGAATCTGCTCAAAAAGGATTAAGTTATTACGGACATAAATGTGGGGCAAAGATGTTCTGGCAAGTGAGAAATAATAGTCTATTCCCAAGGCCAGAACATGAAGGGGTTCAAAAAACAAAAGGTATCCAGACGGGGCCAAAATTCCCTCCTCTTTTTCACCTCTCTCTCCCTGACTCAATTACGACTGCCGTTTCCCTCCTGTCGGTATAACCCCTTCAGCACACCGCTCTTCAAAAGCGGCTCTGACTCAATCAGCTACACTCAACATTAACACACGCTAATTATTCATGAGGCTGGAGTCGCCGCGACCACAGAGAAAACCTCACCACATATCCTCGTTAATGTATACGTTTCTCTTCAATGTACCTCAATCCATGCCAAGACATCCAACGCAATCACAGTCGTGTTAAACCGGGTTTACATCTGGTCGGGGGAAAGCAATTCTACTCTTTTATGTAATCAATGAAATATGTCTGTCGTTTACTGTTGGAAATGTGATTACTGGCCCGTCTGGCTGTGGCTACAGTAACAAGAGCGCTGTTAACATCGTCACAGTAACGCTCCGGGAAAGGTATTGCCTGTCAGTGCCCAGCGAGGACGGAGTTTATTCCTTCTTAATAGGCTTTGGGCCGAGTTCCCACCGGAGAGTTTGGTTGACAATCTGACAAAGTTATCTGGAGATAAATGGGTTATGGAGCGGAGAGAAAGGGCCAGAGAGAGAGTGAGTGAGTGAAAATGTCTCAGATTTGATGGAGGTTTGATGGAGGATGTAGCCAGGGGTCCAGAGGTCTAGGCAAGTACAGACGCACACAGTACCATAAAAACATACACAGAGTCTTACATTCTGGTCCGTTTGCTAAATTTGTGACCATGCACTATTAACAGTGTTTTCAAACTCAACCACCAAAATATAAGCTGTTCCAACACCTATAGAGAGCAGCCCACCTTGATGCCATTGTCATGGGCACGCTTCAGACCCAAAGGCAGTTCCGAAAGGTAGGTAGCAAGCATTTTAGCGTACTTTTAAAAAGAGTGCTTATAACAGAAATAAAATAATTTAAAAGAATATACTTAAATGCAAACTGAATTTAGTTTTCAGACACTTAATTGCATGTTATTTGTAATTAAATGAAAATGTATTATAGTGTTAATTAATCTTAAATGCAGAACTTTACAGTGCTTTATTGAACTACTTAAGTAGATCCTAAGTAAATCTTTATCCACTGGTTTCACAAACAAAGGCTTCAGCTAGTCTCAGACTAAAATGCATGTTTGAGCTGTTTTAAATGAAATAAACTTGTACTGATATATCCTAAAATATGTCAGTGCCATTGTTTTGTCTCAAGATGCACACCAGTAATGTTTTTTTCTAGTGTACCTTTATAAAAGCTACTTAAATATTCAAATTGAACAAAGGTCTAATCCTGGCTTAGGCTAAGCCCTGTCTGTGAGATAGACATACATAGACATACACGGAGAAAAGTAGCTCCAGCTACAATGTTCTTCCGCAAGATGCGTGCAGTTCTGTTTGTTAATCGCTAGAGGGCCAAAAATCGCGGACTGCAGCTTTAAAGTACACTGCAAGTACACATTCAATACAATTAAGCGTGCTTGTTTTTTTTTGTTTTTTTTTAATGAAGGCAACATAACGTATACTTAAATGAGCCATTTATATCTACATACACCGCGGGTCCCCCATCCATGTCAAGTCGTCACTTTGCGTCGGCGTGTTTCTACAGCAGCCCTAAATGGTCAAACACTCCACAAAGTCCATTATCCCCAATAAATATTATATTTTCTTGTGCGCTTATTACTTCTCATCAACACAAAAAGTGTTCAAACTAAACTGTATACAGTCAACATTCAAAATTATTTTTATTATTAAAACTCACTTATATCAACCTGCTTTCGGCATTTTTCTTCTGTTGACACGCTCCCAGCTCAGACTGTCAAGGCTTCCTACTGGTAATCACAACAAGTGGTGTATTTATGTACACTCATCTTGTAAATAGGATTATTCTACATGACTGCAAAACAGAGCAACATCTAATATAAATATATATTTACATTTCTTTAATTACTGAAAGGTATCAGCTAACAAAGTTCAATCGAATTAAAATGAAACTTTAACCCAATGTTTGTCAGCGCTGTGTATTTTTGTATTTATTAGAGTGTTTTTAGCGTAGCGACATGCTAACATCAAACTTTGTTGTTGAGTTTCTTGTGTGCTTCACATGAGGGGCACTGTTTGTATGCTATGCAGCGTTACCACCTATGTAGAATGTTACAAATCTAGGTTTCAGCACGCTACCTTAAGTTCGCTGCTTATGTAGATAGGAAACTGCTTGCTAAGTTTCGAAACTAATATTTTATTAGCAGTAGTGCAGTGCAGGAATTAATGTTAACTAATAACATAATATCAGTAAAAGTATGTAATTTTCATACGTGGTTCATCTGATGTGTGTGCCTGTCAGCTTATGTTATGGCAGCAGCCCTCATGACTGGAGAGAGAATGAGGCCTTTAAATGTCATTGTAGCAACATCTGATCAGCCTATTTAGAGAGAGAGAGAGAGAGAGAGAGAGAGAGAGAGAGACCTCAGCATGGACCTAAACATCGAGGGGAAATGACAACTACACACTTTCAAAAAGGGCTCTGTTTCAAAACCAGGTAAACTGCTTTGCTGTCTACTGCCTATATAGGGAGCTTCCTTCTAAGATCGCAAATCCTAACCGAAATGCTACCTCATACAGCAAATGATGGGATGACAGCTTTGGAATGTTACTAAGTAGGCAGCAACTCAACAAAAATAGCTCTCGTCATGCAGTGCACAGAGAATCAATTGATTCCACTGGCGTTTGATGTTAGCATGTTGCTATGCTAATGACACAATAATACATAGGTATTAAATAAACATTAGGTGAATTGTCCAACACGTTCAACTATTTTCATAAATACTTCTTGGTATTGAATGAATACTATTTAGAATCACATTCGTCTCCCATCTTGGATTTTTTTTCTTATCATTTGCGAAGGTCTTCATTTGCCATGAAATCACTCTGAACTTGCTCAGGTCACTGCTGTAAACTGTTGACTGTTGATCACTATTTAGTGCTGGGAAGGATAAAAAAGACAAAATGTTTCGCATTTGCAATGCTGTCATCCAGTTCAGATGTGACAGGGTTGTAAACAGAGAACATGAGTGTGTGTGTGTTTGTGTGTGAATTGATTTCGCCCAGCGAGACAGACTCTGCTAATGGCGTCTTGGCCTGACTGAAACATATACCAAAGTGATTATTCATTACAGGGCCATTTCATGGTGTTCATCACTACAGAAGCTTCTGTCTCTCAAACCAGCCGTGCTGGAATAGCCCGAGGAAACACTGTCAAATCTGTGAGAGTGTGGCGGTCCTGCTAGCTCACTAAGACTTCCCCCAGCGTGCTTCACAGAAAAAAAGAAGAAGAATATGTTAAGGAGGGCCGCCTCATATGCGGTCAGACTTGAGAATAATGTCTAAAAAAATGAGTTCATTAGTCTACAGTGGTGTTGTATGCATGCTATGTTGTGTGATTATCATTTTTAAATGCAAATCTGTACATTAACCATGTGTATAACTAGAAAAAGCAGGCTATGTGTAGATTTGCTGTGCTGTAAAACCTTCTTGCCATTTTTGAGTCTGATTGACAGCTCCATAAATCTGCATTCTGTATACATGTCTAATAAAGCTGGACATGTTTATAGGAAATAAAAAACAGAAATCTCTTTAATTTGTCAATTGTTTATCCTAGATAGCAATGAGATTAAATGTCGAGATACCATATACCAAGGTTAGCAAGTCAGACATTTTAATGTTAACTCATGTTCTCACTATTCTACCAATATAAAATGATTAGAGCTATGTTATATTGACTAGCCACATTAGCCTAAGTGTAGCCATATTTTATAGCTGTATATGACTACATGTGTGGACAAATTTACTCTTGCTGCAAAATTTTGTGTGCAAAATCTTTTTATTACAATAGAGATTCGCTAGATCAGGAGTTTCATATGCGGGAGATAAAGTTCCCTACGCAGATTTCACTCGTGTTCAAGGTGGTTACGCAAATTCGCCACGTTGACCAACAGAAAGCTGCTTGGTTTGAAAGTCAGCTGTGCTTCATATATCGCTACACTATTGCATTTTGTGCCTCCAGAATAGGTTTGCTAATGTGACCGCATCTTAAGGTTGCTGTTTGGCAACAAATGTTTCTAATTGTATTTCTCTGTAAGAATTAGGAGAGGTTTATGAGACAACATGGACATTTAAATGAACCATAAATGAGTGCTCCCTTAAGTCTCATGATCTATGAAAGAGCAACCTCTGAGCAATAAAAGTTTCCTCTTGGTGCAGATGTGTTGAAATGTGTACACTCCCTTTGTGGACATGCCTGTCTGCACCAACACGTTCATTTCCCCTTTGTTGTGTGAGTGTGTGTGCATGTGTGTGTGTGTGTGTGTGTGTGTGTGTGTTTATGATGGTCAGAGCCTCAGCTGTCCCAAAGCTGAAATTGGCAATAAAGTTGAGCTCATATAGATCAACTGAGTGGGCTAAGGGTGGACCTGTCACCTCGGCCATCTCTCTCTCTCTCTCTCTCTCTCTCTCTCTCTCTCTCTCTCTCTCTCTCTCTCTCTCTCTCTCTCTCTCTCTCATTCGCTCTGTAACACAAACACATAAACACAGTTTAAGAGGATACACACTCTGTTTATCATGATAATATTTATGCATTTCTATTCTCAGGAGTAGGCCCAGATTTTTTGCTATTAAAATAGTTTTAAGCAGTACTAGGCTTTATTGGTTGCTAAAAGCATTAACAAATTAGGCAAAATATTTAATAAACAAATACACAAGGGATGGCATATGTGTTGAACTTTGTAAATGATGGGTGTTCCAATTATACAAAAATCAGCTGTCCTACTGCGAACCACTAGAAGTTCTGAGGGTGCAGATTAAATATGTGCCTGTCATGAGACAAGAACAGTCACTTCCTGTTAACGTACTAAATAAATCTGATTCGGCTAAGTGCTGATATTGCTAATTCCTTACAGTTAGAAAAATAATTTTGTAGTAAAATGCATCATTGTGAAGAAATTATGATATTCAAAACTTCAGTTCTTTTGACTAATATATTAGCACATTAAATTGGCAGTCATAATACTACATTTTTACATTTTCTTAAAAAATTGTTGAGTTTTAGTGCATTTGCTAAAGTGTTCTGGGTGTTCATTATTATATTATATTGATTGTTCCTGACACATTTCATCATGAGTTACATGCCAATAAATCAACATATGTTTTCCTAATAGAAACAAAATGGTTTATTTGCATTTTTTTCAAATTACATTTTTTCTTTTGGGAAGAAAGGTCATAATCTGTTTCACATTATATGCTCTTTTCAGTCAGGTAAAATCACATAACAGGCATTTTGCCTTTCATTTAGTGATGTGTTCCTGTCATTAAGTGGGCTGTGAGCCACACGGCAGCTTGTCTTTGCCTTTCACAGAAGTTTTTGCATGTTAAAAGGCGTGTGTTTTATCACAAACACTGCCATGCGACTGAGAAGGTTTGAAAGAACCACAGTGCTCCCTGCTGGATGAGCTTTAAAATTCACTTGTTCACTGGTTTAAGGATGACTGGTCAAAATCCTGCTTTGTTAGGTGATATAATTTTGTGTATATGTGTTTTGCACAATGTATGTTCACTATGATCTACTAACACGGTGTGTATGCGTAATTAGCCTGACGGGCAATGCAAAAAAGCTTGACTTTAAAGGCTTCCTCCAAGAATTTGTCTCATTTACAGACGACCTGCATGGCCAGTGGGAAACGGCAACAAAGATGAATTGACTTTTCAGATTATATAACAATCAACATCTTCCCTGTAGATGTTTTCTCTCAAGGCTGGAGGAAACAGATTTCACAGCGTAATTAAAACTCATAAATGAGTGGTGCTGGGCGTGAGCGGCGGTCTGGGATCCACGGCCTGTAGCATGACCCTCGGCCTTTGGCTGCTCTGCGTATTGTGAAACAGAGGAACTGTGCTGTCACTTGCATTCATTTTTACAGCATTCTCTGTGTCTCGAGGGTCCACCCTCCGTCGGGTGGACATGTTAATATTGTGTCACAAAAGAGAAGGAAAGGATGAGAGATGCCAGCAAATTTCAAGCATCTTTCTGTCACCAGCCATTTTACTCCCTGCTCACGGTGCATTTCCATGCGTTGTATCACATGTGCGTATGTGTGATTCATAGGTGCATCTTTTACAAAGGTTCTCTGTTTACACAACATTGGTTTGTCCCTTGCATTTTAAATCCAACATAAAAAATGTACTTACTAATGCACATTCCTGGTCTTGCCATAATCTATGACGTGTACGGAATTCAAATTGCACCTGGAGAATCATGTGCCAGCCAAGCAACCGCTATTGAGAATGGGATTTTAATGTAGTCCTTGCCGTATAGAGACCACATTTTTCCACATGTGACCCTTGGACCACAAAACCAGTAATAAGTCGCAAAGGTATATTTGTAGCAGTAGCCAACAATAGCCTAGATTGTATGGGTCAAAATTATCGATTTTTCTTTTATGCCAAAAATCATTAGGATATTAAGATCATGTTCCATGAAGATATTTTGTAAATTTCATACCGTAAATATATCAAAAATGTATTTTTGCAAGTAATATGCATTGCAAAGGACTTAATTTGGACAACTTTAAAGGCGATTTTGTCAATATTTTGATTTTTCTCAGATTCCATATTTTCAAATTGTTGTATCTCGGCCAAATATTGTCCTATCCTAACAAACCATATATCAATATTCAGGTTTCACATGATGTATAAATCATAATTTCGAAAAGTTGACCCTTATGACTGATTTTGTGGTCCAGGGCAAATCAAGCACCATCCTAAATCAGATTAGAGATTGTGTTGCGGGTGCCATTTCATGTTGACTTTACAGTCTGCAAGATCCATTGACATATATCAGAGTGAAATGGTTTTTCCAATGAGAGAGGAAAAAAAAGAGAGGACATGATTTTTGTTGTCGTTTGCTAATTTATTATTTTTAATGCCAGTTCTGGTTTCATGATGACTTTAACATGCCAAATGTCCAGAAGAAGAACAGGTTTGTTTAAAAAAAAAAAAAAAAAAAAAAAAAGGTTTCAAATATAATTTTTGGGGGGCAAGTTCGTGTCACATAAATAAAAAGAATATAAGAAACTACTAAATACCAAACTAGAAAAAAAAAATCTGCCTATAGACTTAAGCAAAGATTGACAAATATATCTATGTTTTTGGAAGCTCTCCTATACCTACTCTTCTCTCTCGATCCGTGCGGTGTGATGTGCCGTGTAAATCTGCGGATTACCGGAGACAGAAAGAGATACGGAGCAATCACAAACATGCGGCCGCCGCAGCTGATATGTGCCTCTTGTGGCGTCAGGCCTGCGTTTCTCCAAACTGTCACACAGTCGTCCCGCGTCCCGTCCCGAGACACGATCTGCCCGATGCCTCCTGACAGGCAGCACGTCTGCTACCGCTGCCCATCTGACTGCGCCCGATCCCGCTGTACGTTTAAATATACAGCGGCTGCACTTACAGGTTATGAGAGGTAGCAGTGCAGACAGTTATGCACGGGACGCGCGGCTCAACTAGACAAATCAGGATAACGGGAGGGGGGGAAAAAGAGAGAGGGTGAAAGTGGGAGAGCGGATTGGTGCCCCCTACAATATATTTCTAACTAATGTGACCCCGTATTGTGTAGTAGCTATCACAATTGGCATAGGAAAACTCCCACAGGCTACGGATTGTTCCCGGGAGTGGGGATCGCTGTCCTGCGTGCTGGCTCATACATACAGGATGTGGCAGCTCCGGGCATTGCGCTGCGGCGGCGTTCTGCTCTGCGCTGGCGGCGTGCATTCATGATAGTGCTACGGGCTAAAACTGTCTGACGTACCGCGACGCGCAAACAAAAGCAGAGACAGGGAAAACAACAGAATTAGTCTTACCTTGTTCCTGAGCACCTAATCGTTTCTGATAGTTTGTATATGGGCTCATTATGCGTGTTATTTAGGCCAGCTGTTTTTATTTTTTATTCAGTTGTTTGTCATGTATAAAACATAACGAAATAAACAATAACAAATATGAAAGGCAAGACTGTTTAAATATGTCGGCTTATATGTCTGCAATTTAGGGCAAAGTATGATTGTGATTCGACGGATCTTCCTGAAACGAGACACGACATCACAAGAAGGGCTTTTCTGTTCCTGTTTAGGATTTGTGGGTTATAGGACGAGATTCTTGCGTATTGTTTTAAACCGGGTGCAATGCGAGCACCTTTTGCTTTCTCACTGTCTGTCCGACTCCTCCTCAAAGGAAAAAATAAGAGGTCTCGGCCTAGACATCTCATCAGGCAGCGATTTTGACTGATGGGTGAACGAGAGCACGAAACACTTCCAAAGCCGCAGTCGCTTCCCATGATGTCACCCACACCTGGACCTTATAGAGTTAATAAGGCCGGTTTGATTGATAGCTGACATTTCATTATGGAGGAGTCATACAGTGATTGTGTAAATCCAAACAGACACGCCGCACGGAGGACGAGCAGGAGGATGCTGGGAAACAGACAGCCAAGTGAAGCAGAGGGAAACTTGCTGCAGGACTCGGGAAACTCTAAACCCTCGCTGTCATTTTGATTTAAATTTCCAAGATTTAGATGAGTAAATACATATAGGATGCTATTATAAACTGCACTGCAACGCTTTCATCTGCTGTACAGTTGTGTCTGAGCTGACCGATGCCAAGATCACAAGGATTTGTTTTTCTCTCTCTCTCAATTCTCCATCAAGAAGATACTTACAGTATGATTGCATGAAAACAAACATGGGAAAATTGTTTATACAATACATCCATGCTGAATCTAAAAATGAGTCTGGATTCTGTGTCGGTGGGCTATTCTTGTGAAGTTCAGCATCTCTTTGATCTGTATGATGGGTCTTGTTTCAGTGAATGCTCTCAAACAAGTTACAAATACTCACTGTGGTTGGAGCAATAAAAGAAGAAAGACTGACTCAATAATTTCCTGATTGAGTGGGTCCATTGTGCATTAAAAATTTACCTAGGCCTATTCTAAAAAAACTGAAAAATAAAAATACAATGGAATGTGTCCATGCAGCCATATATAAAGATGATTGCTGGTTTAATTTCAACAATTCAACAACAAAAAAATACTCTTTATAGCTGAATTTATAAAAATGACCCAGTTCAAAAGTTTAAATACCCTTGATTCTTAATTCTGTGTGTGGTGGATGATCCACAACTGTTTTTTTTTTATTTTGTGATGGCTGTTCATGAGTCCGTTGTTTGTCCTGAGCAGTTAAACTGAGCTCTCTTCTTCAGAAAAATCCATCAGGTCCTGCATAATCTTTGATTTTCCAGCATCTTCTGCATATTTGAACCCTTTCCAGCAGTGACTGTATGATTTTAAGATCCATCTTTTGACAATGAGGACAACTGAGGGACTCAAACACAACTATTAAAAAAGGTTCAAACATTCACTGATGCTCCAGAAGGAAACACGATGCATTAAGAGCCAGGGGTGACAACTTTTGAACAAGAAGATGATGTGCAAGTTTTTCTTATTTTGTTTAAAGATCATACTTTTTTTCATTTAGTACTGCCCTTTGGAAGCAACAGAAGATTCTTGCATGTTTACCAGAAGAAAAAAAAGTATAATTTATCCTGTTCATCCAATTCAAAAAGTTTACATCCCCGGATCTTATCGCATTGTTTCCTTCTGGAGCATCCGTGAATGTTTGAACCTTTTTTAATAATTTTGTTCGAGTTCCTCAATTGTACTCATTGTGAAAAGATGGATCTCAAAATCATACAGTCACTGCTGGAAATGGTTCAAATTAGCAGAAGATGCTGGAAAATCAAAGATTATGCAGGACCTGATGGATTTTTCTGAAGAACAGAGCTCAGTTTAACTGCTCAGGACAAACAAGAGACTCATGAACAACCATCACAAAACAAAACAAAAAAAAACAGTCGTGGATCATCCAGCTAACCATACACACACAGTAAGAATCAAGGGTATTGAAAGGGTTAGTTCACCCAAAAATGAAAATTCTGTCATTTATTACATACCCTCATGCCGTTCCACACCCGTGAGACCTTTGTTAATCTTCAGATCACAAATTAAGATATTTTTGTTGAAATCCGATGGCTCACTGAGGCCTCCACAGGAGCAATGACAACCCTCTCTCAAGATCCATAAAGGTACTAAAAACATATTTAAATCAGTTCATGTGAGTACAGTGGTTCAATATTAATATTATAAAGTGACGAGAATATTTTTGGTGCGCCAAAAAAAACAACAACAAAAAAACAACTTATTTAGTGATGGCCGATTTCAAAACACTGCTTCAGGAAGCATCAGAGCACAAATGAATCAGTGTATCGAATCTGCTGTTCGGAGTGCCAAAGTTACGTGATTTTAGCCGTTGGCAGTTTGACACGCGATCTGAATCATGATTCGATACACTGATTCATTTGTGCTCTGAATCTTCCTGAAGCAGTGTTTTGAAATCGGCCATCACTAAATAAGTTGTTTTTTTGTTGTTGTTTTTTTTGGCGCACCAAAAATATTCTCGTCGCTTTATAATATTAATATTGAACCACTGTACTCACATGAACTGATTTAAATATGTTTTTAGTACCTTTATGGATCTTGAGAGAGGAAGTGTTATTGCTCCCTATGGAGGCCTCACGGAGCCATCAGATTTCAACTAAAATATCTTAATTTGTGGTCCTAAGATTAACAAAGGACTTACGGGTGTGCAATGGCATGAGGGTGAGTAATTAATGACAGGATTTTCATTTTTGGGTGAACTAACCCTTTAAACTTTTGAACTGGGTCATTTTTATAAATTCAGCAATTTTTTTTTATCTTGTGGACTTTATGTAAACATCTGTTATGTAAAATACTTTATTCAGGACAGTACTAAATAAAAAAAATATATGCAATTTTCATGAGCCTTCTTATTTTGTTAAAATGATGAACATTTTTGCATATTCTGCAAGGGGTATGTAAACTTTTGAGCTCAACTGTACATATAGTGTTAAATAATACAAATATTTCAAGACATCAACTTGTTCCAACAGGTAGTAATTAGTTCACCCAAAAATGAAAATTATCCCATGATTTACTCACCATCCTAGGTGTATATGACTATCTTCTTTCAGATGAACACAATCGGATATATATTTTAAAATATCCTTAGTCCTCCAAAGTTTATAATGGTTGTGAATGGGCACATTTTAAACAAAAATAAAAAATGCATTCATCCATAATCAAAGTAATCCATACGGCTCCAGAGGGTTAATAAAGGCCTTTAGAAGCGAAGGGATGTGTTTCTGTAAGAAAAATATAATATTTAAAACTTTATAAATTCAAATAACTAGTTTCTGGCGGATGACCGTACGTATACTGTGCAACTCGACTTACGCCAAATGAGTAACCCACTGACGCGATATATGACACAGGATGTAGGAGTAGCGTAAGCTTAGATGCCTCTTGCGGTTCAAACAAATAAGCCTACGCAACAAACTCAAGCTCCTCTTCTCTTATATCAAAATCCTTTGACATTTCTCTTTCAAATTTCTCATTTTAGACTTCTAATTTGTGACTGATGTTTTGTTTTGCTCTATCCTGTGCGCCTCTGCGTTCGTCATTGCATCAGGTCAAAGGTTGCTCTTCCACCGCAAATCGATTGCGTATGTTATTTGAATTAGTTGTTTAGTTATTTGAATTTATAAAGTTTTAAATATGGATATTTTTGTATATAAATGCATCCCTTCGCTTCAAAAGTCCTTTATTAACCCTCTGGAGACGTATGGATTACTTTGATTATGGATGGATTCTTTTTTTGTTGTTGTTGCCCCCCATTTACAACCATTATAAGGAGGACTAAGGATATTTTTAAATAAATCTCTGATTGTGTTTGTCTGAAAGAAGATAGTCAAATATAAAGGAAGGCATGAGGGTGAGTAAATCATGGGATAATTTTCTTTTTTGGGTGAACTATCCTTTTAAGAGAGGCCTACTTTAGTTTGTCTTTCACTGAGAAGATAATCACAAAATACTGCTCTGTAAGCACATTTATTTGATACTTATTAAAGTTGGGTCATTTTTGGACAATTATATGCACAATGATAACATGGTACAGTTTTCAAAACAACACTGAAATCACATTCACCAAGCAGATTGTCTGGGGGAAAAAAATAAAAAATTAGTCTTATCTTGGGAATATATATATATATATATATATATATATATATATATATATATATATATATATATATATACAGACAGTTTATTCAGTATAGTTTAAAAAAAATGGTAATAAAATATGACAAGATCTCAGAGTTAAACTGTGTCAGAAAAAAATAATCTTAATTATGTCAGATTCAAGCAAAACATGGTCAGGTCAAAGTGTCTGAATTATTTTTGGTTCCAAATTTTTTTATCAATTTTACTGGTAGTCCACTGTATGAAGAATTTTTGGGTATAATATGTCACAGTTTACTTTATTTTGCTATCCTCAATGAAGTATGGGGTACTGCACCCACTAATAAAAATATATCAAAAATATAAAAAATGTCTGAATAATTTTTGGTTTGATATATTTTATTGATATATTTTTGGTTTGATTATATTTTATTTATATTTATATCTTATATAAATCATTTTTGGTTTGACTGTATAACTGTAATATATATATAAATTTTATTATTATTGTGTTAATAATAAATAATTATATTGTTTGTTTGTTTTTCCTTGATCAAAACATTTAAGATGGTCATAAACATACCAGAGTTTTTATTTATATGCCACATCAAGCTATAGAATCAGTATAGAATCAGCACATGGTCCCAGCTGTCCGTCATGACGTAAGGGGCAGAACTAGATGATCTCCACCAATCAGCGAGCGTTTTATGTGTCGGATTGGTTTCCGGTGCATCAAGATGGCGCTTCGGGAGCTGAGCTCGCTCGAGAGATTTCTAGGATTAAAAAAGCCAAATAAATACAGCACGCAAGGAGGCAAAAAGGTGAATCAAGCGGTGGATGTGATATACTTGGAGTTAAGAGCCTGTATCATATTTAAAGTTGCGTTTGTGTGTGGTAATATACCATATATATTAGAGATCGTATGAATGAATGACTGGTATAAATCAAAGGAATTATATTATTTGATACACGTAAGATTTCAGTAGTTTTCATTTTCATGTTTAGCGGAATTTTGACCTGACTATTTCATTGATTTCATAAGTTCTTAAATTAATAAATTATGGTGAACATTGTTTTGATTTAACAAGTAAAATTATTCACGTGGTAGTAGCCCTACTGACATATCTGTATGACAGAGCGTGACACCTGGAGCACCAAAGACAGACAACATGTACAAAATATTACTTAAAGTATTTCAGGTAACATATTAGTGAGCCGTAAAAAATACATTGGATGGTTAACAAATTTACAAAAAAAAAATAAAAAATAATAAAAACATATTAGGCTACAAAAAGACCGCATGGCCATTTTAGTTAACTTGTATTGCAGCATGTGGATCCCCCAAAAGTAAAAATTACTTTAGACAAACTTAAAGTCATGAGCGCTTTCAGACCCACCAAGTGTATTTAAAGCTTCTATAAATTTGTCATGTATTTTCAAAGAGAAAAGGTTCAGAGGTATGCCAGAAATGTTTCTACAGACACTGAACACTAATATTTACATTCATATCATTAATAATGATGATAATCATAATAATAACAATAAACATATTGCAATACAATAGATGCAGTCCCATCTTATAAATAATGAGTAGAAACTCACTTGATATGCTTACCTGATATGCTGTCAGTTTAGTCTAAAAGTATGTTCTGTACAGATCGGTTAACATTAATATATGTATTATATTGTTTCTTTGTTAGCTTGCTTTTTTATTTATTTTTATGTCAAACCTTTGCAGCTGTGGCTGCACACTTATAAAATGATACTTAAACATTATGAAGTAACGTCATATAATGTGTGATTTAATAGGCGGAAACTGTAAGTGTGGTCTGTCAACACTTTACATCCTCATATGAAATTAATTTAGCAAATTCTGAAAAGTTTAAGTGGTAAATTACTCCCTTCATGAGCCTGAACCATGCACAAACATCAGTATTAGTTCATGAGCATGAATTTTACTAAACACACAGCAAAACCCTAACACCTAAAGTTAAAAAAAGTTTACTGTAAGTTTTATTAAGTATTAAAATCCTTTTTTTTTTTTCCTCCCCCTGTGTCCACACCTTGAGAACTGCTTTGACAAACAGCAGTGATTTGATGAATGGATTCAGATTTTTTGGAATAGTTTTTTAACATTTATTTATTTGTCTAATTGTAGGTCCCTGTTCTCCAAAACAACAACGGACCAGCATTGATTGGTCTGGTCACTATAGCATCCCATCTGGTCCATGAGGCCAAGAGACCTGAGCTGCTAGGGAACAGCGCTGAGCAGAGAGCCATCGTCCAGCAATGGCTCGAGCATCGAGTAACACGACTAGACAACTGTTCTAAAGAAGAGGTCAAAGTTATATTGAAGGTAAGATGATAATGAGTAAGGGTTAAGTGGTTTCTGTATTTAAAAAAAAAAAAAATGGCCTTGTACACATTTTTTGCTGCACAGTGTTTATGTCTAACTGTGCTTCAGACAATATAAATTTTGAATGTGAAAGAACTGTGAGAAATCCATTTTAAAGAATAATTACGCTTAGGCTATATGGAATTTCTGTACATACACAATGAGGAAAAACTTAATGTACTGTAAATCATTTAATTTAAAAGTATGATGCATTTCGCTGCCAACCGGTGGCTTAATGTATATAAATGTGTGGTAGAAAAGCTTCTTTTACAAAATAAATATTTGATTTCAGTATTAATATTAAGCAGTCACAGTGTTAAAATATAATTTAAAGCTACAGTACATAACTTTTTTTGGTAAAAAATTACCCAAAATCACTTTTTGAGCAAGTACATAACCAGCCAGTGTTCAAAACTATCTCCTTACCTTAGCCCAATTCACAACGGTAAGCTTGTAATAATGTTTTATAATAAAATCTGTACTGGTGGGTTTCCGCGGGAAACAGCATGCAGCTGTTCGTCTTTGCGTCATTACGTCTGTAAACAGAAAGGAAGGAGTCCCAGCTAGTAGGCTATGCATAAAGGATGATTCTGGTAGCGGATCATTTATATCCTTTTCCCAGATTAGCTGCAATCATTAAATTTATCATTTTTATGGTGGATTGTAATCCAGAAAGGTCCAAATGACAATCATCAGTGACAACTGGAGATTCACCCGTAGTCAAAAGAAACAGACTTTGGACTGCAGAGTGGCTACAAAAATTGAAATCTACAGGTAATGTTAACACACTAAATACATAGTCACGCAGTGCTGATGTTGTTAACTTTAATAACAGTAATAATAATTTGCACGGTTTGAAGTGATCTGAGCTAAACGATTGTTCGATTTAATCACCATTGGCAGGGCAATTTATTGTAGGCTTAATGCTTTTTTTCTTCAGTTGGTCAGAACAAAAGTGGCAGACATTACTTACATATACATTTTACATTTTCTGGTGAAAATTCTTATTTTGGTAATACTTCCAAGACCTAGCATTTGTGATTCTGAAGTACAGTATCCACACCGGCGTGTTATCTGACACATTAGATTCATCCGCACCGAGGATCCGTGCCGACGCATGTAAAAAAATATAAATCCTCATATAACACAATTCATTTGCCCCGCAATAATTTAATAGCGCATCACCGCATTACCGACGCGCTGCAAGGATAATAAAAGATTAATACCCATTTCAAAAACAACTTTTTTTTTTTTTAACACAAAATACTTCTCGATTCACGAAAATATTTTTTTTTTCACTATGGGCCACAAGGGAAACATTAAAAATATCTAAGAGAATATGCGCCATTAATGCAGGGTCATATGCCAAAAGCTTGGTCAGTTTTTACTTTCAGTTTCTGTAGTGAATAATTGACCGGCGTCCTGTATAACTCCCACGCAGAGTTTGAACATTGCTTGTGTGATATCTACTGACTCACCTTCATGGTTTAAAATGGTAATATTTTCAATATTGCAACGTGGCATTTTTCTTTATCACCAGTTGCTCCAAATGATGGACAATGATTTACATTTTGTGCGCTGCATTTCCTGTGATAATAAAATTAAGTAAATTATTAAATAAATGAGTAGGCCTAAATAAACAAGTACTGTAAGTAAATAAGTAAAGAGCAAACTTAAACTTGTTAACCCCCCCACCCCCAAACTCAAGAATCCGTTTATGAAGACTGACATCTAAGGGTGCTTTCACACTGGCAATTTAGATTGAAACCGGGCACTGTTCATATGAAAAATTGGTAATGTGAAAACTGTCATGTGGACCCAAGTGAATGTGAAAGCAACTCTGACTCAGGTGCTTGTTTACAAACCCGCTTAAAGCAACCTGTGCATGTGTGTTAGCCGATGTCATTAAACGACATCATCAGTTCAACAAAACACATGTAATGGATTACAGTGGTGATTTACCACTACGAGTGAGCATGCAGTGTAATCGTGCGGAGTGAATGCAATCAGAGCGGCAAATCAATGGCTTGCCATCTGGGGCCCGTTTCAATAAGGAGGTTCAACTAACTCTGAAGGCGATGATACACGGGGCAACTTTTTGAGCAATGTTGCCACTGAGAATGAGCAACAAATATATATCTGGATACGTTAGATCGGTCTAGGGTTGCACGGTGTACCGGTACTACGGTAGTATCGCGATACTAAAGCTTCAAAATACTGGCGATGCC
The DNA here is from genome assembly GCF_024489055.1 of Chanodichthys erythropterus. Classification (NCBI taxonomy): domain Eukaryota; kingdom Metazoa; phylum Chordata; class Actinopteri; order Cypriniformes; family Xenocyprididae; genus Chanodichthys; species Chanodichthys erythropterus. The sequence continues at coordinate 31,469,801 of NC_090243.1, read as the reverse complement.
ATTGTATTTTTTAAACGGTAGTATCGTCAGTACCGTAAGGAATGTTGTATGTGTGGCAGGTACACTTCAATTGAACATGCGTGCCTGCAAAAACATTACAAGAGACTGCCGTTGACTGTCTGCTGTGCCCTGTGTAGTAAATGCTCTGTAGAATTAGCGCCTTATTGTTTCCTGATGCTTCAGTTAATTTTGCAATGAGATAAAGTTGCGCTTGCATGTTGTTGTTCACAGTGCATTTTATCTGGAGAAAGGGTCTGAAATTCACTTAATTAACATCATAAAATCTTTATATAATAATGAATTCTCACAGTTTTTCCGTTGCTCATTTGACCACTTCTGGAAAAGATTAAATAGTTGTTTCTAGAAACATCTTTACGAACACGATTCAGACAAATGCAATTCCATTCATCAATAAGCTATAGCAGGTTTGCACTCGGTTCTTATCAGTCATATCAATCGTGATTTTATAATTATAAATGTATTATTTGTTTTAATATACATACTGCTCTCCAGTCAGGGTTAGATATTTCAAGATAGGCTGGCAAAAATGCTCCTGATAGTTCGTGACACGAGCAAGAGCGCTGTTTTTGTTTCATTTCTAAATGAATCTGTTTTTGAACAAGTCACTGACTCACTAATCCATTCATTAAGACAGTCATTTGCTTCGTTCCTGAATGAATCAGCCGTTTTGAACGAATCGGTTGAATGATTCATTGACTTAATCATTAACACTTGCTGCCACCTACTGGCGACTTTAGTCTCCCATCTAAAAGTAGGTCTATTCTATAATTTTTTTCCGCCAACATTTTTATTTCTATATTCAAATTTTTATATTTGAAACATTAATATCATAACATTATTTATGCAATTGTAATTGAAGTGTAAATGCATAAATGCTACATCGTAATGTCAGTTCATACAGCTTCTGTGCAGTGCTAAGATGAATTTTGTTTACAATGATTCATTTGATTGGTAATAAAAGAATTATTCATTCTCATTAATGAAGTATTCAGAGAAAAATCTGGTCTGTTTTCATGTTTTTATCAAAGTTTGGTTCATTTTGTATACTGCATGGTATCGCGATACTACTTGGTATCGTGATACTTTAGCTGGTATAGTATCGTAAGACATTTTTATGGTATCGTGACAACCCTAGATCGGTCATTGGCAATTTTTTGAGATCCTCCAATCAGAATGTTAGCAGCCGATCACGTGACACCACTGAAGCCATGCAGTGAACGAGCTGATTTTAACCTTGTGTGACATTGGGGGGCAGAGCTACTGTAAATTCACACTTAGTAATAAACACTCCAAATAATCTTATTTTCTGTTTGCATTAAGATTATTTTTATTACCACACTAGCAGATATTGATAATTTCACTTAAGTAAAATGCACTTAATTTAGGTCCCCCCAGGAGACAAGATTTCTTATACAAAATCCATCTTGATTTAAGAATTTTTAGAAATTTGTACTTGAAATATAACAAAAAATACTCTGTAAGAAAAGCATTTTTGCAGCATGAATGAATGAATGAACTATTTAAACATCACTTGCACTTTAAAAAGGGGGAGGAGACTCTGGGTTTACCGAAGAAAACCTGCTCCTGACCAGGTTAGGTTCACGGAGTAAGCTACCATGGTAACTGTCTCTGAATAAGAGTTACTCCCTTTTAGAAACAGGCTTGACTTAACCTGCTTTCTCGGGTTTGACTTACCTCTCATTCTGAAACAGAAAACCCAGAGTTTCCCTCATTTCAGGGTTAACGTACTCAGAGTTCGCACTTAACCTCCTTTCTGAAACGAGCCCCTGCTGTCTGCTTAAAAGTGTCCGTTTGCAAGCAGCAGAAAGCCGCTTTCATGAAGGGCACTGGGAACACTTGGACTCGCACCACAGCAAACTTGCCCAGTGTAAAAGCCCCCTAAAACATATAAAAAGTAGTAAAGGGATATTCCTCTCATTGAGACCGAAAAAAATGCCATCCCAAACTCAGCATCTATTTGGTAACAATGGTTTCTCCACAATAGCAGTGGAGTTTTGAATCAGAAACATCCGCACTGCAGTCTGTCGGATGGGCTTTAATTGACACGCAGAGGGTAGCAGGGGTCACACACTGTCTGGCGATCAGTTCAGAAGGCATTAAAGGTATAAAACGTCTGTCTGTGGACAGTGAGAGGCAGTCTCGTTAACACAGGCACTCAGCGGGATGGACGCCTCTCGGCGGTAGCTGTCAGTGTGTGGTGCAGTGCTGTCCGAGCATAGGTCTGGAGCAGAGCGCTGCTGATCGCTGGTTAATAGTGGCAGTTTAAACAGTAATGAAGGGCTGATGTAATGCCCACGGCACGCCACTGTCTGACCAACTCACAGCATTCTATAAGTCAGAATCACATTTAAAGCAGGACAAACAGGAGTCCTGCAGTATATCGGAATAGACACCAGAGTACCAACAAGACTCAAGGGGGAGTTTACAATGACCAGGATAAAGCTTATCCTTGATAGGTGGATTTGAAGACAAGAACAGTTAAATCGACTGTAAGAGAGCTTTGTTTCAGAGTAAAACTAAGGTGGGTGACATTGGAGCCACGGTCTTCTAAACTCAGCAAAAAAAAGGAAACATTCCTATTTTGGTATATTGTATTTTAAAGATAATTATGTTTAACTTTAAAATAAACTTTGCATATCTATATTGTAAAGGGTTTAAACAAGGGTTTCTTGCTTGTTCAGTGAACCAAAAAACAATTACTGCACATGCACCTGTGGAACAGTCCTTAAGACACTAACAGTTTTGACAATTAAAGTCACAGTTCCAGTAACTTAGGACATTAAAGACACCTTTCTACTGACTCTGAAAAACACCAGGAGAAAGATGCCCAGGGTCCCTGATCACCTGTGTGAACATGCCATAGACCTGCTGCAGGAGGCATGGTGACTGCAGATGTGGCCAGAGCAACTGTAATTTAAGACACCTCAGACTGCTACAGGGAGACTGGAAGGACAACTGATAGTGGTTGCAGTGCCAAACCAGGTATAACCACATGTCCCCAGAGACATGTTCAAGAACTTGCAAGTGCCTTGATGGAAGAGGAGAGTAACATCTTTCAACAGGAACTGGCAAATTTGTTGCAGTCCATGAGGATGCATACTTGCAAACTAGTCTCTATTCTGTAAAATTCGCCGTTTTGAATCAAAATATGTGAATATGTATGTCATTTATGTAAATCGTGTAGATCCGAAGATTCTCACAAGAATCGTAAATGGACTACTTTCCCACAGACTGGAGCGAGACCATCGACATCTCGGTTAAAGCAGTGTGCTCGTGAACCGATCATCTCTTCCACTTTACTAGTTACAACACAGAATAAACATGAATGAACATCCGAAGGTATGTTGAAAGATACAGTACAACTTAGCAAAATCCGTATCGTGTCACATGTAATTGATCAATAAAACTGATTGTAAATGTCACATTTACTGTCACATTTACCTCAGAACAGCTGTTCAGTGTCCAAAAACTAATTAGTCAGCTACAACATTGAATTTAAAGAGGATCATTTTATAAATATATGCACTAGGCCATTGCGTATTTATTATATTTGTACTTAACACATGCTTCAATATTCAGTGTATAAATCTGTTTTCTGACAGCCACCATTTAAATGTTTAGGCTTATATAAAAAATGAGTAGAAACATAATTGTAATTATAAAAACTTCCTTATGTGTAATTTATATGCAAGTAGCTTACAAACAATTAATTTTAACTTTTAATATTATAGTGATGTACCAATGTGTGGTTCCCTTTATAGTTTACAGCATTTAGTTTTTTAATTTTTTTTTTTTTTTTCTTTGAGGAAAATTGGCCATGTACCTGATAGGCCCCAAATTAATCAATATTGAATCGAAGGTAATCAAATTGCAAGCTTCTGAATCAAATTAAAATCCAATTGTGATTTTTTTTTTTTTTTTTTTTTTTTTTTTTTGTTTGAAGCAAATGTTGCTTTTTTCCCCCATTAATTTTCTTGTCAGAGTACACCTGAATATTTTTTTTTTTTACATGTTAAAATCACAGACCCACAGACCCCACTACAACAATTTAGTTCATAAACCTGTTATGTCCTATGAGTTTGTAGTTTGTAATGACATAAGGGTGACTGACACTTTAAATGCAAATGTAGTAATTATTATTATTATTTTTTTATTCATTTACTTTTTTTTTTTGGCCATACTCCGTCTGAACCATATATAGTTGTAATATAATCATATCACTTTGTACAATTGTGTGCAGAACTGTTCAATGTTAAGCTTCATTTCAAAGAGAATTTATAAACCCCTAGGCCAACGTCTCATAACTCAACACAGTCCAGTGTAACACAGATGTGTCTGTAGGCTGTCCATCCACTCTTCCTTGAACAGAGCAACTCTGAGTTTGATGTAAAACTTTCCAAAGCCTGGATACTAGAGCGGGGGTGGTGTGTGTGAAGGTCTCAGGGGACAGGAGCATCTTCAGCACTTGTGCACAATACAGCACAGCGTCTTGAGGGCTAATGGAGGCAGTGAACAGTGTTCAGATGAGCCACTCTTTTACACACACTCAGACAAGCGCACACACTTGTCTGCCTGAACTCCATCAGTCAGAAACCCTTAAAACTATAATATATATTACAATTCATTTTACCTTCACTGAAGTGTTTAAATGCCTTTAGATGGTCCTTCCATTTTCAAGAGGCCTTTTTAATGCAGATTGATCCAGCTTTAAAGGAACACTCCACTTTTTTTGAAAATAGGCTAATTTTCCAACTCCCCTAGAGTTAAACAGTTGAGTTTTACCGTTTTCGAATCCATTCAGCCGATCTCCGGTTCTGGCGGTACCACTTTTAGCATAGCTTAGCATAGTTCATTGAATCTGATTAGACCGTTAGCATTGCGCTTAAAAATGACCAAAGAGTTTTGATATTTTTCCTATTTAAACCTTGACTCTTCTGTAGTTACATCGTGTACTAAGACCGGCGGAAAATGAAAAGTTGTGATTTTCTAGGCTGATATGGCTAGGAACTATACTCTCATTCCAGCGTAATAATCAAGGAACTTTGCTGCCGTATCATGGCTGCAGCAGGCGCAATGATATTACGCAGCATCTCTCATAAACGTCTCCATGGTTGCAAGGCACGTTCCCTGTGCAAGCAGGGGCGCACAGGCGCTGCGTAATATCATTGCACTGCCGCAGCCATGGAACGGCAGCAAAGTTCCTTGATTATTACGCCAGAATGAGAGTATAGTTCCTAGCCATATCAGCCTAGAAAATCACAACATTTTATTTTCCGTCGGTCTTAGTACACGATTTAACTACAGAAGAGTCAAGTTTTAAATAGGAAAAATATCAAAACTCTTTGGTCATTTTTAAGCGCGATGCTAACGGTCTAATCAGATTCAATGAACTATGCTAAGCTATGCTAAAAGTGGTACCGCCAGAACCGGAGATCGGCTGAATGGATTCGAAAACGGTAAAACTCAACTGTTTAACTCTAGGGGAGTTGGAAAATTAGCCTATTTTCAAAAAAAGTGGAGTGTTCCTTTAAAACTAGATCTGATGAGCAACTTTTAAAGCCACCAATAAAGCAATAAGCCACAAACAGGCTGTGCAGTGATTACAGTGATTTCACCACAGAAATTGGTGTTCTTAAGCATGACATACAGTGGACCTTTAGGGTCAGTTCACCCAATTATGAAATTTGTCATTAATAACTCACCCTCATGTCATTCCAAACCCATAAGACCTTCGTTTATCTTGAGAACACAAATTAAGATTTAATTAATAATTTTTGATGAAATCTGAGAGCTTTCTGACTTCCCTATAGACAGCAACGGTATAACACAGTGCAGCGCTTCCGGGTTCTACGTCAGAACGCTGGCTCAGCATTGGCCGACGCTGCTCACATGAGCAACACGAAGCATGCGTATGCTGCTGACACAGGAGTTGGCCAAAAATTGGCTGCATCTCGTTTCAGAGGCTGCCTCCTCCGGAGGTCGCATTTGAAGGCTGCATACGTCACAAAGAATGTCTTATTTAAGAAAAGTAACCATAATAAAATTGACTGTTATTCCACTTGAGGTATAAAATACTGTAATTTCTTTACAGTAGATTACTTTACAATCTAACAGTTACTTTTCTTAAAGGAGACCGCCTCGATAATGTATGCAGACTTCAGATGTGACCTCCAAAGGGCCCAGCCTTCAAAATGAGAAGCAGCTGTTGAGTCGGCTTTCTGACGTAGAACCTGGAAGCGCTGCACTGTTTTTACAACGTGAACTGCGTAGGAGACTGACAGGGAAGAGAAGAAATTGTTGAAGAAAGTTGTTATTTTTATTTTGTTTTGGCACACAATAAGTATTCTCATCGCTTCATAACATTAAGGTTGAACCACTGTAGTCACATAGACTATTTTAATGATGTCTTTACTACCTTTCTGGGCCTTGAAATTGGTTATGACATTGCTGTCAATAGGGAGGTCAGAAAGCTCTCGGATTTCATCAAAAAATCTTAATTTGTGTTCCGAAGATGAATGAGTGTTTTGTGGGTTTGGAACGATTTGAGGGAGCAATTAATGACCGAAATAACATTTTTGGGTCTATCCCTTTAATGAGCGGACAACAAATATGCTACATAGCAGTGAAAGAAACACTGGTATGCGTTTAAATATGCAGTTAACTAACTTCTCAACAGGTGAATCTGATAAAACCACATATTGATGTAAATAAACCAGTGGTGATTAGATTTAAAATTCTTGCAAATCCTAATTACAAAGTCTGCAAAGTCTTATTTGCACTTATTTTATTCTCAATCTGGAGCCCTGTTGAACTGCCAGCAGCTGTGTTCTTTTAAGTTGCAGTAAATGGAACAACGGTGTTCTAATATTAACAGTGCTTTTATAATGTGCTTTGTTCAAAAGCAAACTTTCAGCCTGACAATGTTAAATGCATCTCAAGTTTTATTCCTGTCCTGCAGGACGGTCAGAAGCACTGTTAACCCTCCATTTTTGGCAGCACAGCAAGCCCAGAGTAACCTCCATTTATACTTCCCTTGCAGGAACTTAACCAATACCTGAAGGACAAAGTTTACCTGGCTGGGAACGTCTTCACCCTGGCAGACATCCTCATGTATTACGGCATTCACCACATTGTTGTAAGTCCCTCAGCGGTGAACTTCAGTCGTTTGAGAGAAGTGATGCAGAGTTCCCAATTAAAGCAGTAAGATGCTTCAAGCACAGGAGAAACCTGACACAGCAAAAAGATGAGACACATAGTGATGTCATTTCCCAGGACAGCAGCCAAGGAAGTTTAAGGAGCCTGAAGGAGCCCATTGAGACAGGAAGAGAGGGATGAAATGAGAATTAAATAGAAAGGGAATAGAATATCACATCTCTACATGTCAGTGCTTGTAATTGACTGACTAAATGACTGACAAAGAGTTGTCATTACCCAGAAGGCATTGGTATGTCACTCAGTTTAAATCCCTTGGAGATAAAGTCAGTTAGACGTAGTGTCTAAAAAATGTATTCACCCCTTTGTAGATTTCATGATTTACTGTTGTAAAGCATTGAACCACAAAGGAACTTGTTCGGCATTTGTCATGTCAGAGTGAATACAAATGCCTGCAAAATTTACCCTTTCTCTACTCACAACTGATCTCAGTTTAACTATTTACGTGAGTTGTATAGTCAGTTGCCTATACCAGTCATTAGCCACGTTTTCATTACAGATTTGCGCAAAACTTTTGCCATATTTTCCTAAATGTCTATTAAAAAAAACTATTGCAAAATGACGGCGTTTTCATTAACCAATGTTATGCGACTAAAACTCTCACGATGAGTCATTTACCTCTCGCAATAAGTCATTTTCTAAAAGATACTTTCTTTCTGAGAGCTTTATTTGGAGCGCAATATTTGCTACGGCTTCTGAAAGCCCTTCTCCCTCATATGCTTCCTTGGGTGCTTTTCAATACTCCAATGGATGCTTCCTCGTTTCTTCACTCCTCCATCCTCCAGCCTGTGACCTGGAAACCGATCAAAGAAAATCTCGAAGGCCATTTTAATTCTACAGGCTAAATGCCATTTAAATTCTGTAAATGCGCTTCGAGGAGGTGAGGAACAAGGAGTTTTCTGAGGGGCTATGAGCGAGGATGCACAGGTGCATAGACATCTAATACTATAAGTTTATATTATGTTAATTATTAATTGTTAATACTGTAGATCAATACTATTAGTATTAGATGTCAAACTTCAATAACATAAGATCCCTTGAGCGCAGCTGATGATGCTTTGAAGTGACGCTCGAAGGATCAAGAATATTCCAATATACAAATAAGATTTCCTTCGATTACCCCGTCCTCATTTTCTTTTCTTGCATCCCCCTGTTGCATCTATGGGATGAAGCTGAGGCGTGAGGAAAGAGATGCATAAGAGAAGAAAAGCACCCCCTGTCTCATCTTCTATATAAACATACCGTGCTATCTTTAAAGAATGATGATGTGACTGTATGTCAGGTGACCTGTAAATGTGAAAAAAATGTTTTTTTGCAAAATATTTCTTTTTTGAATTCCCTGAAAATCCACCTCATGTTAGCGTAAAAACTTTTTTACGATATTTGGGAGTTTTTGCGAAATTCACGTGTTTTCCTTGAGCGTAATTTCAATTTGCAGTTACAATTTGCGCAATTTAAAGGGTAATGGAAACGCAGCTACTGCGACAAATAAGAATGTCCAAGATAACAGGAAAAGCCTAAAAGCACACACCACATGACTGATTAGCATATTTTTTCCCCCAAAAATGTTATAGAAGGCTTCATTGCTTTTTTTTTTCTAAGAAATAATAATAAACAATTATGCTTAATTATGAAAGTGTGTCATGTAATTGACAAAGTCTGCCATATTAAAGAAAGTGCATACTTTTTTTGGTAAATCTTATAGTTATCTAAAATGCTGTATGTAATATAATATAGCAATTATTTTAGGTAAATGCTGTAAAACAGCCTAATGGGATGAATACTTTTTGTAGCCACTGTACTGGATGTCTCTACAGTGTTATACACATTAGTTTTATTTTTAATGTTCACCATCTTATGTTTGTCCTCACTTTTTCTTAGGTGGAATTGGCTGTACAGGAGAAAGAGCTTTATCTGAATGTCACCAGATGGTTTGATCATATCCAGCACTATCCAGGCATACGGAACCATTTGCCTCCTGTGGTGGTTCTGAGGAACAGAGTTTACCCGAGTAGTCACCACTGAAGGTTTTGATAACTACTTGTGTGATGTCAAATAAGTCAGACCTTAGGGTCACCATATCAAAGCTCAGCTAACACACAGAGCTGTCCCTTTGTGTTTTACTGCACAATCCCGACATTAACCCAAACATTCAGGACAAGTAAAGCAGGTCTTTTTTGTTTGTTTTGTGCGAGCTGGTTTATGGCCACTAGTAATGTTATTTTATAAGTGAGTTTAGTATGAGTGTAGTTAAATTTATGTGGATTGGAGTAACTCAGCATGATCAATGAGAATAGTGGCTGTGGTTAAAATGAAACTTTCTTTTGCTAATGGAACAGCATTTAATTCTAATAATAACATTAATATTTAAAATAATGTATTAATTGCTTTTTCAGATAAGGATGTCATTAATTTGATAATAAGATAATTACCAACTTGTCCCTCATGCTTCTTTTTTGAACCCACATAAATCTTTCCTCGTTTGGCATTTTCTTCTGCTCTTCGTCTCTTTCTTGTAGTGTCAGTGCTGGTGTGGGCAGTAGTCTGGGGTTTGACAGGATGTCATGTTGTTGCTCTGGGGCAGCGGGCAGACTACCAGCTGTAGCCACACAGACAGCACTGGTGTATTCAGATTTTCATGCGCTTTTCACTCCATCCACAACCAGTGTGTCATTTCCCCCAAAATCCCCTTCTGCACTGTTTATACCAGTGTTTATTTAGACATTTCAAGTGTTCAGCTGCTTAATTTGTGTTCTTTGTTTACTTCTGTTATATAAATCACTGGCTGAATCAAAGGTTTTTAATGTTCAAAATGAGTGCCACTGTGGAGCATTGTTATAGAAGATCTGTGCTTGTACTTTCAAAGCACAAAAATTAAAGCATTTTGAAAAAGGGTTTAGGACAAAAATGCTTGGGACTTGTTCCTGAGAACATAGCAGCTTCATAGATAATAAACCAATGACTCAAAACATCTTTTGGAAAACCAAGTGCTTCATACAATGTACAACATGTGGCCAATCTGGTTTGGAGCTGCTCTGTCCATAGAATTTATGGTGGAAAATCCTCCTCTTATGAAAGGGAGATGTGTTTTTGCACGTTTACTTATCTGCTGTGCGTGTGCTGACAAAAAAAACAACAAAAAAAATTCTCTGTTCTTTTTATTATACTTCCTTTCCTGTAAGCCGTCTTTATGAAACGTCTGCTGTTCTCAAGCTCAAGTTTGTGTTCTTTAATGTCAACAGAATGTTGTCCTGTGCCAATAAATGAAAAGGGAAAAACAGAACTATCAGTGTCCTTTTTTTATGAGTCCTCCTTCTGGATGTATGACACATCCCATTTTTTGCAGAATTCGAAGAATTTCCATCTGACATTCAGTGTGTCCATAGAAGAACCGCAGTGGAACAAAGCAATGTGTGTTTGTGGAAGTGCAAACTGAAGAAGCGACAGAAATCTTGCAGTCATCAGAACAGGCCTTGTGACCAGATAATGGAGATATCCACAGTGGAGTCTCTGTCTGCCTGTTTATTTCTGTCTCCAGATTTAATTGGGCGGCTAATCTAAAAGAGGCTTCCCTCATCAAGATGAAATTTATCGCCTCTTTCACATCTACAAAAGATGATCAAACCACATGTAGCAGATGTTCCTGAATGGAGGTCTTTAAAGAGAACTGAAGTTTTCCACATTTTTCAAACATCAGTTCAAGTGTCAAGAGGTCATTATAGCTTTTGCTCTAAGTTGAAGTCACAAAGATCCACAGCAGGAGGTATAGGACACTCCAATTAATTTGGACCTTTGTCCTCTATGCAAAGTTAGAGGGACTCCACTCTTCATGGGCTGATTTCTTTTATTTCAGTTGCACATCTGTTCTTTCAGTGAATTCTGGCAATTAATTTGCCTTGAAGTCAAAGTTCAAGAGGTTTGGGGCATTAGCTTTCACATGTCTCACAGCATGCCACAAGGTCAACAAACCACCTACTGCCTCCCTAAAAGGCTCCAGGGACTTCGGGAAGAGTAAAGAGTAGCAACCCTAGGTGCACTAAGACACTAATTATGCCTTTCTTTTGATGCAGCAGAATCTTGGAAGAGTGAAAGAGACATTAAGTTGCACATCAGGACAACTGTGTAGTACTTCTGGAAAGTTGAGTGCTGTAATAAGAATTATATTAGAATAAAACATGCTTGCATCATTGACACAACTACAGACCACAATGGATAAATGGATACACATTGACTTTGCCAGGCTCTGCTCGCATTTTGTTTGCATCATGTCCCCTGAAGTGCCTGAAGTTTTCACCAACTGTTCATTATGTCTTGTTAACAAGATAAAGAGCTGCATGCCAAGCGAGATGTGAAGCTGGGAAAACAGAAGACCCTGATTGATTCAATGAAACTATCAGCTCTGCGTGGGGCGCATTAGCGTAGAGTAAGTGGTTGTGACAGCTCCCGTGTTATCTGCACCCAACAGGAAGTGACAGTTCTACCATGCACCCATAAAGCAGGCATCTGATTGTCTACTGCAATTACATGACTAAAGCAAAACAGGAAGAGGAAAAAGTTATGCGGTGGTAAAGCATCTACACACAATTAATAGCTTTACTTTAGAATGACGAGAAGCAAATTTAGGTGGAAATGCTCCACTTGAGGCAATGTAATTGTCAAAAACATTTGTGAGTCTGCGAATTAATGTGTCTTGGAGGCAAAAGCGTTTTACATATGCAGCTATGCATATTATCGTGAAATGCGGTATTCTGAGCTAAACACTAGCATCAAAGGCCTGTCACTCTTACTTAGAGATGGAAATACGAAATGGCTCAGGAAAGAGAGCAGCGTCTTTTATCTTGAGCGTTGCCTTTGTATTACCCTCTTACCTATGTTCTGCAATAAGATGGAAGTATCGCAGGTGTGGGTCTATGTGCAGAGTCTTAGAGATGCTCCTTGCTCACTTCATCAATCACAGAAGGCTTCTGATTTAAAAGGTGCTAAAGTACATGTGTGTGACCCCAGGCACCGTGATGGCACCTTAAAACTGACACGGATGACAGACTTTTCCAGAAATAGACTCTCTGCTGCACGGAACCCTGTCCCAGCTGTATGAAACACACTCCTGAGAGGGATATGTGGCCCTTGTGCACCATGTGTGCATTGAGACTCTCATTTAAGGGGTTATGGATTTGGCTTGAGGGTACCAGAGGTTTAGGGGTAGGGGGAGGGGGTGGTTAAAGACATAAAATTGTCCTCCTGGATCTCGAGAGATTAGGGGCCAAGCATAGAAGGTGCATAGGCATTCATTATATCTGTAGGAGTCTGTAGTATTGTTATTTAGTAGGGGAGACAATAACAGTTCCATAGAACTGTATAATAACACATTCTGTGAGATCAGGCGTAAGCCCTGAGGAGAGACTAACATGGCAAATTTGGGATCTCTCTTTTGATATCCTTCTAGGCATAAAGCAGTGGTTCCCAACCCTGGTCCTGGAGTAGCTTACTCCTGGCACTGCACATTTTAGATGTCTCCCTAAACAAACACATCTGATTCAACTCATGAGCTCGCTAGTAAAGACTCCAAGACTTCAGATGGGTGTGTCAGATAAGAGAGACATCAAAAAAGTGCAGTGTTAGGTGTACTCCAGGACCAAGGTTGGAAACCACTGCTCTAAGGCACTAAGGTCCTCAATACAGTATCGCATACTCATGAGCACAGGGGAGAAGAGGCCCATCCTTAAAAAATTTGTCCAGGGCCTTGGGAATTTAGCGAAAACCCAGGTAACACATGAGCAAATTTGGCAGCAATAGTGCCATACAAGGCTATATATTATATCTATATAGTTTTATATAAACTTGACCATTGTCATTTTGCCCAAGCCTTGAGATTTTCTGTGCAAATTAGGAACAAATTAGCAAATTAGCCATATATATATATCAAGTATTACTCATAATACAATGATCCCCATTTTTCCAAGGTCTGCCATTATGAATCAGATCTGCTCATAACCTTTGAATCTCTGGGTATACCTCTGTTATTCTGTTTTTTTTTTTTTGATTGTACACATTGTATTTTAAATTGTAATGTATGTTGTTTCCGTGCATAATTGTTGCTTGGAGTTGTTTTTGTTACCATAATATTTCCTCTGTTTAAGGAGGGTTTCACACTGGGCATGTTTGCTGTGGTCCGAGCCTAAGTGCGATTGTTCCCAGCACACCCATAGCATTGGTCTGGTTTCACACTTAACTTAATTCTATCAAATCCTGGTGCATTTGCATTCATCTTACGTCATCACAAATTTGCACACAACATGATACCAGGCCACGGGTCAGTAATATTTTTATTAATTTGGTGATGTGAAGTAGAGTGAATGACACTTGGGTTTACTTCCTTTCAAAAAAATACAACAGTTTTTACATATAGAAAACTGCAATTTTTTGGACATGAAAAAACTGCAATATTGCAGCATTGTACTGCAGTTTCATGAAGGCAGCTTTCTGCTGCTTGCAAACTGATTCTTTTGAGCAGACAGCGGATTGCGAGCCAAGTATTTGCTACTCTGATTGCACTCACGTTGCACGATTACACTGTTTGCTCTCACTCTTATAATCACCATTGTCATTCCTTACATGTGTTGTGTTGAACTAATGATGATGTCATCAGCTAAAATGCATGCACAGGTTACTTTACTTCCTGAACAAGTGCAGACCTGAGTTCAAGTTGCTTTCAAATTCACATGAATCGCACTACAGTTCCTTTGCAACCGAGCTCAGCCCACCTCCTACAGTTAGTCTCGGGTTCGGTACCACAGTGTGTTCCTGGGTCTCCAAGACAGCTCTCACATTACCAATTTTTCTTGAAAAACGTGCCCCGTTTCTAACTAAACTGCCAGTGTAAAAGCACCCTCAGAGTCTATCTGGTTTGGAGGAAAGTTGTAAAATTTGATACACCGATTGGGAGGGGTCTCAACATTTTCCCGAGCAGAATGTGAATCTCCCAGTCAAACCCTCTAGCGTCACAATCAGCTCAAAATTAATCCACAGTCACACTAAACTTTGAGCATGCAAAATTTCTACTTAGACAAGATCAGCTCTCTCCTGCTCAATCCGTAGGCAGGATCGAACTAGGCCAATCCGTCACTGTGAAACAGTTTCAATGACTGTTGGGACTCATGGCAGATTTTCCCAATATTACAACGTTTTGCATTCTGTACATAAGACCATGACAATGGTGGCTTAAGACCAAGGGGTTTACAATCCTCCTGTGCGCTCAGGGCAAGCTGCTCTCCCTGAGAGCAGTTTATATCCCTGGGCATCTGAATTAGGGAGCAGACTACTTGTCGAGGCAGGGGCTGAGGCCTGGGGAATGGAGACTCCACCCCAAGGTGGTGGAGTTAATTTGGAGGAGGTTCAGCCAGGTGGAAGTATCCCTTCAAGTGGAGAGTTTTTACTTCATGGTTCAGAGATCGCCATTTGGACCCAGTTAATTGCCCAGTTGGTTCAGTGCTGGAGTTTCTCCAGGACTGATTCTCTGAAGGTTGAAGGTGTATGTGGCAGCCATAGCAGCTTACCACACACCTTTGGGTGGTGAGTCATTGGGGAGAAACCCGTTGGTGTCTCATTTCCTATGTGGTGCTTAGTGGCTGAGGCATGCAAGCCATGCAAGGGTTCCGACTTGAATTTTGGCCATTGTGTTGGAAAGCATGGCTATGGCGGACTTCGAGCCTATTGAGTCTTTTGCAGAAAAAGTTTCTTACTCTAAAAACAGCTTTCCTGCTGGCTATTACATCTCTTAAGAGAGTAGGAGATCTTCAGGCTCTGTCAGTTTCCCCTTTATGTTTAGAATTTGCCCCTGGCATGATGAAGGCTTTTCTCCACCCTAGACTGGGTTACGTGCCGAAGTTTCCCAGCAATGTGGCACGACCTATAATCTTGCAGGTCTTTTGCCCACCTCCCTTTCAGACGTTGGACCAGGAGAAGTTAAACTTGTTGTGTCCAGTCAGAGCACTTGATGCTTATCTCCACAGACCTGCCCTGGTCGTTAATCAGAGCAACTGTTAGTCTGCTTCTGGTCACCCAGAGGTTCCCCAGCAACTAAACAAGTGGATAGTTGAGGCTGTCTATCTTGCCATTGAGGCATGCAGACAACCTTGACCTATGGCTGTCAAAGCACATTCGACTAGGAGTATGGCGGCTTCAAAATCCTTATTTTTAGGATTTCCCTGCAGGAAGTATGTGATGTGGTGGGCTGGTCTTCTCCACACACATTTGTGAGGTTTTATAACCTAAACTTGGACTCCACATGGGGGTGCTTATGTCGTAGATTTGTGTTCGCCATGATTCACACTAGGACAGGCACTACTCAGTATGGTGTAGGGCAGTGGTTCCCAAACCTGTCCTGGAGGACCCTCAGCACTGCACTTTTTGGATGTCTCTCACATCTAACACACCTGATTCAACTGATCAGCTCATTAGTAGAAACTGCAAGACCAGAAGTAGGTGTGTCAAATAAGGGTGACATACAAAATGTGCAGTGTTGGTGGTCCTTCAGGACAGGTTTGGGAACCACTGGTGTAGGGGATATTATTGTTCCTACAGCGTTAACATCTGACGCAGTGTGAAGTTCCCTCAAAAAGGAACATCTCGGTTACGAGTGTAACCCTGGTTCCCTGAGAAGGGAACGAGACACTGCATCACCCTGCCATACTTCCTACATGGCTGTAATCGACTTGCTTTGGCCAGTCAGAAGCTGACATTGTTTGGTCAAGGTGTGCTTTATAGCTTCCTGCTTATGACGTCACATGCTATGGGATGACATCCCACCATGCCATTGGACTGATTTCACACATGTTTCAAGACACAATCACAGAGAGGCATTCCCATAGTGTCAACATCTGACGCAGTGTCTCATTCCCTTCTCCTGGAACCAGGATTACAGTTGTAACTGAGACGGATCCTGTCTCTCACATTCTTATGCATTTTCATGGAAGGTAATGGAACGAAAAGTGTAGTCCCTTTAGTCTTTTCTTCTGCTTATACTGTACTGTGTTTTGGTCCTTTTGTACAGAGACACACATGACATGTTGAGGAAAAACCAGAAATAAAAAGATATAACTTAAGATATAACTTAAGAATTTGTTCCTACAACTTATGAATTCATCCCTCATTTTAGTTAAATAATGGCCCCAATTTAACTAAATTAAAATGAGGGGAACAAATTAGTACAACGTGGCTACGATTTAAATAAAACAAGGGAATGAATTAATAAAACATGGCCACAAATAAGTTGTGGGAATAATTAGTGGCCATGATATCTATTTTTTTCTAATCTTGAGCTGATCAAATCTAATACATTTTCATGTGTTGGGTCTGCACAAGTGCCAACCTGTTGCCTTCTTGTCAGGTATTTTGTATCATTTCTACCAATGCAACTGAACAAGTCAAAGAGGATGACATGATATCAGAGCTCATTTTACAGTCAGAGAAAAAAACTGATTAAATTGCACCTTTCTTCCGCTATCTTCACAAACAAGTGGGTATCTGATCTCCTCCATACACCACCTCCTCTGGTTGCCCCCTTTGCCCCACAGGTCTTGCCAGGGTACTTTAGCAAGACCTCCTGTGTTAATGTCTTCTGATAGGATGTCTCGGGGCTGCTGTGAGAAGTGATACTAAAAGTAATTCCAACTGAAACGGCACGACAAAGTGAATACTTTTTATGAGCTCTTTGAGCTCCAGAGGCATAAGGCTGATAGACTGGAGTCCAGCCTGCAGTTGTTTATCTGGGTTCATGTGTCAGGGGCAGTGCATTGCCCTCAGCTACCCTCCTAATGGCCACTGGTCAGAAAACACTCAAATAACATCTCATTAGCATATCTTCTCTTCGAATCTGCATGTTTGTCACAACGGTTGTGAATTTTTAATTTGTGCTTCATTATAATGCAGGTTTTAATTAATCCTGACTAATTTATTTAAACCTGGAGTTTTTCTCAAAGCCATGATTTACTTTTTTCTGTAATGAACACAGAAATGCAGAAATCATGTAGATTTTGGAAAATAAAGTAAATAAAACAACAAAAATAAACAAAAAACATGAGTTGAAATTATTAAATGTGGTGAAACTTACCTAACCAGCATTTTACCTCCCTGTTACATAATATGAATCATGTTTCTAATGTGTCTGTTATCAAGCAGATAACTACTTATAACTACTGCAATTAAAATAACTTTAATGTGAACACAAGGCTTCGTTTATTTCACTTACAAATATTTAATTATTAATAACACATAATCTGGCATTTTATATCTCTTGTATATAAAGATACAAATGTCCACAAATATTATTAAATATTTTTATTAAAATATTTGTTATTATATTATCAAATATTTTATTATATTATTACATATTTTTAAATATGAAATGATTTATTAATATAAATAAATATTCACTCATCTAAAATGAAAAAGGGATTATTTTCTATATTATTGACATACCAATGTGGTGCTAGGCCAGTAGAGTGTTTTATTTGAAATGTTCATTTAATTTTAACAAATTGTTGATACCGACTTTAGATCAGTGATACAGAGATATGGGTCATATGCAAGTCTACAGAACAGAGAATCATCTGGCCAGAACATCTTCCCATCTCTGTTTAAGGTGCTTTCTTTGGACATACAGCAGCCACATCAGCGGCTGGCAGTCAGAC
The DNA here is from genome assembly GCF_024489055.1 of Chanodichthys erythropterus. Lineage (NCBI taxonomy): Eukaryota > Metazoa > Chordata > Actinopteri > Cypriniformes > Xenocyprididae > Chanodichthys > Chanodichthys erythropterus. Next base: position 31,451,859 of record NC_090243.1, on the reverse strand, counting down.
GGCTGTCTCTAATGGATTAACCTTGACAGGACATGCTTATGAACCAGAAATGTACCTTTTACTCCTGCATGACTGTGTCCCTGCTGCACGGCCTTCACTGTTGACTGGCTACGTGCATGTCTGCGGGCATGATGCTGCGGCCCAGGCACTGACTGCTCTCTCAACATACATATGCCAAACACACGCTCTGACCAATCATCATGGTCTTCAATAGCATGACTAGCTCAAGACCAGACTAGGTTATCAGTGTCTTAAAACTCTGAGTGAATGCACCGTATATATAGCATATATATTTGCAGCTCTCTTAAAGGATTAGTGCACTTACCCCAAGATTTACTCATCCTCAAGCCATCCTAGGTGCATTTGATTTCTTTCTGATGAACACAGTCAGAGTTATATTAATAAACATCCTGACGCATCTAAGCTTTATAATGGCAGTGAAAAGGACCAACGAGCATGAAGCTCAAGAAAGTGCATCCATCCATCAAAAACGTGAAAACACAGTGCATAGCTTTTTGTTATAATTGTGTACCAATACATAAAGGCTTTTTTTTTTTTTTTTTAATTACAGGGTAAATAAATATCAGTCATATTTAATTTTTTTTTTTGTGTGTTTTAGTGTTTTAGTTTGGGCTTCCTTAGTGTTTTAGTTTGGGCTTCCTTGTTTCAAGCCAAGTAAAACTAAAACTATCGCAAGTTTTGTTTTGTTTTTTATACTGGAGAAATATACTCTTGTTCCATGTAGTTACAGGGTAAGTGGTACTTGTTACCCTCTTGTTCTATGAAGTTACAATGTAAGTGTGATATTGCGGGCTGTTTTTACTCATTTACTCATCTTTCTGCTTCCGAAAAACTGTGACCGGCACGTGCATGAGAGTCGAGTTCACGTTTGACGTAAACCTGTTGTGAAGCACAATGTGAAAGTGTGACGTAAGCGTACTGTGAAACGTGCACAAAGATCGGTTTGTGTGAGAACCTGAACAGTATTTATATCATTTTTTACCTCTAATACAACACTATGTCCAACTGCCTTGCGCACAGCATCCGGTGCGTGAGGTGTGTACACGCTCTGGCGTAGTTTACAGGATTAGTTCACTTTCAAAGATTTTCCTGATAATTTATTCACCTCCACATCATCCAAGATATTCATGTCTTTCTTTCTTCGGTCGAAAAGAAATTAAGGTTTTCGATGAAAACATTCCAGGATTATTCTTCCTTTAGTGGACTTCAATGGTCTCTCCAAACGGTTGAAGGTCAAAATTACAGTTTCAGTGCAGCTTCAAAGGGCTTTAAATGATACCAGACGAGGAATAAGGGTCTTATCTAGCGAAACAATTGGTAATTTTCTTAAAAAAATACAACTGTATATGCTTTATAAACACAAATAATCGCCTTGTACATGCTTCCGCTTTCCGTATTCTTCACAAAGCTTACGCTGTATGTCCTACCCTTTCCTATTCCAGTGTAAGTACGAGCAAGGCGATCATTTGTGTTTATAAAGCATATACGATTGTATTTTTTTAGAAAATGACAGATTGTTTCACTAGATAAGACCCTTATTCCTCATCTGGTATCGTTTAAAGCCCTTTGAAGCTGCACTGAAACTGTAATTTTGACCTTCAATCATTTGGAGAGACCACTGGAGTGCTATATGCTAAGGGGTTTCATGTGTGGTTTCACTTTCGGTAACCTACAGCGAGGAAGAGATAAGTTTTGTGTCATCTGAAGGTTTTAGAGTCAATGGTTATAGGTGTCTGGCTAGAGCATGTTTACATTGAAGCTGCTGTCAGTTAATGAAGATTTGATGGATGAACTCGTGGCTCAGCTGGAGTCTGTTCTGTGAAAATTGATAAGACTTTTCAGTTTTATGGACGTCGCCATCTTTGAAATGACTTTGGTCACTGTCGCTATGGTTACTAGTAAGAGAATAAAGGCCCTGTGTCCACCAAATTGTTTTTTCCAGCAGCTAGCATACTTTTCCAATTGTTTTCAAGGGGAGCGTGCAACAAGGAGAAAAAAAGCTTCAGCAGCTCAGTGTTTTTTTCAGTTGAGATGCTTTGTTGCTATGATATGGAATATCCGCGTCACTGTTACTTATAACTGATTTTGCAGGTATTTTGTTTCAGACTAATGTCGACACAATGTAGAGTACTTGCTAGTTATGTAGGCCTATGTTCGGAGACCAGCAATATTAATTTCTCATCCATTTTGTTCCGTTCTCTGCTTGTTGATGCTGTTGAACAGCAAGAATGTTGTGACAGTTGGTCTGTGTTGTATTTGTCCCTCCTTCACTCTGATTGGACGGCTGGCTAAAAAGTGACAATGATGAGCTCAGTGTTTTACTCAAAGTTGAACATTCTTGAACTCGAGGCGACCGGTAAAAAAATGCAGAGCTCTCAGCGATTGAGCGTGAAAAAGACGCTCTTAGCGCCTCGTTATGCTCCTGCCGTTTAAAAAATGTGGCGCTCCCATTGAAAACAATTGGAAAAGTACGCTAGCCACTGGAAAAAAATACTTTGTTGAACATGGGGCCTTAAAGTATAAATAATTTGTTAATTTTCCTGGTTGTTTCCCCTTTATTCCCAAAATTTTACATATTGTTCCCTTATACCGACATGTACGTAATTTATAGGTACACTGTTATTACCAAAAAAGTACGTTGTAAATTCGTTTTACTTACACAGTACTTTCCGTGCTGTAATCTAAAGCATTACCCACTATTTTGCTGAAAAATTAGTACTGCTCATGTCATTCACATCTAAACGCTGCTAAAGGTTTTCTCAGAACTAACTTGACTTAACTTTTAATCATCTGGTGTTGTGATTATCAAATTCACACAGGTGTCCCAGCAGAGTAACAATTAACATTTCTCAACCTATCACAATAGTTTTTGACTTAATTTTTAACAATAGATCTATGGATCTATTCATTTCAATTTCTCTATTCATCTATTCATCTGCAACTTCTTTTTTGCTCGGAAAGTGTGCTTTATGGTATGATGTTACATTGTGTTTTAATGTAACTTTCTGTAAGCAGCTTTAAAATGTGTATCATGAAAAACACTATGCAAATGAAATATGACTTGATTTTGCTGCTTGCTGTTACTGTATGTTGCTATATAATGCAATTATTGTCCAAATGCTTCTTGGGGCTACTGTATGTTGCTCTTGTTAACATAGAAAAAAATATGTGAGAGAAATTAAAAAGATAACTACTTAGTCCTTGTTAATTGCCGTACTATGACATTAGTTACATCTGATTTAATAAAAAACCCAGCAGTGCTTTTAGAAATGTGCAGCGCTGTAGGGTTCAGCAGAGGAAGTGTTCACTTTCCACTCAGAGGAAGACCTGTGGGCCGTCTGGATCCATGACCGAGGATGCTTCATCCTGCTCAGCCCTTCAGTCATTCGGCTCAAGGGAATCATATTGTACGATGAGCCATCATCCGCTTGTTAGAGACTCCTTGTAGAGCTTCATTTTTCAGGCTATATTTAAGCGCACATGACAAACTGCTGATTCTTGGCCCTTTGAAAAACACATACGCTCGAGGCTGGCGTGAAATCGACATTTGCACCCATCTGCAGGGTGTGAGGACGTGGGACAAAGCTGCTGTTATTGCGCTGCGCCGTAATCTCTTGTTCTACTCATTACTCTCCTTAACTCCCCTCATCATCGCCACAGTTGTTATTGGGCTGCTCTCCTCAACACTTCCATTCCTGAGCCCAAAGTGTTTGAACTGGAAGCGCTGTGGCCCCTCAGGGCCTGTACTGCTCCATAATCAAAGATATTTGGGATGAGTTTGCTGTGGGTGGAAAGGTTATAGCTGTATTTTATGCCGCTAACTTGACACACCAGCACAATGGAGCTACTGTCACCCACATCTAGCTTCGAGACACTGCCAAGATGTACATAACTGCAATATTCCTGTTTACTGATTGATTTCACTTTGTGATTTTTATTTCTTTACCTCTCGTCTTGTGACTGACCTACCAGGACTCTTTTGCCATAGCCACACACACTCGCAGATAAACATGTGACATTCTTTTTGGTGCTTGATAACACGGCCCTTGACTTAATGTGGTATGTTATTGTCTTTAATATAATTTCATGGAGTGTTTCTTTGTAAATAAACAGATGATTTGGGTCTGAGATGTATGAAAGGACAAAGAGAGGTGTGATAACGACCAAACTAACCCTGTTTTTGTGAACAAAGGCAAAGAGTTTTCTTGGCAAAGAGCCTTGGCTTTTTCCTCATTATCCATTTATGCATAATTAAAAAAAAAAAAGTTTTGTATAGAAATTCATACAAAATGTATATATACAGTGAACTCCACAATTATGATTTAAAATGTAATCTTAAATTGAAGTAAAATCATTTTTAAATAGATCAAATTTATAAAGTCACTTTTAAATTTCTCAAACATCATGTCCCACCATTATTGGCACTCCTAGAAATTCTTAATCTTCAAACAATTTCAGTATATTCCCATTAATATGATACATTTTAAAATTCACATGAGCGAGTAGGAACACTTAAGTAGAAACCCATGACTTTCTGTTTCCTGTAGACTTTTTAAATTCCTATAGTCATCCATCACTATGGGAAATACCCTAGAATACAGTAATGATGTGTGACAAAATGCTGTTGAGCTTGGTTATAATAAAACAACTGTGAAATGTCCATTTCCACTATCAGGGCAATAATTAAGTTTAAATCATCTTGAGATGTTCACAGCTACTGGAAGAGGATATGTGTTTATATTGGCCTCACACACATTGAGTAGAATGGTTTGAGCAGCTGTGCAAAAGAACTGCAGACACTGGTTGGGTCTTGGGACCTACATAACCATATCTTGTATGGGAAAGTTGACATAAATAAATCTTTATAAAAAATGGTTGTCATCAAAAAATAAAAACTCAAGTGTACAGTTTGCCAAACAATATTGAATCTTTAAATAGAACTGGGTTATATGGTAAGACAAGACCAAAATAGAGATAGGTGCAATGATATATGATAATATGCTCAATGATTTTCGACATCAAAACATTTTAAATTTTAAATGTAATAGCTGCAAAACATTTAAAAAGAGAAGAGTCATTCTTTGGTTATATTAGTCAATGTATGGGGCTACATAGTCGCAGACCAGTCAGGGTGCCCGTGCTGACCCCTGTCTACCACCGAATGCACCAACAATGGGCACGTGAGCATCAGAACTGGACCACGGAGCAATGGAAGAAGGTGGCCTGGTCTGATAATCACGTTTTCTTTTACATCACGTGGATGGCCGGGTGCGTGTGCGCCGCTTACCTGGGGAACACATGGCACCAGGATGCACTATGGGAAGAAGGCAAGCCGGCGGAGGTAGTGTGATGCTTTGGGCAGTGTTCTGGTGGGAAACCTTAGGTCCTGTCATCCATGTGGATGTGACTTTGACATGTACAACCTACCTAAGCATTGTTGCAGACCATGTATACCCTTTCATGGAAACTGTATTCCCTGGTGGATGTGGCGTCTTTCAGCAGGATAATGCACTCTGCCACAAAGCAACAATGGTTCAGGAATGGTTTGAGGAGCACAATGAGTTTGAGGTATTGACTTGGCCTCCAAATTCCCCAGATCTCAATCCAATCGAGCATCTGTGGGATGTGCTGAACAACCAAGTCCGATCCATGGAGGCCCCACCTCGCAACTTACAGGACTTAAAGGATCTGCTGCTAACATATTGGTGCAGATACCACAGCACACCTTCAGGGGTCTAGTGGAGTCCATGCCTTGACGGGTCAGGACTGTTTTGGCAGCAAAAGGGGGACCAACACATTATAAGTGGTCATAATGTTACGCCTGATCTATATACACACATTGTGATGTATTAATGCAAACTGTGGTACTACCAGAACTGACTGCAATTCTGATTCATCCTCCTGACATCAGTTTGAAGCAATAAATTACTACTGGTACGTTGCAAGGCTCTGGAGAATGACACAGCACAAATCTATCTGACCAAGATCTCCATTTTCTGCTGGGTGTTTGTGTTTGCATGAATTCTGTGATTCATTTCCCTCTAGATTTCTCTCATGAGATTCAAGATTAAAGTTTTATTGGCATGAAGAAAGGATTTTTGCCAAACCATTAATGACATATCCTGAAGGTGTGGGAGTTCGTATTTACTTTTGTTTGAAATCTTTGTGGTTTGTGAAGTAGTAAAAGAAAGTGTCCCTGTTTTATGTGGAATGAGGGCATGAGGTTAATAAATGTGTGTTTCTATTTGTGTAACATTTCATCTTGCTATATCTCTCTCTCTCTTTGGAGTGATATAAGCCTACATATAATATGCTACATGTAAAGTGCTAATAAATTCACATCAGCTCCTAAATACCTTTTACTGTCTCACTGTTCACACCATGCAGTCATATTATATTATTTTCAGTTATATCAATAACATATTAAAACGCGTAGAATGCAGTCACATTAGCTAAATTTACTATCAATACTGATGTATGAAGCACAGCTCACACAGAAGCCACTTTAAAAACAAGCAGCTTTCTGGTGGTCAACACCTGTTGTAAAATCTGCAAGGGAAAATCTCACAATAATCACAATAAATTCCTGATTATGTGAATTCCTATTGAAATTACTAGATTTTATCCATAATAATTCACCAAACCAATGTTACCACACCTTTCAGCCTGTTTCTACTCCTAGCAGAGTGATTTCAGAAGTATTTACTTGAAATACAGGTTTTGACAATATAACTATTAAAGATTTATTATAAAAAAAAATAAAACCCCTGGCCTTGTGTTTTTATTTATTTATTTTATGTATGGTCAAGAATGACAACCAAAGCAATGTTTTTTTTTTTTTTTAATTATTTAAAAATGCTACACCTAAGAAGAATTCTCACAAGTGGTAATATGACTGCATCACAAGGCCTCAGGTGTCTTATTATTTTTTATCATTCTGTTTAAAGTCGGCATGAAACGGAAGTTGTGATAGTCTGTTGTTCCCCCATAGTGAGGTATAGCCAACTAAAACGGCTTCTCGAACAAGAAAAAAATTGTTTGGGACTTAATTTTGTCCATCAGGAAGTGATTAGATAAATTGATTGGGTTGCTATTGCTGTGATCTCATGTGAGGTTGCCCCGCCCTTGCACCAGTAAACATATCATCAGAGAAGGAGAGTTGTTGCAAGAGGGAGGGTAAGATTACAATGTGCACAGATAAATGATTTATAATAAACACTGCAAAATTCCATAAAAATAAAATTGTTAATTTTGATTTCATTGTGACTTTGAACTCTTTTCAGACATGCGGTATGGAAATGAGGTCACTTATGTGTATTGAGCAGGAAGAGAAAAGTGTGTTTTTCTATAAACACATTTCCCAGGTGACTGCAGAGCAATGGGCAATGGTTGTTAACCACCACAGGCTTTACATTTCAGCAGCGCGTGCGTGTCTGTGTGCGCTCGCTCATGCTGGTGTGAACGTTTGCCTTTCCGTCTACTGAACATGTGTATGTTGTGTTTTTTACTGTTTCATTATGTTCTATGTTTTTAATTTATAAGCAGAGGAGGCAACGGCGAATTAAAGCACTTTATAGTGGCCCCTGTTGAGTATGTGGGGACACATCGCTTCCGTCCTTCCAGATCTGTGAGTTAATTTGACAGCTCACGGGGTGTTGTGGAGTCTCCTCTGTGAGACAGGTACCCTAGGGCGAGCCAGCTGGATTGTGGATGCTTACAGATTTGGCTGCAGCTTCCTGCTGGGTGTCATCTGTCTGCGCGCTCTGCCGCTGCATGGCTAGATTTTTTTCGTCCTCCTGACATCATGTGGCTGAGCAGTTTGTGCCTGGCAGGGTTTGTCTTTCCAGGTCTGCCATCAAACTCAGCCAGCGAGGTCCTAATCCGGCAAGGCACCGCTCCCAACGCGGGCACCCCTGGGCACACCCAGCATCCAGTACGGGGAACCGCAGGCCGCTAAAACTTCCACAAGCGTCAGAGGAGATCGCTGCACTCCTACACGCGGCCGCGGAGGGGAAGAGAGAGGTGGCGGGGGGAGCCGCTGCCAGCGGACTTGTTTTGCTCACACACGGAGAATGTCCCCACTTCCACCGCCGGCCTGTCACTTTGATTGTGCGCTCCTCACGGGATCCGCGCTTCCACAGGTTTGGGCATCTCTCCGCCTGTTGCCGGCAGTTTGACTCGGACACCGACGCAAATCCGCAGGGGGAAGTGACAGTGACAAGTCCACGCACACTCGCGCGCACATCCGTATTCCCTGGCCCTCAAATATGCCGTGAACATTAATTGTGAAAGACACGGCGATTCCACCCAAAGAGCTTTACAGTTTAGCATCGCCAGACGGGCCTGACAGGGTTGCTGGGGCTTCCAGAAAAGCACATGATGATAAGTGCATATGTTGATTCTCAGACTACAGGAGGGGTCCAGTGGACTCCGTTCAGCCCCCGAGAGAACGCGCAGACTAACTCCGACACCGGCCGTGACGGGCTGTTTTCCTCTCTGTGCTGCTGGACTCTCAGGGGGTAAAACGGTACCAGGATTGGTGACCTGCTCTTTTGCCCAGGGTTGGATCTGACTGATGGAGAGAGATGCAGAGCAAGAGAGTAGGGCAGGTTGGTCAGCCCCAGGATGAGAGCTCTCGTCAAGGCCGTGGGTCACGAGAGGTCTTCCACCTGTTCCACGCCACCACCGGCCTGCCGAGTCCCCGTGGCCGCCTCTGAGGCAAGAAAAGGAAGATAAAAGATAGTGAGAGCGAGTAAACAAGAGAACGGGAGAGAGAGAAAGCCATTCACTGTAAAATAATGATACCCATTGGGTAATGTGAGCTCCGTGGCCAGAGATGGCGAGGAGGGGGAAAACGTGTGCATGTGTGTGTGTGTGAGTGAGTGTGTGTGTATGTTCGAGTCAGCCCTGGTGGGTATGTTTTGTAAAGCTTGTCTCAGACCTCCTACTAAACACTTTCTGTTCACTAACCGCTCCAGGAGTCAGAAGCTCTACAGTCAGCTCAACACACAAGATCTGCACACTATTAAATTAGATTTTTATCATATCATTTTAAAATATTTTATATATCATGTTTTCAAGTTATATAATATTAATGTCTGAGTTAATTAAACCTGAGGGTCAATTTCTGGATAAACAGAAAACTGAAGGCAAGACCATTGTTCTTTCAGGACCTGTTAAATTTTGAGATTCCATAATGTCTTATCCCCCCACCCCCTTTCAGACCAGTGGAAGAAAATCATCCAAAAATCACATTTAGGTGCACTGTAAACCTACGCTCAAAATAATTAAGTAGGGCAAACTCACAAATTAGTTCAATCAATTGAACTTTTATGAGTATTTAGAATACTATATTTTTCCTTTGAGTTCACGAAAATGACATATTTTAAGTAACCTGAATTGCTTCACCGTTTTGAGTTTTATAAACTTGTTTCTTTTAATTTACACAAACTTAAATTTACCTGAAACTGGTCTAGGATTTCTATTTCCTAGCATGATTTTATCATGACACTTGAAAGGGAGAATAAATGCTAAAATTAAAGGGTTAATCTTCAGAACACAAATTAAGATATTTTTGTTGAAATCCGATGACTCAGTGAGGATCAGCTTCGAGCATAATGAATCAGCATATCGAATCATGATTCGGATCGCATGTCAAACCGCCAAACTGCTGAAATCACATGACTTTGGCGCTCCGAACAGCTGATTCATTATGCTCCGAAGCTTCCTGAAGTCAAGTCACCTTTATTTATATAACGCTTTTTACAATGTAGATGACTGTGAAGCAGAGTTTTGAAATAATAAAAATATCTTAATTTGTGATCTGAAGATTAATAAAGGTCTTACGGGTGTGGAACGACATGAGGGTGAGTAATAAATGACAGAATTTTCATATTTGGGTGAACTAACCCTTTAAGTGTTATATAATGTTCTTTGTTTGTTTGTTTGTTTGTTTTTTGTGCAAGATTAAAGTTAAATAGGGGATTTAGTCATGTTTAATGCTTTGCTATCCCAATTTAGAAGAGTTTTTGTTATGTGTGGTTTTTGGGGGGTTACCATCATGGTAACGAGTGGAGCGTGAGCTTATGTTTGAGAACAGGTATGTTATATATATACTGCCAAACTCTTTCAAGGAGTTTGGCAGTCTGCTTTCGTCACCACTAGTTCGCTGGCGTCGACTTGTGTTCCTGCCTTTAAAAAATATAATTTAAGAAGTTGACACTGATAGCATCGTGGGCAGCGCCGACATATGGCACCATTGCGCTTCGGGCAACCTGAGTTCAAGTCCTGGCTTCCGGGCCTTTCCCAATCCCATCCCCCTCTCTCTCCCACTTCGCTTCCTGTAAGTTTAATGTATGAATTAACTTACTCAAATATTTCAAGTTAAGAGCAATTTAAAAATACGAGTACAAAATTGAATTCTGCGCATTTTCCTTACTTAACCTTTGGATTTCTTATCTTTAAAAATTTTATGTAACTGATTACCTCAAATTTTTTTCCCAACTTATTCAGGTTTACAGTGTGTTTGTTACACTTTTACACTTTGAGACATCTATTTGAGTCTGAAAATTTCAATTACTAGGCTATTTTTCTCAAAACCGCTTTGTTTTTTCTTTCTTTCTTCTTCTTCTCCTGCCCAGAGTCAGAAATCGCCACTTCAGTACTTGCATACACCAAAATGTTTTTTTATTCCTATCTATATTCTGAAGGTTTTTACAGAGGTGTTTGTTGATATATCTTTAACCTAATACATATATATATATTAGTTGACATTATTTCCTGATTTATGGAGTGATAAAAAAAATAAAATAAAATAAAACTGTAAAAAGCTTTACCTCTATGTCTACAAAATGAAACAGGAATTTTGAACCTGGCTTACTCCTTTGTTCAGATTTCTGGACGTTTATGCAAAAAATGTTATTTAAACATAACATTTCAGAAAACTTTTAAAACAAAACAATAATCCTGATGTACTGTGATTAATCAGTTGAGAAAAGTATGTCTTGCCTTAAAGACTTGGCTACAATAAAAAGCTACTGAACATTTCCAAAAAGGGAACACTGACTCTTTCTCAGAGTCAGTGTTGTCAAAAACCATTAACACAGCCATCACATTTGGTTTATTCCACAAATTTAATAATTTAATACAAATTACATACATCATTTTGTCATAACACTATAAAATAATCTCTCCAATTTAAGGTTCAAGCTTTCAAAACATCTAAAGTAAAGCTGTGTTCTCAAAAGCTCATGGCATGTTGTCAGATGTCATCATATTGAGTTCTGCTGGGTTTGTAGTACACACAGAATAGGAAATGCAATTTACATTGTTCATACAACTATCATGACTTGCTATGTGTAAAAAGGGTTCTCAGTAAAAAAACCCAGAGCAAACAAATAATGAGGACCCTGGAGAAGGGGTTGAGGAAAGATCAAGAGGAGATGATGTAAGAAGGGGAAAGCAGAGAGGAGGAGGAGGAGGAGAATAGAACATCATATGTGATGAGATCCACTCAAATTGACCATGTTATTTATCACGATCTCTTGCTAAAAGATGCATAGACAGTGAGTATCTAGCTATTTAATGGGAGCAGATCTACAGTACATTATATGTGTTCCAAAAATTATTTATTTGTAATCATATATTACTTTTTAAAATATTCATAATCAGACTATACATATTTTAAAAATGATTGATTACATAATAAATTATATTAAAAAATTGCCAGTTGATCATTCAGAATTTATTGATTCTAATTTTAAAATAAAATAAAAAACAGCCTATTGCTTACTGTATGTATGTTGCTTACTGTATGTAAGTCTTCTAGTTTCCAGAGGCAACACAGCATAACAAATAAAATATTGAATTTTTGTTTTTGTTTTATTTTGATTGTTTTTATTTTATAATTGTGCGTTTTTTATTAATTCATTCATTCATTCATCTACTTATGAACCCCCCACAGTTCCTTCACAAAGCTCAGTTTGGGAAACCCTGACATAAGGAAATGTTTATAATGCACTTAATTTAGTTGATTTTCAACAGAATTTTATTTTTGCTTTGTAATTTTATATTGCTATAGTAAATTAAAGCAAAAAGGTCAAAAGTAATTTAAAAAGTGATCAAAAAGTAGTCAGATTACCTAAAATGTATTATGATACTAGCTACAGTTTCATCATGTAATTTGTTTCCAGTAATGGACTACAATGTGTAAGTAATCTGCCCAGTACTGCATGCTAGTACAGTCAAAGACACTGATCGATGAAGACCCAATATCATCACATCTGTGCTGCAATGTGCTGACAGGGCCATTTAGTGAGATGCCTATTTTTACCACACACAAACTACTATTACATAGTAACTGTTATACAAGCAATGGAAAAGACCTGCAATGAGGCACATGCTTTTGTTATCTGCTACCTGAAAAGAATACACTAAGTTAAGAACGTCATTTGGATAAAAATCATCAAGAACACATGTTAACCCCAAAAGCAAGCTGTCACAATGGAAACTTGCCATTAAACAGCCTATATCATCGCAAAATTCAAAAAAGTATATGTTACATTTACATTTGGCACATGCTTCTATCTAAAGTGACTTACTCTAACAATGGGAATTAAACATATGACATTGCTATTACCATGCTACTGTTTGAGCTAGGAATGATTTTTGTATGTTTAAGAGAAAACAAGTACATTTGTGTAACTGGACTTGTGAATCAAATCCACATCACTGTAGCCTTGTGACAACTAGCGCCAGGGCCACTGCATATAATCACTACCATTCAAAAGTTTGGGGTCATTTTTTAATTCTTATTATTATTAATTATTTTATTTAGCACTTTAAGACATTTTAAATGACAAAAGATTTCTATATCAAATACTGTAAATGCTGTTTTTTAAACTTCACCTTTAACCAAAGAACCCTGAAAAAAAAATATTGTTTGGAGAAAAAATATTAAGCAGCACAACTGTTTTCAAGCAAACAAAATATGTTTCATTAGTTACTAATAAAGTTATGCCAGTTTTGAGCGTATCTTTTCCCTGTAAAATCTTATTATTAAACCTTATGTTTTATTTGTAGTGAGACACTCAACTAAACATCGACGATTACATTTAATTGTGATGACTTTTCCTAATCCTAATCAGAATTGATCATAAACAAGATTTTTAAATGTGTTTATCCATCTAACATCCACCAATGAATAATGTTAACAATAGGGTCTATGGGACCCAAAACATGTCAGTCTCTGCAACTGTAAATGTACAGATCATGTATGTGCGCTGATGCTAGTTTCATGAAGCTCAGCATTAGCTGCAATAGAGATGATTCTGAGAGACACATTCTCATTAGAGCAATAACAGTCCTGTCTGCAGACCACTCTCACTCTCAACATACTGAAAGCTAAATATAGCTACTATTAGTCTCATAAAAAAGAGAACAGCAGATGCCCAATGATCTTGTTTCTGTCAACTCTTCTCTTTTTGCTTCTAAATATCTAACTGTTCTTCTTCTTCTTTAAGGAAACACAATAAAATAAGTTTAATGCTTAATGATTTATTAAAAGGAAATCATATTATGATTATGTCAACGTACTGAAAGAGTTTTAAATAAAAGGCAGTAAGGAGTGTAATGAGAGTGTATTGTATATAAGGAACTGAATCAGTAATGCTGCATTTGAACACATGAAATACATGGGGGTTTTTTTGTTTTTGTTTTTTTTTCATTCGTGTGAATCTTCAGATACTTAAATATGCTTTTAATGTAGAGTTCATTCTTAATAAATATGCCCAATCATGTGGCTTCATCATTTAATTTTAATATTCAGACGTACCTAAATGTTTAATACCATTCTACAATAACCTATGTTCATATGAACTTAAATATGTGTTGTATTGGAGTGTGCATTTATTTTTCCTCATTGCCATCACTGTTCAGTCATTTATCTCTCAGATCACAACTAAAGTATGCCAGAAAATCATAGCTAAAGTAATACTTTGTCTCCATCTAGTGCCAATGTAATTTGTGATTTTTAAAAAAGGAAAGCTCAAATATAAGTACCAATATAAAGAAACAAATACAGTATGTGCCAAAAGTTTTTTTAAAGGAGGTACATAAAAGGTTGCATGGGATGTGAGGCTAATAATAGCTAGGAACTTACACAGTGTAAGATTTTCCAAAAACCACTAGGCTAGTGTTATATATTTTGTTCAGTTCAGTAGGCTACTTGAAATATCCCAAATGTTTCCAACTATTTGTAAATTGGGAGAAAATCATGATTTTAACCAAGGATACGGTTTGGAGAAACCATGGAAACACCAAAGACGCTTTAATATATTACATGTTTTATTATTGTTATATAGTTTAACACATTTAATGTTGTTTCAATCTAGTTTTCTTGATTTTCCGATAGTACCATGCTTTTACCATGCCTCAGAGAAAAACATTTTGTCAAGTAGCTAAGCATTTTCTCCATCATACAATACATTTTAAAATTAATTACATGTCATTTATCAACACAAGCCACCCAGCATTTATTAATATGATATTCTAAAATCCATCTAGCTTACTGCAGTGTGCAACAAGTGTCTCACAGCAATTAATCACCGAACGAACACAGAGTAAGGCCGTGTGTCCACCAGAGCGTTTTTATCCAGCTGAAAACGCTAGGCGCTCTGCTTAAAACGCCTATCTGTGAGCGCTTGAGAGCGCTTCTGCAGCAGCGTTTTTTTTCCTTTATCCGCGTCTCTGTTACTTATAACTGATTTTGCAGGTAATTTGCTTCAGACTAAAAATGTTCACACAATGCGGAATTACTTTGGTATGTATGTTCGGAGACCAGCAATATTAATTTCTCATCCATTTTGTTTCTGTTTGTTGATGTCGCTGTACAGCAAGAATGTGAGAGTTGGTCGGTGTTGTATTTGTCCCACCCCTCCTCCACTCTGATTGGACGGCTGGCTAAAATGTGACAGTGATGAGTGCAGAGTTCTACTCAAAGTTGAACATTCTTCAACTCGAGGCGACCAGTAAAAAACACCGAGCTCAGCGCTTGAGCGTGAAAAAGCGGCGTTCCCATTGAAAACAATTGAAAAAGTACGGCCTACCGTTATAACATAATTTTCAGCACAGTCAAGTGTATTGAATATGATAAACAGCGCTGTGTTACCTCATACGCTTGACCGGAAAAAGCGAAAGCGGTGACCATGGAGTTCCGCTGCTCGCGAAACGTGTGTCGCGTTCGTCTCTCATTAGGGCCATGTGTGTCCACCAGAGCGTTTTTTCCAGCTGCTAGCGTACCTTTTCAATTGTTTTCAATGGGAACAGTGCGTTTTTTAAATGCCAGGAGGATAACGAGGTCTTTTTCACGCTCAAGCGCTGAAAGCTCTGTGTTTTTACTGGTCGCCTCGAGTTGAAGAATGTTCAACTTTGAGTAAAACGCTGCGCTCATCACTGTCACTTTTTATTAAGCCATCCAATCAGAGTGGAGGAGGGGCGGGGCAAATATAACACCGGCCAACTGTCACAATATTCTTGCTGTACATTGATCGACATCAACAAACAGAAAACGAAACAAAATGGATGAGAAATTAATATTGCTGGTTTCCAAACATACATAGCAAGTAATTCCTCATTGTGTCAACATTTTTAGTCTGAAACAAATCACCTGCAAAATCAGTTACAAGCGTCTATGGTTATAAGTAACAATGACGCGGATATTCCGTACCATAGCAACAAAGCGTCTCAACTGAAAAAAAACACTGCGCAGCTGAAGCGCTCTCAAGCGCTCACAGATAGGCGTTTTAACTACAGTGACGTTAATAATCTCATCTGTGAACATGATTTCTGCCTGAGTCCTATCCCGATACTTTTCTAATGGCTGAGAGGTGAAGACGACATCTCCCAAGATTCTGCGCTCAAACTCTGTGTCTTCACGCTACACCTTTGTTTTGAATAGGCGACCTCTAGCTGTGAAATTTACATATTGTAGTTTTTTTTATACCAATCAAAAATCAACTTGCATATTAAAAGATCATTTGGGTGAGATTTAATTTTGCTGGTATAACAGGTATACAGTGCTGGGTAGTAACTTATTAAATCTAATCTGGATTACATAATCAGATTCCAAAATTGTAATACTTGTACTTTGATTATATGATTTTTTTAAATACTCATAATCAGACTATGGTTACTTTTACTTTTTATTGATTACTTAAAATGGCAGTAGATTATATTTATTCTCCCTAATTATATATTTGTTTTGTCTTTTAAATTTTCCTTTCTATAAAAAAAAAAAAATGTAGAGGAGAGTGGGGTAAGATGAGCCAGTGGGTAAATTAACCCACCCCCTGTATCCTGGCAACCGTACCATCTTATTGTCATATGACCATATATTTTAGAGTCACCCATCAACTCTGCCAGACTGTGAAAAGGAGTGGAAGTCGATTATTTCGTTTTTTGGCTTATCAAAGTAAAATTTTAACATAACAGATGTAATGGCTGTTTCATCAAAGCAATGTGTAAAACCATGCAAGTCATTTAGCTAAATATTATTCTGAATTGTTAAGCTAGCTAGCTTTTCCTAAAATGGCAGCTATGGGGCAAAGTGAGCCAAATGCTGTGGAGTAAATTGAGCCAGCGTTTTAACTTACCCCACCATAAGACAATGAATTTAAGTTAAATCTGAAGTATGGACTTGTGTCATTTCAATATATTATTACACAACTGGTTTAGTTTATCTTATCACCAAATCCTTCTCTGATATGAATCAGAGGATGTTTAATCAAATATATCTTTCCACCTGTAGTCTCTAATAGCCATGGTCAACATTGCAGAAAATCCAACATGTCAAGAACCTTTTGACTAAAATGTTTATTAGTTTCAGTGACATTTATTCATTCTTTTTTAGTTTTTATTTATTTTTACTCAACAAACTCTCTGTTTAGTTAAGGTTAAATCTTTGATGTTCAACATATTGTTTCAGAAATGCAAACAATTAAACATACTGAAATTTCAACTTCATTTGTTTGGTTTTACAATGTAAATATTTTTACAAAGAATATTTGTAAAAGGAAATTTGATTATTAAATTAGTTTTTAAAATAGGTAAATTGTCTTTAAAATTTCACATGAGATTGATTCAGATTCAGTTAGATGGTCAGTTTACACCCACCTACTGACTCGGCTCAACTTACCCCTAACCCGGGGTAAATTGAGCCACGGGAACACTTTTTTAATAAGAAGCCATATTTTTAGAACCATTTGTCATAGATGTATTCTGATCATTTAAAATGATAGGAAACATCCTGAAATTGCTTTAAATGCTTTCATTGTACGTCTGCCTATTTTCCCTTATCTTGAGGACCACATAAGTAAAAAAATGGCTCATCTTACCCCACTATCCCCTATTGCTTATATTTTTTCAGGCTTGTGGAATTGCACACACAGCCCGGCCACTCATCAGGTGACTATAATTACATGGAAAATTGAGTGGCCACACAGAATAAACAAATAAAATAGTTCATATTTTTGTTAGTTTATGTTTTATTTTAATATGACTCTTTTTTTTTTTAATATTATAGTGTATTCAGCGATCACTTTCATGGACACACAGCTGCTAAATTTCACAAACTACAGTCTCTAAAACAACTGAATAACACCAGTACCCTAGTGATCCATAAAAATGATACTGTGCTTGACCAGGCTGGAATTTATGGCTGGACTGCCACTGCAAAATCACTTGTATCCAAAGCAGTAGCACAGAGAGACATGGCGTAAGGCACTAACCTGGAAAAAGTAATATGTTCTGATGAATTATCCCACACCCTCTTTTGTAAAACAGAAAGCAGTCCAGACTGATTGATCACAGGCCAGTACTGAAGGGAGAAATCAGATACTTCATCAGGGAATTGGAGGGAGGCCTGGTTTTATTATATAACCCTTTATTCTGACACTTGCTATTAAAATGAATAAATAAAATGCTGTTATAAAGTTTATGGCTGCGTCAGAATCCCCATACTTCCCGAGTATGTATTGAATTCAGTGAACTTCTCAACTTTTGTGCCTTCTGCCAAACCATAATGTCTGTTGGCAAGTGTTATAGGCCTATATCAACAAATCTTTAAAAGACATTCAGTCTCAGGTGTTTAAAATCTGTCAGGTATCTCTTCAAGCCAAAAGGTATTGTTCTATAACACAAAAAGCTAAGCGAATGAAATGATACAGTTACAAATAACCGGCTGTCAAATGTTGTATAGATTTTTAAACTTCTTTTTATTTTTATTTATTTTTTTTTTTTTGAGAATAGTGAGCATACTAGTAAAGCTAGCTTAATAAAATATGCAAAGTTATTAATAATAAACAGCCATCACTGCAGACGCGCTTCCATCTCCAGGGGGCAGCAGAGAGGCTGGATCTTGGTAATATTGGGAACCTCAGTGCATAGCCTATAATCAAATTCAATTATACAGCTACTACTTGTAATACTGGTATTAATTAATTAATGATTCATATTAGAAATGTTTTATACTAGTAATGTATATTAAAGAAATATACAATATACAAGGGAGGTAAATCATTTACTCACTCTCACGTGGTTCCTATTGTTGTTTTCCATACAATAAAGTCAATTAGTTTCAGTGTTGTTTGTCCTCGTTTTGCAGAAGTCTACATTTCATGTGACTTCAAAGAGGGATGTTGCTGCCCGTGAAGTTTTTCTGTAACTTTGTCCTGTGAGGACTTTTGTTTTATATAGCAACTTTTATTTTGAAGTTCACTTTGGGACTTTTATTTTGCAGTTATTTTCTGTTATTGTTTGCACGTGACTCTTGGAAGTATGTGAAACCCACTTTTGTTTGTATCGTTCTGCAAAGAAACATTTCACTTTACTCATTTACATTCCTCAAACATCAGACTTTGTAAATAGGAAACATTTGACAGAATATTAAATATAATCGTGTAAGGCTGGGGATGATGGAGAAGATAGTCAAGGGTGAGTTATGTTGATTATGTGTATTATAACGCATTTTAAACGTCGTTCTTTGCAGTAAATACAGATAAAAAAGATTCGAGAATCGAATGTGTATTGATATTTAGACTAGAATATGTCAGTTTTTGTCCATGGCTCTGACTCAAAGCTTAGTGAGCTTCCTAGACAAACATTATATAACTTACTTGGGTAAAGTTGGTTTTATATTCGCACATTTGGACTTCTGATAAATTCAGACTTTCCAATAAATGTGCAGTAAATTAATGTTTGCGAATTTTTAAGCAGCGACATGATATTGACAACCAACGATTGTCAACTTACAACATTTTTCACAGTCGATCAAAATAGGCAAGTATTGTTTTAATGCCATATTAACTTGTGAATGTCCACTGAATGCCCAGTGTAGTGTGATTAACAAGGCTATTGAATACTGATGTCCGAATGTGCGAATATAAAACCAACTTTACCCAAGTACATGATATCGACTGTACTTGACACTGGAATGAAAAGTTGCTGAACAAATGAATTGAAATTAACTGAATAATGACAGAACTACATACATTTACATAGATATAATGCTACTAACTGCACATCAAAACGCACAAAAATATTTTTCCTAGGTTTATTATTTATTATAATAATTATATGTATCCTTAATTATAATTATTAATTTGTAGTTTAGCTATAATATAATTCATATATTAATCCATATTGAATATTAATGGTTAATAAGTATAGTAATGATCACATACATGTTTAATCATTATGAAATCCAGTCATGTTTATGAATGCTATTAACTAGAATTTTTGTCATCTTTTAAAGCATTAAAGACATTCGTCATAGTAAAACATTTAGATATGACAAAATAATTATTTAAATGAAGGTAGTTTAAAACACATTAGATGTCTTGATTAATTTGTTTAATTTATTTTTTAATTGTGATATTTATTTAATTTCACATCATTTGTTTCTTTACAGATGTTGGTGATATTCAGTCCAGACTCATTGATCACAGGCCGGTCCTGCAAGGTGAAATCAGATACTTCATCAGGGAGTTTGAGGCAGGCCTGGTTTTATTACATTGCCTTGTATTCAAGTTTTATTCTGATACTTGCTTTTAAAATGAATTAATAAAACATATGGTTGCTTCCAAATGACCTGTGGCATACAGACAACCAAATTTACACTACAAATGTTTGTGTTCCCTCAGGAGAAGCGTGCTTTCAGAGAATGCCGTCTGCTTGAAAAGCTGAATAAGATGACGTCTGACACAAATGAGAATGATCTGCCACAGTGCACTGAGAGTATGCATGAAAAACTGTGTGACGCTCTCACACGACGTAAGTTTCGCTATTTATAATAAAGTGTGAGATGAAGTGTGAGACAGAACTGGAAGAGAAAAGGGACACTGAAACTGTGTGTTTGTGTAATAATCTACAGAGGTTGTACAATGAAACTGAAACACCTGGTTTTAGACCACAATAATTTATTAGTTTGGTATAGGGCCTACTTTTGCTGCCAATACAGGCTCAATTTGTCTTGGGAATGACAGATACAAGTCCTGCACAGTGGTCAGAGTGAAACTGAGCCATTTCTCTTCCAGAACAGTGGCCAGGTTACTATGTGATGCTGGTGGAGGAAAACATTTTCTGATTTGCTCCTCCAAAATACCCCAAAGTGACTCAAATATATTTAGATCTGGTGACTGTGGAGGCCATGGGAGATTCATCTTCACTTTTATGTTCATCAAACCATCCTGTCTCCAGTCTTGCTGTGTGTATTGGTGCTTTATCCTGATACATGGCCGCACCTTTAGGGTACAATCAATGTTTGAACCATTAGGTGCGCATGGTCCTTCAGAATGGTCCGGTGGTCCTTGGCAGTGATGCGCCCATCAAGCACAGTAGGGAATGCCATGGCATTGAGCCCAAACCATTACTGATCCACCCCCATGCTTCACTCCGGGCCACACCAGTCACCCTTAAGCCTCTTGGGGCTTCTCCACATTGTAACTCCCACAGATGTGGGAAAAAGTGAAGATGGAGAACAATGCATGTTTCTTATTGTCCACAGGCCAAGATTTGCACTGTTGGCACAAATTAAACCAACATTAGGCTATATAGAAGCCTGACCATGAATATTGACTCTGTAGAGCTGCTAACAAACAGTTTTGATGGAAACAGGAGATTTGAGGTGCGCATTTAATTCTGCAGTGAGTCGGGCAGCTGTGCTTTTATGTTTTTTTGGATACAGTCCGGGTTAGTTCCTGGACATCCCTTTCAGACAGCTTCATCTTGCATTGACAGTTACTCCTGTTGGATGTGGTTCATCTTTTTTGGAGGTATGCCAACATTACACTGGATACTATATGCGCGGCCACCAGGCTGCGCATATGTGTGAAACCTCCAACACTATATTAGCCAGTGTTTCAGTTTCATTGTCCAACCCCTGTATCTGTCTGTCTGCTTTTAAACAGGTTTTAAACATACTTAGATCTGTATTATTTATTGACATGGCCAGGAAATTCATTAAGAATGTGTTTTTGTTGAAATAATTAGTGTATTGATGGGAATAATTGACATTGTGTTGATATTTGCTTTTCTATTTGCAGTTGAAGCAGCAAATCATATGGCGCAGAGGATCCAGCAGAGGGAGCTAGAGGCTGAAAAGGTACATGAGGAAAATAGAAGTGCATCAATATATAATGCACAACCTGAACTTTGCAGAAAGGTAGATCTCCTAATTAGCACTAGTATTAATTGTTTTTTAAGTAAAGCAGCACAAACATCCTCTTTATGTATCCGTTCTCAGCCTAATCAAAAGCGCCACTCTTCGCCACAATGGAAACCCAGTGTAATCGAAACTGTTCTAAAAACCCAACATAACTGAACATTAAACACTATCAAGTGTCAACAAAAATCAACATTTTACTCTCTTAACCCTTATAGGGTCTTTGGGGTCTGCACAGACCCCAAACGACGTTTGCTCAAATAAAAAAAATATTCTCTTTGTCCAAATGACATGAAACTTTGTACCGTTGTTAACACTTTCTAGATCTACAAAGAAAAAAAAAATCGGAGTGATATCTTGTTTTTATGTTAGTGTAAAGAAAAGGGTCACACTCAGGGTCTTCGGGGTCTCCACAGACCCCAGGCAATAAAATGTAATTTTGTTATAAAATAACTGCTTTTTAAAAAAGAAATGTAATTTTACTCTGTTTATTAATGTTTTTACTTCATATTTGTGCAGTTTTTGGAGGATTTCTCGTATCTTTTAAATTTATATAAATAAATAAATTAATTAATATTTTTACAAAAACAGCTTTTTATGTAAAATTCACTTTATAAAAGACCCACATTTCTAACTTTCATTCATGGGGATAACATGGATAATTTGACATGGTTTAGTGTGAGATTTTTGCCCATCTTTTGGAAAATGCCGTTTTAAAAGTAAAAAAAAATCACTTTTACCAGTAGACGGCTGCAGAGCTCCACTATTTGCTATGTGCTATCTGACTGACTGAAAGACATCTTTTCATAAGTTTTTTTTGTTGGATTCATATCTAAATGTTATGAAATCACAATTATAACAATAAAAAATACTTTTTGTCAAAGTTTAGCATTTTTTGTACTGAAAAAAATTAATTTTTCCAAAATGTTGATTTTGAGGATTAATTTTGTCCATTTTCACAGTGGAGTCTCATCATAATGTAACAATATTGAAAAACTATTTTTTTTCATTACAAAAAATACTAAACTTTGACAAAAAGTACCCTTTATTGTTATAATTGTGATTTCATAATATTTAGATATGAATCCAACTGAAAAAAACTTATGAAAAGATGTCTTTCAGTCATTCAAATAGCACATAGCATATAGTGCAGCTCTGCAGCCATCTACTGGTAAAAATGATAGTTTTTTTACTTTTAAAACTGCATTTTCCAAAAGATGGGCAAAAATCTTACACTAAACCATGTCAAATTATCCATGTTATCCCCATGAATGAAATTTAGAAATGTGGGTCTTTTATAAAGTGAATTTTACATAAAAAGCTGTTTTTGTATAAAAACCTATTTTAAAAAAATATTTTTTAATTTATTTATATAAATTTAAAAAATATGATAAATCCTCCAAAAACTGTACAAACATGGAGTAAAAACATTAATAAACAGAGTAAAATTAAATGTTTTTTTAAAAAACAAGTATTTTGTTACAAAATTGCATTTTGTTGCCTGGGGTCTGTGGAGACCCCGAAGACCCTGAGTGTACTTCCCAAACGAAGACCGCACAAGGGTTAATCTAAATGGTCTTTATAATATATAATCTTTTCACTTTGTATGAATGTTTTTGTCTTTGTGGAACAAAATATTTTTGAATATTATTAAATTAAAAGGTTAAGGTCTGAATGAAACATAAATAAAAAATGAATACATTTGATTGTAACAAACTATATATATATTTTTTTTTTAAAGTTGATACAAAGTATCTGGTTTTTTTTAGAGGATTACATTAAATCAAAAGTAAAATAAAGCTGAGGAGAGAAAAACAATTTTGTAGATTGCAAATTAAAAACAAAATCCACAGACTGGATTCTGTTACGTGCAGGGCAGGTAAGGAAGAGAAGGAGAGGTGGATTCAAATTGTAGCCAAAATGTGGTTTATTAAACAACAAAGAGGATAATCCAAATCCAGAAACCAAGAAGAAATAACAGGAGCAAACTAACGCAACAGCTAAGCAACAGCATAGACAATATACCGGGATGTGATTTTTCCAGATTTATATGAATTTCCATATTTTCCACCTTGAAAAATATGACCCATGTGAATTGCGTAAATTTGAGATGGTTTTGTGTGGGTGGGGTGGGTTGCTGGTTTCTGTATAATGATTGAAATGTGTAAAGGCCTTAAAGGTGCCCTAGAACTTTTTTTTAAAAGATGTAATATAAGTCTAAGGTGTCCCCTGAATTTGTCTGAAGTTTCAGCTCAAAATAGATCGATAGATTTTTTTTTTAATTCATTTTTTTTTAACTGCCTATTTTGGGGCATAATTAGAAATGAGCCGATTCAGGGTGTGTGGCCCTTTAAATCTGGTGCTCCATGCCCCAAGAGCTTGCACTTGCCTTAAACAACATAAAAAAAAGTTCAAACAGCTAATATAACCCTCAAAATGGATCTTTACAAAGTGTTCCTCGTGCAGCATGTCTAATCGCGTAAGTACAGTGTTTATTTTGATGTTTACATTGATTCTGGATGAATTTGAGGCTGTATGCTCTGTGGCTAACGGCTAATGCTACACTGTTGGAGAGATTTATAAAGAATGAAGTTGTGTTTATGAATTATACAGACGGCAAGTGTTTAAAAATGAAGATAGCAACGGCTCTTGTCTCCGTAAATACAGTAAGAAACGATGGTAACTTTAACCACATTTAACAGTACATTAGCAACATGCTAATGAAACATTTAGAAAGACAATTTACAAATATCACTAAAAATATCATGATATCATGGATCATGTCAGTTATTATTGCTCCATCTGCCATTTTCCGCTATTGTCCTTGCTTGCTTACCTAGTCTGTTGATTCAGCTGTGCACAGATCCAGACATTAATACTGGCTGCCCTTGTCTAATGCCTTTCATAATGTTGGGAGCATGGGCTGGCATATGCAAATATTGGGGGCGTACACCCCGACTGTTACGTAACAGTCGGTGTTATGTTGAGATTAGCCTGTTCTTCAGAGGTCTTTTAAACAAATGAGATTTATTTAAGAAGGAGGAAACAGTAGAGTTTGAGACTCAGTGTATGTCATGTCCATGTACTGAACTCTTGTTATTTAACCATGCCAAGGTAAATTAAATTTTTGAATCTAGGGCACCTTTAATTATCAAATAAACTGAAAAATGTTATGATTTCTAATACATTTATTGGGGGTGGGGTGGTCTAAATTTAATTTAACAAATTTTTGTCATAATGGCGAACAGTGCGCATCTGAAGTGTCTTAGCTGTAGGAAATTATTTATCAGCTTTAAAATTTTGGCCTACTTTTCTTAATAACCATAATAACATTAAAAATGAACATATATCAGTTGATATCGATATGGTGCCCGATATATATTGTGCATCCCTAGTAACTATGAGATCAAATGAGAAGTGGGAACAAAGGGCACAGGAACAGAAACACAGCTAAAGTCCATAAAACAGAACATAAACCTACAGATAAGGACAGATAAGGATTGAAATATTTGTCTGAAGCATACTGATTCACTAACTATCTTTAAAAATGGAAGGCATTGTACACTATGTAGTATGCAGTAGCTAGCAGTCTATTGTAAACATAGTGACTATATTTGTAATGGTCAAATTGCAGACAAATTCTTGTGATAGGTGTTGATAAGTAACGGACACATTGTGTATTGATATGTGTGTGTGATCAGAGCACACATCTGCAGTTGTGTGTGGAGAGGCGGAAGCAGGACTGGGAGGAGTTCCTGAAGGAGCAGTCTCGTCTGAAGGAGGAGGTGGATGAGGAGCACGCTAAAGCTGTGGGGCGACTCAGCGCTCAGTACGATGAAATGAAGAAAGACCTGGCCAAGCACAGCAGCTTCTGAACCTTCAACCTGTGTGTGACTGTTAATGTACTCAATGTGTTTTTACTGATGACACGTCAGTGTAGTCCAATTATTTCCTTTTTCCATTTTGTTGATGCTGTTGATCATGACATTAAATAAATATTTTATACAAAAATAAAAAAATTCTGTCGTCATCTACTCACTCACATGTTGTTGCAACCCTTGTGAAAAAGAAGTACACTTCAACTTACTTTAAAAGAAAAGAGTTCATATCACAGAAGTAATAGACTTTAAAAGAATATACTTCAGTGCAAACATAAAGGGTTAGTTCACCCAAAAATGAAAATGATGTCATTAATGACTCACCCTCATGTCGTTCTGAACCCGTAAGACCTCCGTTCACCTTCAGAACACCGTTTAAGATATTTTAGATTTAGTCCGAGAGCTTTCTGTCCCTCCATTGAAAGTGTATGTACAGTATACTGTCCATGTCCAGAAACGTAATAAAAACATCATCAAAGTAGTCCATGTGACATCAGTGGGTTAGTTAGAAGTTTTTGAAGCATCAAAAATACATTTTGGTCCAAAAATAACAAAAACTACGACTTTATTCAGCATTGCAGTGTCTTCGCCCAAGGTGCCATAACTATCTATGAGGACATTGACGCATGTCCACAGTTGGCCACTGAATTTTCAGCAGCTATCAGACAAGGCTGACGGAGGCCAATCGGAACGAAACTTGCTAAGCCTGTTTGACTCGCGGCCCTAAAGGCCTGTGAGAAATTAGAAAGAAATCGGCCACCTTTGAGTTTTTCACTTACATAAAGGATCATGTATTGTGTGATTTTTTTTTTTTTTTTTTTTTTTTTGTGTGTCCACGGAATTCATACCACATGAACTCCTCATTCTGAGCAACTTTGCCTCTAGGATTACCGCTGTCCACAACTAGTTCTTAGGTTTTTGGCTCAATCTCGAATACTGTTAAAAAGCTTTATAAAACATATATTTCATATGGTAAATTGCTTGTATTGGCTGTAAATGGTCTTTTCCATATGATCGAGATGATTACAGGCTTGCTAATTAAAATGTGCTTAAAGGCCTTAAAGGATTAGTCCACTTTTAAATACACTTTTCCTGATAAATTTACTCACCCCCATGTCATCCAAGATGTTCATGTCTTTCTTTCGTCAGTCGAAAAGAAATGAAGGTTTTTGAGGAAAACATTCCAGGATTTTTCTCCATATAGTGGATTTCAGTGGCTACCAACAGGTTGAAGGTCCAAATTGCAGTTTCAGTGCAGCTTCAAAGGGCTTTAAATGATTCCAGACGAGGAATAAGGGTCTTATCTAGCGAAACGATCGGCCATTTTCAAAAAAAAAAATACAACTGTATATGCTTTATAAAGTCAAGTCAAGTCAAATTTATTTATATAGCGCTTTTACAATTGGTAATTGTTTCAAAGCAGCTTTACATATTAGAAGCACAGAAAAAAAAGGGAAGTGGTTAAAACTGTACAAACAAGCGTGGTAATATGTAACATATACAAGATGGTGCTACATTAAGCCAATGTCGACAAAATATTGCGTTGTATGTACTTTCCATTTCCGCATTCTTCAAAACACTTACACTGAATGTTCTCCGCCTTCCCTATTCAACTTACGGAAAAAAATGAAACTGGCGCTGCGTTCGTTCCGTAAGTAGAAGGGAAGGCGTAGAACATTCAGTGTAAGCGTTTTGAAAAATGCAGAAATGGAAAGTACGTTCAAGGCGATATTTTGTTGTATTTTTTCCGAAAATGTTTCGAGAAAATTTCCTCAAAAACCTTCATTTCTTTTCGACTGACGAAAGAAAGACATGAACATCTTGGATGACATGGGGGTGAGTAAATTTATCAGGAAAAGTGTATTTAAAGGTGGACTAATCCTTTAAAGCACTTGAACACCGATAATTGCTGCTTGCAGCTATGTTTCTCCTTGTATTCAATGGAAAAAAGAAAATCGAATTGGCTTGGAATGACATAAGTATCATTTCATATGATTCCTTTTAGGCTGATTTAGTCCTCTACAGCCTTGTTGATTTTACAGAAGGTTTTCATCTAATATTATATTTACTAATTTATATGTATTTATTTGTATCTTACATTCACTGTTTGTGTGTGTGTGTGTGTGTGTGTGTGTTTGCGCGTGTTATCTATATGCACCAGTGTCTGAGAGTAACGTAATTTTCTATTCTCTGTATGTGCTGAACATATGGCAGAATTGACAATAAAGATGACTTTGACTTTGACTTATATTTAATATATGTTTGCATTCAAGCCTGTAAAATCTTATTCGGGTTCAAATTAAACTACAAATTTGAGTCTTTCAGTATGAGTTTTACATCCATGAGATCATTCAGTCCATATAAAAATGTCCATCATGGCACACATGTGCCTCTAAAATCCTTTAAGTTTACATCTAATCACAGGCATTTTCACATCAGTCAGGAACTGTAAGAACCCTCTCATATGACAGTTTTCTTTCCTCTATATGTGTTTGTATAAAATCTCCTGCATTAAACATGTCTGAATGTGTTTAAGGCCATCTGTGCACCTGCTTTAGATTGAGAAAGACCTTGGCCAGAAATCTGTCCTTTCTCCTCACAAGTCCCTGTGTTTTCCACACAATAGTAAAGGTCAGACGGCACATTTAATTAATCGGAACTGCCTTTGACACGGGTGGAGCATTTGGACTGTCAATTCTTCACATGCTATACAGTATACAGTATGTCCTGAGCATTTACACTCTGCTAATGTTAGGGTAACAAATCTGTTTACTGATCGTCCAGATGTTTCTCTGTGTGGACGTACCTGTGGAAGATATATTTCAGAGATGAATGAAACAATATTTTGCACATCAACATGCATACAGTAATGAACAGGAAATTAATCAAACACCTTGTTTTAGATTCTTTGAGATGCTTTTGGGTCATGATGTGGCTTTTCCAGCTTTTTTCATATAAACCAAAATAAAATTTAGTTTGCTTCCAGTCTGCCATCCTTCAAGAATAAATAAAAACATCCAATCAGAGCACAACTGCATCTAGACATTATTGCTATTGCTCATATTTAGGGTAATGATTTTCAAAGTCATATCTATGGAGTAAGAACAATGACAACATGTTTTGAATTGTAATTTTGTAAATTTGAATTCTGGATTTGACATTTAACAAAACCAAAATTGTTTTCTTGTGCTGAACTCACATGACTTTGGCTTAACTTTTGTTACTTTGGTTTTTTTTTTTGGCGCACCAAATATATTCTCGTCACTTTATAATATTAATATTGAACCACTGTCCTCACATGAACTGATTTAAATATGTTTTTAGTACCTTTATGAATCTTGAGAGAGGAATTTCAATAAAAATATCTTAATTTGTGTTCCGAAGATTAACGAAGGTCTAACGGGTGTGGAACGGCATGAGGGTGAGTAATAAATGACCTTATTTTCATTTTTGGTAGAACTAACCCTTTAAGCCATAACTGTATTCACGCAAGATACTCCACACGATGGGCATTTTGACATCTGTGTGTGCGTGTATTTGATTATTCAGGCACAAAGAGAACTGAGAGCACACAAGAGAGTGCTTCTGTTGTGTGTCATTCAGCGCGATTCCACCTATCCCCCACTAACAGCAAGTTAATCGATAAAGAATTGTGATTGAATTGTAATTTTGTGATGTAACGAGTTTGGCTACCTTTGATTAGGCTGTAGTCTGGAATTATATTCAACCCGCCAAAGTGGCTAGTGGGAGTGGCTGTCTTAAAGGGATAGTTCACCCAAAAATGAAAATTTGTGATGCGGCGAGAGATCACTTCCGTCATCAGAGTGCGCTTTCAGACCTCACCAACCGGATGCTCAAGGCAGTTGGACATAGAGAGGTAAAAAAATTATAAAATATTTAATTTGGATTTGTCTGTGCATGTTTTTTTTACTCTTATAGATGGAATTCCCATTGACATGCATTATACGACTGACAGACCACAATGGTTGGAGTTAAAAATTATCATTTGTGTTCTACCGAAAAAACAAAGTGACCTACATCTTGGATGCCCTGGGGGTAAGCAGATAAACATCAAATTTTCATTTTTGGGTGAACTATCCCTTTAATGTCAAGCCCCGAATAGAAGTAATTATGAAGTTGCATATAAAGATGTACTTAAAGGGTTAGTTCAGCCAAAAATGAAAATTATGTCATTAATGACTCACCCTCATGTTGTTCCAAACCCGTAAGACCTCCGTTCATCTTCGGAACACAGTTTAAGATATTTTAGATTTAGTACAAGAGCTTTCTGTCCCTCCATTGAAAATGTTTGTACGGTATACTGTCCATGTCCAGAAAGGTAATAAAAACATCATCAAAGTAGTCCATGTGACATCAGTGGGTTAGTTTGAATTTGTTGAAAAACGCTGTTGGTAATGCACTTTTACGTCGCCGTGGTTGTTTTTGGCGATTAGGACATCGGTGACATTTTGAAGCATCAAAAATACATTTTGGTCCAAAAATAACAAAAACTACGACTTTATTCAGCATTGTATTCTCTTCCGGGTCTGTTGTCAATTCACGTTCACGACTCCGCTGCTGCTGCTTCTTCTTTCCTGTTTTACGGCGGTTGGCATCCAGCTTATTGGTGCATTACCGCCCCCCTCTGCTCCGGAGTGTGGTTCATGACTCCGCAGTGACGCTGCTGATGTAAGACTCTGCTGACGTGTTATCCGGTGTGCCCGAGCTTCGTTTACAGTCTGAGGGAGACGCACGCTGTATTCAAGCTATTCTACATTGTTTGTATTTTGGTATTGCTATATTTTTTAAAATGGTGCGTAAGTGTGCATGTCGCGGTTGTCCTAATCGCCAAAAACAACCACGGCGACGTAAAAGTGCAGTACCAAAGCCGACAGATGAAAGGATTCAATGGAATCAGTTCAATGGAATCAATTCAGTTGAATCAATTCAATGGAAAGACAATGCTGAATAAAGTCGTAGTTTTTGTTATTTTTGGACCAAAATGTATTTTTGATGCTTCAACAAATTCTAACTAACCCACTGATGTCACATGGACTACTTTGATGATGTTTTTATTACCTTTCTGGACATGGACAGTATACCGTACATACATTTTCAATGGAGGGACAGAAAGCTCTCGGACTTAATCTAAAATATCTTAAACTGTGTTCCGAAGATGAACAGAGGTCTTACGGGTTTGGAACGACATGAGGGTGAGTCATAAATGACATAATTTTCATTTTTGGGTGAACAAACCCTTTAAGTCCTCTTTAAGTATGTCAATAAAACACTCTTAAGTTTAACTAATTGCATTTAATATAAATTTAAACTATAATGCAGTTACATGCTAAAGTATGCCAAAGTGTACTTTTTTAAACAATGTATCTCAATAGCAAAAAAGTGCAACATGAACAAGTATTGTATGAAACAACTTTTTTGATTAATGTAATAGTTAAAAAAAATGTCTAAGCAAACATTTAATCTAGTTAATGATTGTTAAACAATAGAAACTGCATACATCATAACAAACTGTTTACATCAGCAGAATATTGTTATAATATTGCTGGTTTCAACAATTAAAGTTTTGTCTTGTTTGTTTTGATGCAATAACAAATGAAGAAATTATTTCATTTAGTTTTACTAAGGCAGCTGAACTGGGCTTGGAATATGTCAGTATTTGGCTTTGTCATTCTTCATATCCGAGGTTTCTCTCAGACTAGGGCTATAGAGTTCCCATTGGCATTTACACATCGAGTGTGAGAGATTTGCAGAGGCAGATATTTTGAGGGTGTCTCCTCCATGGCAAATCCGAGTCAGTCATTGGCAGCTAATGAGGAGTGACACGGCGGAAACATGGACCTGCCTCGCCAACAAGGCACCTTTCATCTGCGCCTGTTTGCTATTGCAGCTCTGCTTCTGAAAAGAAAATAGACAGAAAATACTGGAAAGGAAAAAAAAAAAAAACACACAGTGGATGATCAAATCCCAAGAGTGTGATTATGGCCGTTTTTGCTATTTAATATTTCTGTCAGCCAATTTAAACATCTCTATGGAAATTATGTTATTGTGAAACAGCTGCACCTTCACTTTGCAGCTATATGTGTCACAGTCTGTGGCTGTAGTAAGCGCACGATGAAGGAGATTCAGAGAAAAAAAACGTATATCATAAATTCTTTAATCATAAATCCAAAGAGAAACTCAGGAGAACACGTTAAAACATAGACTAAACAAAGAACTGAGAGGAACTAAGGGTTTATGCTGCCTTTTTTTAGACTTTTCTGGTAGTGCTCTCCTCCCTCCCAGGTCAGTCGTACTCTTTAGCCAATCAGATTTAAGCTTATCAATCAACCAATCATAGTCATGTCAGGGTGCCTATTTGGATGTCATGTCATCAGCTTTTGACCACAGTTCAAGTAATGCAAAGTTGATCGGTTTATTTCTGTGTTTATTGAAGTTAAAGAAGTTAGAGATCATTTGAAGCAATAGTTTAACCCTCTGGGGTCTGAGGGTTTTTGAGGCCCTTGAGAAGTTTTGACATGCCCTGACATTTGTGCTTTTTTCAGTTGCTTATAAACATATTATTGGCAAACATCTCATTACACTGTATTCAGCACGAACTAGGCTACCAAAATATGTGAGCAACATCTATGTACATGTTTGTATTTTTGAGAGAGTAATTTATATTGATTTAAATTTTATAAGACACTTTTTGTTTAGAAAGACAATATGTGTGGTGGCATGAATAATCCTGAATAATGCTGTGATTCACACCTGAGGAGACAATGAGCTGCATAATGAACCTTTCAGTCAGGTATGTAAGAGGGAAGAAAGAACATGAGGACAAAGTAGTTTATTTTTTAGTTTATTTAGAATATAGTTAACAATTATACAGTTATACCTTGAAATAAATCCTGTTCAAAGATATAAGTGAACATCACTTACCTGGCATTCAAATAAAAATTTGAATAAAAAACATAAGGATAAAAAAAACGTACCATTCACAATCATCAGCTTGATTAAGTTGATCCTCGAAATGAAACTGAAAGTCACGCTCTTTCTCTGAGGTAAATTCTTCCAGAATTATTCCTCACCGTGTTTAAAAATGATGAACATGAATCTGACTAAGCTTTATGCTTTTTTTTTTAGAGTTGATGTGGGTGTTGCATGGATGGTTTCTGAATTTTCCTTTGAATGCTGCATGCTCTCCGTGGACGTGGGTGCATTAGCGGATAATGAGGTGACTCACGAACGACTGAAATCTCTCTCTTTTCAAATAGATTACATAAACAGAGAATATTTGTTTTTGATTTGACTCACGTTATTTAAAACATGACATTTAAATGTTTCTTTAGACATGTCTTATGTTTGTGTGATAAGTATTAACTAAGTTACAGTTCATTTTCATACATTTCATCAGAATGGACTTTTATGAGAAAGACACTGCAGATCACGCTTCATGTTAATTTTCTTTATTTTGCAAAAAGCACAACATTTTGTTTTTACTGGGAGTCTACACAAATAAAAGAAGACATTTCACAGTTTTGAATGATGTATAACTCTTATTTGTATGTCCAAAATTGACAGAGTATTTTGAGAGTTAACAGATGTAAGCAACTGCTGTGGGAATCAGATGTCCGAGATGTCCCATATTTTGTACAAATGAAAAAAAATAGCTTTTTGTGAATAATCCATTTTTTTTTTTTTTTTGTCTGCATGTGAATTTTTTTTTTTTTTTTTGTACACGTGAATTAGGTTTCATGCATGTGAAATTGGCTATGCATATATGCATCATGTTTTAATGAAGATTACCAGTCACAGCAGTAATTGTTCTCCCCTCTGCCGTGTTTAAAGTTTATGGCCCGCCCAACTCTGGAACTTGGGTATCAAAATTACCCCTGAGCTTCCTAGTGGTAAATACAATTTGGTAGGGTGTTAATGTCCACTAAAGTTAAACAGGGTTGAGCCTGGTTAGTACCTGGATGGGAGACCTCCTAGGAAAACTAGGTTACTGCTGGAAGAGTTGTTAGTGAGGCCAGCAGGGGGTGCTCACTGTGGTCTGTGTGTTTCCTAATGGCCCAGTATAGTGACGGGGACACTATACTGTCAAAAAGCACTGCCCTTCATATGAGACTTTAAACCGTCCTGACTCTCTGTGGTCATAAAAAAATCCCATAATGTTCTTTGGAAAAATGAGTATACTGTACTATACTGTCAAAAAGCACTGCCCTTCATATGAGACTTTAAACCGTCCTGACTCTCTGTGGTCATAAAAAAATCCCATGATGTTCTTTGGAAAAATGAGTAGGGGTTTAACCCCAGCATCCTGGCCAAATTTGCCCATTGGCCTCTGCATCATCATGGCCTCCTAATCATCCCCATATATACTGATTGGCTTCATCACTCTGTCTCCTCTTCACCAATAAGATGGTGTGTGGTGGGCTTTCTGGCACAATATGTTGCACATTGGTTGTGGTGGATTCCCCCCTTCCATCTAAAGCGCTTTGAGTGCATTTAAAAAATAAAGAATATTAAAAAAAAATTCCACTATAAGGCAAGGCAAGGCAATTTTATTTGTATAGCACATTTCATACACAATGGTAATTCAAAGTGCTTTACATAAAGAAGAAGAATAAAAATAGAACATAAGGAATAGAAATAACAGTAAAAACAGATAATTTTGCTATTTGGATTTAAAATGCATTAAAAGTCAGAATCATGATGATACATAAAAGATATAAAAATACATTAAAAATGAAATAAAAACAGGAAAAGAATTTAAAGAATAAAAAGATAATATGTATAAAATAAAGTGCAAACAGTTCGGACATAGCACAGTGCTCAATCAGCAAATGCATAGGTAAAAAGATGTGTTTTGAGTCTGGATTTGAATGTGGCTACTGTTGGAGCACACCTGATCTCTTCTGGAAGCTGGTTCCAGCTGCGGCTGGCGTAACAGCTAAAAGCAGACTCTCCCTGCTTTGAGTGAGCCCTTGGTATTTTTAAGTGAGTTGATCCTGATGATCTGAGTGATCTGTTAGGTTTATATTCTATGAGCATATCTGCAATGTATTGAGGTCCTAGGCCATTGAGTGATTTATAAACAAGCAACAGTACTTTAAAATCAATTCTAAATGCAACTGGAAGCCAGTGCAAGGACCTGAGGACTGGTGTGATGTGTTCATGTTTTCGGGTTCTGCTCAGAATCCTGGCAGCAGCGTTCTGTACGAGCTGCAGCTGTCTTATGGTCTTTTTGGGAAGACCAGTGAGGAGCCCATTACAATAATCCACCCTGCTGGTGATGAAAGCATGAACAAGTTTCTCTAAGTCTTGACTGGAGACAAAGCATCTAATTCTTGCAATATTTTTGAGATGATAATATGCTGATTTAGTAATTGTCTTTACATGGCTACTGAAACTCAGGTCTGACTCCAAAATCACACCAAGATTCCTGACTTGATTTTTAGTTGTTTGACCCCTAGAGTGAAGGTACATGTTCACTTTGAGAACTTCATCTTTTTTTCCAAACACAATGACTTCAGTTTTGTCTTTGTTTAACTGAAGGAAGTTTAGGCACATCCAATTTTTAATTTCATCAATGCATTGACACAGGGAGTCAATGGGGCTGTAGTCATTGAGTGATAGGGCTAGGTAAATCTGGGTGTCATCTGCATAGTTGTAATATGCAATTTGGTTCTTTCTCATTATTTGGCTCAGTGGCAGCATATATAGGTTGAACAGGAGGGGTGCAAGTATTGAACCTTGAGGGACTCCGCATATCATGGATGTCCACTCAGACTTATGGTCACCGATACTCACATAATAACCTCTCCCTTCTAAGTATGACCTGAACCACTTAAGGACCATCCCAGAAAGCCCAACCCAGTTTTCGAGCCTGTCAAGAAGAATGTTGTGATCAACAGTGTCAAACGCAGCACTGAGGTCAAGTAGAACCAGCACTGATAATTTACCTGTATCTGTGTTTAGGCGAATATCATTTATTATCTTTATGAGTGCTGTTTCTGTGCTGTGATGCGGTCGGAAACCAGATTGAAAGTTATCAAAGTATCCATTCAAGCTTAAGAACTTGTTCAGCTGATTGAAAACAACTTTTTCAATGATCTTGCCTATGAAAGGAAGATTTGAGATTGGCCTGTAGTTGCTCAATATGGTGTTATCCAGATTGCTCTTTTTCAGGAGGGGCTTAACAACTGCAGTTTTCAGGGATTTTGGAAAAGTCCCAGAGAGAAGTGAGGCATTTACCACTTCTAGGAGATCTGCTTCTAAACAGTTTAACACTTTTGAAAAAGATGTGGGAAGTGTGTCAAGGGCGCAGGTTGATGTTTTAAGGTGCTGTACTGTTTCTTCCAAAATGTTACCATCAATTGCTTCGAAATCAGACATAATAGCTACTTTCTGAGGTTGTGATCTGAACTGGTTTACCCCAGTGCAGCTCAAGGATGTGCTGATCGCCTTTCTGTAATTATTAATTTTCTCAGCGAAGAAGGAAGCAAATTCACTACATTTGCTGTCTGAGAGCATTTCACTGGGAATCTGACTTGGGGGGTTAGTTAGTCTCTGTACTGTAGCAAAAAGAGTGCGGGTGTTGTTTAAGTTTCTTTTTATAATATTTGAGAAGAAGGTCTGTCTAGCTTTGCCTAATTCCACATTGAAAGCATGAAGAATATCTCTATAGATGTTATAATGGATTTCAAGTTTTGTCTTTCGCCACATGCGCTCAGCTTTTCTGCATTGTCTTTTCATATTTTGCACTGCTGTTGAGTTTCTCCATGGTGCTTTTTGTCTGCCACTTTTCTTCCTGACTTTCACAGGAGCAATGTTATCAATAACATTCTGTACTTTTGAGTTAAAAGAATCAAGGAGAAAATCAACAGAGTCTGCAGATATGCTTGGTGTTAAAGATATAGCCTTCATAAACAGTGCACTAGTGTTCTCATTTAAGCATCGCTTTTTGACCGAGACAGATCTAGCTTCAACAGTCGGACAGATCAATATTTCAAAGAAAATACAGAAATGATCAGATAGCGCTACATCCTTAATGACAATTAAGGCCCTTAATGATAATTAAATCTAGAGTGTGTCCATGATTGTGTGTAGGTCCATGTACATGCTGAGTCAGATCAAAAGTATTCAAAACAGTTGTGCAATATATAAAGCTGTTGTGCAATGGAAAAATTCTATGGATGTTTAAGGTTCTTCATGGAACTATAGATGCCAATAAAGAACCTTTATTTTTAAGAGTGCAAGCTATTGGTGGGCCAAAATAACAGGGGTCAACATACATCAGCGTTGTGCGTCAATGTTAGGATTGATGTTGTTTGGAACAAAGACTCTATCGCCTCTGCCTGTTGCCCCTGTTGAGGAAACCTCCCTCCTTTTTCGGTGGCTCGCACAGGAAGCAGCATTTGAAGCAATCATTTCCTCTCTGTGCCGCTCAAGATAGTCCCTCTGTCCGAAAAGATGAGCGTGAAGAAGCTCGGAGCATGACCGCTGGAGTTTATCAGAGCAAGTCCCTCCACACCAGCGGCACAGGAACACAAGCTTGTTTTTCGTCTACTCTCTATCATTTTCTCTGAGTCCTTCCTGTTTTTGAGGGATCATGGTGATCCCGGCCGGGGAGCCGAGCACCCTGCCAACATAAATTGTGTGGGGAAAGGCATTGAGAACTTAGCAGCCAGAGAACACTGTGGAGACACAGTTAAGGAAATGTCTGATCACAGGAAGATGGACATTCATCCAAACAAATGAACATCCATACAGCTACTTGGTGGAAGGGTACATATTGACCGGTCATTCAGTTACGAAAACTGTGACCCCTTAACCGCACTGACCCACTGTCATACCCAGCATGGCCTCAAAAGGCTGCAAGATCAGTGTTGGCGAGCAGTTCTCTAAATAACTTTCTCTCTTATGAAGCATTGCAAGGTTATTTTGAACCTGTTTTTTTATTGCAGCAATATAGAAAATAATATTAGAATATTATAATATTTTTCATTTAAATGTGGTATGTAGTTAAATAGTGTTATTAATTATGTTTTCAAATGAGTTATATGAATTATGGTGATTTCTTGGTTTCTTAGTCTAGAGCCACCTGCACTGAAAAAAAGGGGAAAATCGTAGTAAATTTTTAAAGTAAGCAATACGGTACAAGAGACTGTCCTGCATTGTGAATAAGTCATGGCTGAAGGGTGTTTTTAGGCTCGACGCAACCCCTTCAGCCGTGACTTATTCACGATACAGCTCTAGCCTTGAGGACCTTATTGCTTTTATAAAACGGTTACCACACAATACAAATATTAAAGCCAAAAATATGTATCAATGCAACTTTCATGAAGTAAACTTTCACTAATGCCTTCCTTCCGCCAGAAAAAATTGTTCTGACCGTGAATAGCAACAGAAGTTACATTATTACGGCATTAGATGGCAGCAAAGACTGTCTTTATGAGTGTCAGTCAGTAGCGAAGACTTGGCTGAATTGTTGTGAACACAGAACAAGATGCAACTGACAAATGCGTAGACTAGCCCTGTCAGTCACGGGAAAACCCCTTAACTGTTAAAAGAACAGTATAATACATCGGACATTTAAACAGATTTTTTTATTATGAACATAGGACTGAGCTGATGGAAAATGCTAAATCTCACAATACTCTTTTACATAATACAGTATGCTTCAATGAACAATATCAATTGAGAACAAACAGTTTACATTGCTAAGAGTGGTTGCTAAGGGTGTTGTGTAGTGATACACAGAACCGTTGGGTGAAGCGGTCATAGCCTTGTTTTATCGTGAAAAGAGAGGGATTTGGACATGGAAAATCTTGTGGAAATGTAATTTTTCGAATAATACAATGTTATTATCATGGTAACATATAAACAGAATGGTACTTTTTGTTATCTTCCAAAGCTTTTAATGTTTTGATATCTGGGAATTTCAGGTTTTGGTCTGTCTACAAATAACATGGTATAAAATAAGGGCCTATATTTGGAAACATTTTGCATGCTGACTTTCTCAGCTCACTTAAAATCACACAGTCTGGCCCAATAAACCATCTTGTGTTCAGTTGGCTCTGAACACTTAACAGGACCCCTGGCACTGCTTAATGTGCACCGTTAACTTGCTAAATTAAAAGGCACACTCATCATCTGAGAGAAAAGCCACCAGGACAGGGGAAAAGAAACTGAAAAGAGGGGAAAAGGGTTTTTTAAGTGTTATTGTTCCTGCAGCAGAGGGTATTAATTTTAGGAGGCTATTCATTATGAGGTATTTGTGCTTGCCATTCACTCTACCTCTATTGTGTCTCTCTATAGCAATAGCAATTATGAGCCTCTCAAAATGAAAACAGCAGTGAGAGGTGGGCTGTGACCAGCTTAATAACTCAGCATTACTGCACTACAGGGTTCTTCAGTGCTCAGTAAAACAGGTGCTGAAATAAATTCTTTGGCAGTGGCAAATGTTCACCCTGAGAGCATGTGAAAGAGATGAGAGATCTAGCAGGGGGTGTCCAGGCTGTCAAGGGAATTAAGGTCAACATGAAATCAAAAATGATCCTATTTGTTTTTCTTATATGATGTCTTATTCAGATTATAAAAGGAAAACTGTAGTTGTCAGCTGCGTTTGTTGCTTAAATGACCTCTAATTAAATTTGGAAAATGTTAAAGGGTTAGTTCACCTAAAAATGTATGTTCTGTCATTAATTATTCATCTTCAGAACACAAATTAAGATTCTTTTGATGAAATCCAAGAGCTGTCTGACTGCAATTTAACCACCACTTTCAAGGTCCAGAAAGGTACTAAAGACATTGTTAAAGATGTAAAAATCTTAATTTTGCCAAGTAAGACATGTTCATGGATCAACATCTTTGTTGATCCTGGAACAACATTCCAATTAGCCATTCAGATTTGAGGGACAAGTTTACTGTTTATGTCAAGTTTAGGCTTGCAACCAGGTTAGGTGCTTCTACATCAATGTTATTCACCTATCTTTCCCTTCACCTTATCTGTCCACTTGGCTGCAGTAGATCAACTTTAATCTTCATTTCTATTAAAGGTGCCCTAGACCCAGATTTTACAAGATGTAATATAAGTCTAAGGTGTCCCCTGAATGTGTCTGTGGAGTTTCAGCTCAAAATACCCCATAGATTTATTTTAATTAATTTTTTTAACTGCCTAGTTTGGGGCATCATTAACTATGCACCGATTCAGGCTGCGGCCCCTTTAAATCACGCACTCCCCTTTAACGCTGTTTATGTTCAGTGCTTCCAGATTCTACGTCAGAATGCTGAGTCATTATTGGCCGGCTCCTGAGTCAGCATCAAAAGCATGCATCGTGCTGCTCACATGAACAGCATCGGCCAATACTGAGCCAGCGTTTTGACACTGAACGTAAACACCAAAGGAGAATGACACAGAAGAGAAGATATTGTCGAATAAAGTTATTGTTGTTTTGATGCACAAAAAGTATTCTTGTCACTTCATAAAATTAAGGTTGAACCACTGCAGTC
The DNA here is from genome assembly GCF_024489055.1 of Chanodichthys erythropterus. Taxonomy (NCBI): domain Eukaryota; kingdom Metazoa; phylum Chordata; class Actinopteri; order Cypriniformes; family Xenocyprididae; genus Chanodichthys; species Chanodichthys erythropterus. The sequence continues at coordinate 31,411,725 of NC_090243.1, read as the reverse complement.
ACATGGACTATTTTAACAATGTCTTTAGTAACTTTCTGGACCTTGAAAGTGCGGGTTAAATTGCTGTCTATGGAGGAATCAGACAGCTCTTGGATTTCATTAAATATATCTTAATTTGTGTTCCGAGGGTGAGTAATTAATATCATAATTTATTAATTATGAACCTGTATATAGTATTTCTTAGTAGTTCTCTGGGAGGTATGAAAAAATAGTAGTTACTGATTAGTTAAATAGTGAACTACCACCTTCAACTGAGCACTATTATTTAATTCATTAATCAGAGATTCTTGTTAGTTAATAGTAGTTACTATAGTGTTAATAATGCATTACTCATTTGTTCCTGTGTAGTTATTCATTAATGAAGGATCAGTATTCTAAAGTGTTACTGTTATATTACCCAGTACTTTACTAAGTGTATATACTTTTATTTAAACTATATACAGTTACTGCCACAGTTATACCGTACAAATTATATTGTAAAATTATATGTAAAAATTGATGTCGGCTGGATAAAATATGAACACTTGAGGGGTCTCTCTTGCTGTTTAAATACAGCTCAGTGTTTAAACATTAGCTACTTGGTTTAAAGGGAAAAGACAGAGGGAGGAATTGTTGCTTTCTGTGATCTTTAATTGTGTGTTCTGAATGGGTATTTTTACTGGCCAAAATAGGAACTATGATCCTTCACTCTGCCAAGTCAAAAAGCGATAAGAACACAAATAACAACCTCTTTCCTCAGTCAATCACCCTGCTGAACAATGGGCAGCCAGGCTGGAGGGAATGCCTTGTCATTGTCAGCCCACCACTGCGTCGTCTCAAGGTTGAGGAATGTCTGGATCAGCACCAAGCAGTGAATTCCGCTGTTTTAGAAGCTCCTGTTTTTACTTTTGTGCCACTAAATTCTCTTAACATTCCACCACTGGCATGACAAAATATCATTAAGAGCTGCATATTGTACCATCGATAACAGAACAATTTCACTTGTCATGTCTATTTATCAAAATTAGATGACTGCAACACTTTACTTGCTGGCCTTCCAGCTAGCCTTTCTAGGGGATCACAGTTCTGCAATTCTGCTCTAGCCATTGTAGAACACATTTGGAATGCGTTGTGGTAGCACTCCTCATTATTTCCACCTTTGGATTAATACAGTAGATTCTACCAATATTATTATAAGTTGCTTTGGTTAAAACAAATATTAACCAAATACATGTTGTCATGGTTGGTGTTGCAGTATTAATCACACGACAAAGGAAATATCTTCAAGAACATTTAATGGAGTACTAGGAACAAGGCACAAGGAAAAATCACCAGGAAAATAACCTACAAACACCACATAACATCATCAATACAGGACCAGGACTGGACTGAAACTGACTGCTTAAATACACAGCAAAAAATGGGGTAAACAAGACTAAATTAACAAGACACACCTGAACTAAAGACACTAATTAATCACTCATTAACCAAGACAACAAACAAGTGGTGGGAAACTGAGGAGAACATGTGACCAAAGAAAAACAAACTCATACATGAACAGAACAGGGAAACGGATCAAATGCAAACTCAAAACATGACACTATGCCCCCTCCCAAAAAGGCGCATCCTTGTACCGTATAAGATGGTCCAACAGAGGAGGCCTGGAACACAAAAGTTCAAGGGGTGGGAGGGTGGGTGCCCTGGAGGCTGACTAAGAGCCTCTTAGGCAAGGACAGGAAGCCTCCAGGGCGGTACCAGTGGTACAGGTATCCAGGGAGGTGCGGGCAGCTCAGGGGGCCATGGCAGCACAGGCACCTTGGAGCGGACTCAAGGACTAGCGTGGAGTCTGGAGCTGACTCAGGGACTGGAGTGGAGTCTGGAGCTGACTCGGGGACTGGAGCGGAGTCTGGATTCTGGTCAGGGGCTGAAGTCATCACTGGACTCTGGTCAGGGACTGAAGCCATCACTGGACTATGGTCACGGGCTGAATCCATCCCTGGGCTCTGGTCACGGGGCTGAAGCCATCACTGGACTCTGGTTATGGGCTAAAGCCATCACTGGACTCTGGTTATGGGCTGAAGCCATCACTGGACTCTGGTCATGGGCTGAAGCCATTATTGGACTCTGGTCACGGGCTGAAGCAGACACTGGAGCAGATTCAGGGGCTAGAGAGGACACAGGAGCGAATACAGGGGCTGACGAAGACACTGGAGCGAACTCAGGGGCTGGAGTAGACAATGGAGCAGATTCAGGGGCTGGAGAGGACACAGGAGTAGATACAGGGGCTGGAGATGAAACTGGACTCTGGTCAGGGACGGTTTTTGGCTCTGACCAGAAGTCGATCAGCCATAAGTACTGCATTACCTCTGGAGAGGACTCAGGCAGGGCGGCCATTTTGGATAGACATGTTGATTGCCGATTGCTTTGATGATTAGTTAGATCATTTGAATGTGTTTCTCCCAAACATTTTTATTGATCTTAGCTTGAAATATCTGAGTACACTAATTTATATATTTAACTTAAAATTATCAGGTTATCTCAATGTAAATATTTTGTTAGCTATAACAAACTAATTCAGAAAATGCCAACTTGCTAACAAATTAGCAAATTAGCAAGTTGGAAAGAGTCCAACTTTTGGAAAGAGTCTCATTCTCAGGCCATTTTGACCGAAGGCTCAGGCGTGGCGGTGGCCATCTTAACTGAGGGGCTCAGGCGTGGCTGCGGCCATCTTGACTGAGGGCTCAGGAGTGGCGGCGGCCATCTTAGGACGAGGCTCTGGACTGGCGGCCATCTTGCGACAAGGCTCATGGATGACGGCCATCTTGGTTCAAGGCTCTGGGATGACGGCCATCTTGCGACGAGGCTCATGGATGGTGGCCATCTTAATCACTGGACTAAGGACTTGGGGAAGTGCCGGAGGACAGAAATGGACGGATCCACTGGAGCTGCCAACGTTATGTGTGTCTTTGATGGGGCTGGATGAGGCAGATACTCTTCTTTTTTACTCTTATAACTTCCTCAACTTCAAAATTAGAACCGTTTAAATAGAGAATAAGATTAATAGACTCGACTAGGGAGAAATAACAAGCAGGTTTGCTATACCGAACTGTATCCCTATCCAGTCCCATATGAAAACATACAATGAGAGATGCCTCAGGCCAGCTCACCCGATGGTAGACCTCGAGAAACTCCTCCACATACCTCTCCAAAGGAGGACTGAGGAGAACATGTGACCAAAGAAAAACAAACTCATACATGAACAGAACAGGGAAACACATCAAAAGCAAACTCAAAACGTGACACATGTAATACGTAACTGAATAATGATGGGTGTGTATTTTTCATATATGACTCAGAATTATATGACCAGACATTTGGGAACAGTTCTTGGGCATGAACCTCTCCTTGGCATCACATCTGTAGATGACTGTATTTGCTCTCTATATCATGAGCTCATTATGTCCACATATTAACACATGACCATTGACCCCATGGTCCTTTGGGATTGGGCATCTTTATTCAAAGCGTCTTAATTTCAGATTTATGTCATGAAACATAACCAAGCTTAAAATATGATATTGGCCACCAAAAACCACTGCTGGATGATATACATGAACATTTGAATGGTTATTTGCTACTCATTTCTGGTTTGAATCAAACCAGCAGAAAGACAATATGACATAAAATGAAGATCATTCAAATTTAGATTATTTGCAGCTTACTAAGTATGGAATTGTCACATATGCTTATCAGGTCATTATGTGGACATGCTCATATATTTGTGAAATCCATAAGACCAAAGGGTGTGTCATTTGTTATTTAATGATTCCCTTTGGTGAAACGGAAACAATTAAAAACCAACGCTGGATCACCTTCAATCTGCTGAGAAAACAATTAGTCTCAATAGACAAAAGAACCAATATCTTGATACATAAATTCCAGTGCATGATAGATACCACTGTTTGTTTGGTTACAGAAAGAATTGGATAACATGAAGCAAAGATGAGGTAAAATCTGTATATCAGCACAATCTTCATCTGACAATGCGGTCTAGTTAATGCAGATGCACTGAAAAATTAAAAACAGATGTATTGCAACATTGCGGTCCTGACTCAGCATTCATTCCCACTCAAACTAGTAAATACATATGCGTAATGATTATTAGAATGATTTGAATTAAATTGGTCATAAACTGCATGTTTTAAAAGTTTTATAATGTTCTTTGGGGTCCACTTATAATGTTAGCAAGAGTTTTATATATCTATATATATATATATATATATATAAATATATATATATATATATATATATATATATATATATATATATATATATATATATAAAATCCTGATTTAGAAGTAATAAGCTATTTTCTATAATGTATTTTATTACATTATATTAGTGTTGAAATGAAGACTATAAAGAAAGGTGTTTATCTCATAACATAGTTGAAAGATTTGCCAAATGTGAAACATTTATGCACATTAAGTCTTGGTTGTGGCAAATAAAGTTTAAGTACTTGGAGTAACCAGTTATAGTTGACAAAGGATAACGGTGTTTCGTGTAAATGAATTATGTATGAATGACCATTGTTTGTCACACTGTCATTTTTATATTCATCATTCAGTAAAGTGAAAGTAAAATGAGTACATATCAAATAATCTATAACAGACAAAGCAATAGTGACATATGGTGAAAACATTGTTACTTACACTTGTGTTGCGACATTACTGTTGGCTCCAATATAGTCGGCAATGCATCATCTTTTATTTTCAGTCTCTCTGAAAAGCCTGCAACAAACTGTTCCTTGTTTAAAAACAAGTCTTCAGTAACATGAAGCAGACAGTGTCTAACTGACATTCATCCACACTCTCTTAATGTTACGATCACAAGGAAGGCAATGCAAAGACTGTTTCACAAGTTCACACTTACAAATAATCAGATAGAGTAAACAGTTAATTTGGTGTGCTGTCTGAGAGGGCTCCGAGCTTGGTATTTGGCCCAAACCCAGAGTACTCCCCTCTTATTTCTGGTTAGGAAAGTAACCAGTAACCATGTGCTTTGGTAGCTTTGATGACATGTTTTAGCATGTTTCAGGTTTTTGCCCTTTATTTGAATTGTTTGTCATTATCCATCATTAATATGCTAATGTTTTTCTTCAGTTTCTTTTTGTGTAATGTGACAAAAACATTTTTAGTGACATTTTATATTTATTAATTACAAATATTCCATAGTGAGATTAGTATTGGTATAACGTGATTACTACTTTTTACTGCACTGTAAACCCAAATAAGTTGGGCTAACTTGAGGTAATCAGTTACATCACTGTTTTTTTAAATTATGACGTTCCCAATTTTAATTTAGCAGAAATATAAGGTTTTGAGTTTGTAGTACTCATGCATGTTAATTTCTCCTAACTTGAAGTACTTAGCTAACTCATACATTTTGATAGCAATTAACATAAAAGATTTAGTTAATTAACTTTTTTATTTTATTTTGAGTTCTTGCAAATCAGATGAGTTATTTCAATGTAAACCCTAATAAGTTGTCAGAACTCAAAAAAAGTTCAATGAAATTTTTTTAAGTTAAGAAACTCAAAGTTCAAGTAAGATTTTTATTAAGTACTCATACATCTTTATTGATCTTAACTTGAAATATCTGAGTAGACTAATTTATACATTTAACTTAAAATTATCAGGTTATCTCAACGTAAATATTTTGTTAGCTATAACAAACTAATTCAGAAAATGTTAAGGAAATGTTAAGAATAATATGGTATAGCACTTACTCAAAACAATGAAACAGTTTAGTTTACTTGAAATATGTCAGTGTTGTGAACACAAAAGAAAAAGAAAGTGCTAAATAACTGAATAACTGAACTAATTTGTTTAATTTAAGTTTGTACTACTCAAACCAATTAAGTATTTTGAGCATTAGGGTTTACAGTGTGATATTACTTATTTCACCATCACCATAGTCTTACTTTTTTATTTTATAAGCAGCAGGTTTTTTAAAGTTAAGAGTGATAAATGTTCTGTGTGTGTTTGTAAAAGCATGTCCCCAGCGCAGGCCTCGTCTGACTCAGTCCCCGGACCCAGAGGGCCCAAGAGTCCTGGCAGATGCTTTGTGTGTGCAAGCTTTTCCAGTGGTCTCCTCTTGCTTTATTACACATACGTCTATCCTTGTTTGAACTCTGCTTTCAAAAGAAACTCTGCTCTAATGTCTTTACCTGGAGCCAACTTTACTTTCAACCTCATGACAACATCAGATTCAGATTCATCCTCTCTGGAAATGTTGGTATCCTTCATAAAGCCTTTGATCCAGACACATTGAACAAGTGTAAAAACAGCTCTAATGGGGCTCTAGAATCATCAAATGAACACTACAGAAGACCTGTGTGTTGAAATCAAACTCAGTAAATTCATGCTCATGTCTCATTTAACTGGATGCCAGTTGCTGCCCACATGTTTGAGGAAAAAGAGCCTCTTTTTAGGACAGCTGAATTTCATCAGATGCCATTTAGCTGATGTAGATGATGTAATGTCTGAGTTGAGTAAAACACCTGTCACCAGAACGCAGTCATTGGTGACGCACCATCAGTGATCTTTATACAATCTTTGTTTGTTTGACATACTGTATAAGGAATAAGATCTTACTTTGTGATAAAAGTGTACACATGAACACGACCGCCCACATTTACAAGTCAGTGACACATTGAGTGATTTGAAACTGTGGCCATACAGTCACAATGAGGTATTAAGGAGAACACAGGATAGATAAAATAGTTCCTATTAAACACAAGAGCAACTAATGAAAATAGTAAAATGTGTGAAAGTTTGCCAAGCCTCGTTCTGTTTCTGGATGTGTGGAGCAGCTACGGATTCTAATGTTAGAAATGGCATAGAATTAAAAAAAACAAAAAAAAGAAAGAAAGAAAGAAAAAAAGAAACACTTTTACTATTATTATTAAAGGGTTAGTTTACCCAAATATGAAAATTCTGTCATAATTTATTCACCTTAAAGTCTATATTAAATCTGTTTGTTATATAAAGCGATTATATATTGTGTCTCTTCAGGAAAATTTAACTAAACCGCTCAATTCATATGGATTAGTTTTACGATCTCTTTATTAACTTTTTGAAAGTGTCAAAGTAGTGGTTGCATGGACTGGCAATGGAGGGACAGAAATCTCTCAGATTTAATTAAAAGTTTGTTCATTTCTGTTCCGAAGATAAACAAAAGTCTTGCAGGTTTGGAACGACATGAGGGCGAGTAAATGATGACAGAATTTTCATTTATCAACTATCACTTTAAAATGAAATAATATTAAATTATAACTATATATTATAATTATAACTAATTATAATTAAATTAAAATACTGAGTAATATAAGGTAACTACTTGGGTTAAGGTTAGGTTTTGGGTAGGTTTAGGATTAGTGCCTAGTTATTACCCAGTTATTGCAATTACTGTGGCAAGTTCATCGTATGTACATAGGGAACAGTGCAATGTTGACATGCATTACGCAGTGTGGAAGTTCATGTTCACGTCTTTAGTTGAAAAGATGGCATCAGGTGGAAAGACCTGGTCGAAGGAGGAAACATAGTCAAGACAGTAAAAGTTATAATTAAAGTCAAAGACAAAAAAACGTTGCCAATTTATGAATGTGTATGCCGACAGGGCAAAAATAACAGTGAGCTCTGTTAGTGTCACGTCCATGGTTGTCTCCGCAAGTGTGATTGATGTGACATCACACATAGAGAGTGTGCGCAAAAGTTTTAATCAGAATGTACAATGGGTACGGAAAGTATTCAGACCCCCTTAAATTTTTCACTCTTTGTTATATTGAAGCCATTTGCTAAAATCATTTAAGTTCATTTTTTCCCCCTCATTAATGTACACACAGCACCCCATATTGACAGAAAAACACAGAATTGTTGACATTTTTGCAGATTTATTAAAAAAGAAAAACTGAAATATCACATGGTCCTAAGTATTCAGACCCTTTGCTGTGACACTCATATATTTAACTCAGATGCTGTCCATTTCTTCTGATCATCCTTGAGATGGTTCTACACCTTCATTTGAGTCCAGCTGTGTTTGATTATATTTATTGGACTTGATTAGGAAAGTCACACACCTGTCTATATAAGACCTTACAGCTCACAGTGCATGTCAGAGCAAATGAGAACCATGAGGTCAAAGGAACTGCCTAAAGAGCTCAGAGACAGAATTGTGGCAAGGCACAGATCTGGCCATGGTTACAAAAAAAATTCTGCTGCACTTAAGGTTCCTAAAAACACAGTGGCCTCCATAATCCTTAAATGGAAGACGTTTGGGACGACCAGAATCCTTCCTAGAGCTGGCCATCCGGCCAAACTGAGCTATCGGGGGAGAAGAGCCTTGGTGAGAGAGGTAAAGAAGAACCCAAAGATCACTGTGGCTGAGCTCCAGAGATGCAGTCGGGAGATGTAAGAAAGTTGTAGAAAGTCAACCATCACTGCAGCCCTCCACCAGTCGGAGCTTTATGGCAGAGTGGCCCGACGGAAGCCTCTCCTCAGTGCAAGACACATGAAAGAGTTGACGCATGGAGTTTTTTTCTAAAAAAAACACCTGAAGGACTCCAAGATGGTGAGAAATAAGATTCTCTGGTCTGATGAGACCAAGATAGAACTTTTTGGCCTTAATTCTAAGCAGTATGTGTGGAGAAAACCAGGCACTGCTCATCACCTGTCCAATACAGTCCCAACAGTGAAGCATGGTGGTGGCAGCATCATGCTGTGGGGGTGTTTTTCAGCTGCAGGGACAGGACGGCTGGTTGCAATCGAGGGAAAGATGAATGCGGCCAAGTATAGGGATATCCTGGACAAAAACCTTCTCCAGAGTGCTCAGGACCTCAGACTGGGCCGAAGATTTACCTTCCAACAAGACAATGACCCTAAGCACACAGCTAAAATAATGAAGGAATGGCTTCACAACAACTCCGTGACTGTTCTTGAATGGCCCAGCCAGAGCCCTGACTTAAACCCAATTGAGCATCTCTGGAGAGACCTAAAAATGGCTGTCCACCAACGTTTACCATCCAACCTGACAGAACTGGAGAGGATCTGCAAGGAGGAATGGCCCCATCTTTCCCAAAAAGACTCATGGCTGTATTAGATCAAAAGGGTGCTTCTACTAAATACTGAGCAAAGAGTCTGAATACTTAGGACCATGTGACCATGTAATATTTCAGGTTTTCTTTTTAATAAATCTGCAAAAATGTCAGCAATTCTGTGTTTGTTTGTTTTTTGTCAATATGGGGTGCTGTGTGTACATTAATGAGGGAAAAAAATGAACTTAAATGATTTTAGCAAATGGCTGCAATATAACAAAGAGTGAAAAATTTAAGGGGGTCTGAATACTTTCCGTACCCACTGTATATAAAACATAAAAAATGGATATTTGAATCAGATTACAATGTTTAAAGTACATTTAAACAGATTACAATGTTTAAAGTACATTTAAACAATCGGATTCAATGCATTCGGATTGACGAAAATCTGTGCATATAAACATAGCCAGTGTGTTTATTGGTTCTGTCTTCCTCCAGCTCCCCTGCCTTTTAGTCACCATAGCTACAGATTGATTTGATTTTCAGTTCAGATGTGTCTCGTTAATAAGTCTCTGTAAACTTATTTAGTAGTTGCCCGCTGTTGTTTCCTCAGCTGTTGTCCACTTCCTCTGTTTGCTGTGTATTTATACCCTGTGTTTCTTTCAGTTTATTGTCAGTTTTGTTATGTTAAGTTGGTTGTTCTGTTCCTGTTCCAGTTCTTGCATGTTATGTTAAGATTTGAGTTTGATTCTGAATAAAGACTGCTGCACTTAGATCTTGTTTCATCTCTGCAGGAACCAACTCGTGACAGAAAAACTGAGCCTAAAAAAATTGGAACTAGCAGCAGTAAAGATGGATTCTGGTGATGGTGTCCACCCGTCTGGATTTGACCGGTTGTGACCTGACTGACTACCTCATGAAATCCTGACTGAGAGAGGCTACAGCTTCACCACCAGCACAGTGATGGCTCCAGCCCCTGACCAGTGTCCAGTGAAGGCTCCAACCCCCGACCAGGGTCCAATGATGGCTCCAGCCCCTGACCAGAGTCCATTGATGGCTCCAGCCAATGACCAGAGTCCAATGATGGCTCCAGCCAATGACCAGAGTCCAATGATGGCTCCAGCCAATGACCAGACTCCAGTGATGGCTCCAGCCCCTGAGCACGGCACAGAGTCCGCTCCAGTATGTTCTCCACAGTCCGCTCCAGTGTTGGCTCCAGCCCCTGAGTCCGCTCCAGCCCCTGAGTCCTCTCCAGCCCATGAGCTGCCAATCTTTCCTTTCATCCCTTCATCACTATCAAAATTCCACAGCGGCAATAGCAGTTAAGATAATAGCAATTAAGAGAGATATCTAAAAAAAAAAAACAGACAAACTCTTCCTCTCTCACTCAGATGATATTAGTGGTGGGTGAACAGGTATCACATTAATGAATGAAATGAAATGATAGACAATGGATCACCCAATTAATGAAATTAATTTACTTATGTTTTAAACTGTAAATGCTTTCAGACATGTCCCCAATTTTGATAACAGCGTTGAAAAATGGCAAACCTCATGTAAAGTAATATACTGTATATATATTATATATACTTCCTCTACAACATATTTTAAGAGTTTCAATATCTATTTTATATACTTTTGTGGAATGTAAAGCATCATCCCTTCGCTGCCTTTGGCACTTTTCTTGAAATGCTTCATTATTTATCTCTGTCAGTATTTTTACAGCTATAATGATCCTCCTGTTGTACTCAGCTGCTTTCTGGGAGTATTGCTTGCCCGACAACAATGAACTGGAGATTATGTTCCTCTGTATCCTCTGAAAGAGCACACCCTGGGCCTCTCTGGCTTGCACATCAAAGTTTGAGAGTGAGCTGGCCAGGGGTTGAGATTCCCTGCACCTGCTGCTCACTCCTGGCCAACTCAAATACATTATTCCGCCTGCAGAGCAACTTAATGGCTTCTGTGGGGAGCTGGAAACAAAACCGCTATGGTAAGATCGCCCCCTGTCCTGTGACAGGAAGTGTTCCACGCTTACACGCTCTTGTACATCATGCAAAACTAAGGTTGATTGATGGCAAAAGAATAAATGAATTTTTAAACTTCAGAATGTTTAATACACTCTGCATAGGTTTATGCACAACTCTCCAGACCATGACATTCTCAAATTTAAAACAAGTCACTACAACATAATGTCAAGACACACGGTGCAGCATCCCCCATCTTCATCGTTGCACTGTTAGGTAGCCTATGCTCTCCACTGAGCAGTGAGAGCCGTTTTGGTTGGACAGGTATCAGTACTAAGCAGTGAACAAATCATCGCTAAGGAAAACAGAATACATCTGTTTGGAGACTTGGCGTCCTCTCTCTGGCACAGTCACACTTGACTTCAGCAAGGCAGGGCCTTTTTCCATGAGAGTAGTAAGTGACAACATCTGCAATTTCTTTTTAAGGGGAAAATAAAAACAAACCTTGATGCATATAGGCTCACTTAAATGTCTTGCAATATGCATAAACAGAACTAAAGGGACGACCTCAGAGTTTCCTCAGCTGTAGAGTTAATGTCAATAAGCATGGTGACCTTTCTGAAGAGTGTCATCTCTTCTCTGGTTTAAAGACGAGACGTGAAAACATTTAGCCAAGACCTAAAATTGACCTTCGTTTTGTGGTACTGTAAAAGAGGTGTGCCACCCACCGTCAGCAAAAGAAATGCATGAAGGCACTGAATTAATCATTGAATGCAGAAAGAAAAATCTAAGTCAACATGCTATTTCATTTAGAGCAAAAGAACAGAGGCTGTTTTTATTAGAACTGTGTTCAGCCAAGTCACATCGGGGAATGAGATACGATAGCTTCTCGCCATTAATTACATCAGCATCCTGTACACTCTCTGTGTGATACATCATAGATTGTTCTGTACATAATCTATATATCACACGCATTGTCAGTTCATTACAGCTGTTTATCTGCTTTAGGAAGAGCCTTAAGCACACTTACCTCGAGCCTCAAAGTTTTTTTGTTCCTTGTCCCAGTCAATTCTCTGGCATGCTTACTGGGGGGTTAAAGCATTTTAAAAAGCCTTTCTATGTGGAGTTTGCATGTTCCCCCACAGTACAAAGACATGAATGACATGAATTGGACACTGTAAATGTCATGGTCTGCGTTTAGTTTTGTATTCATAGATGTTTACATTCATCACTTACCTGTTTCCTGTGTTTCCTTTGTTCCTTGTTTCCTGCCAGTCATCAGTTGTCATGGACAGTCATCTAATCATCTCACTTGTCCGTTCTGTTGTCATTAACACTGTGTATTTAAGACTTGCTGCACATTACCTGCTTTTCGTATTGGATTATTTGAGTTTTTTTGTAAATAAATACTTTGTTTTGGAACCTTTTTCATCTTTATCTTCATCATCTGCACCTACAGTACACATGACAGAATACCGGACCCAAAGAGGTGAAAATATGGAATTAACATCCATTAACATTACCCTTATAGGGAGGGATTTATATATTTTAAGGAGGTAGGACTTTAGAGGAGTACGTGGAGGAGTTCATTGACGCCAGCCACCTCGCCACCTGTAATGACATCACGTTCATGGAGGGCTTTAGATCAGACTCGAAGACAAGATCCAGCTAGTGATTCCCCAGGGAAACAGCTGAATACATCAGCTTTTCCCTTTGGGTCGATGGATCTTCTTTTGCTGAAGGAGAAGTAGAAGAGGATCCAGCAGCCAGCATCCTGTCCCACTCATCATCCGTCACAACCCCAGAGCCAGACCCACCTCAGATCAAGAGACCCAGCCATTGTCCACCACAGACATCGAGCCTGAGCCAAAGCCCACAATGCAGCCAGAGCTAGCTGACAAGTCCATCCCAGAAGCTAACCAGTGTGATCAAAATCTGTGCTTGTGGAAAGAAGATCATTGATAGATGAAGAGGAAAGCCTGATCGACTGGGAGTCAGATGTAGTACTTCCTACCCTGCCCATCCACGAACCATCTCTGCTGCTGGTCCCTTCCTGGACAAATGTATGTTCATCACCTCTGTCTTCATCATCGCCACTGGTTCTGCCCAGCTCTGAATCTTCAATGTCTTCATCACCGCTTGTCCTGTCCAGCCCTAGTTCATCTTAAACACCAGTCCTGTCCGTCACAGAGAGTTCGTTGTCACCACCATCCCTGTCCATCACAGAGCCTTCATCCACAACCAATCTTCCTCTTCTGCACGCTCAGCTGAAGCCAGCCATTCTCTCAGCTCTGCCTCCACTGGCTCCCTTCAGCCCCTCACCATCAGCCCTGCCATGCAGCCCTGATCTGCATTGGAGCTTCCGGTCCCCAGCGTGAGGAGTCCTGGGCTCTGCTTCATCCTTCGAAGCCCTCAGTTCCACCTTGGATTGTCAACCAATCTGCTCTGCCATTGCTCCTCGCCCCCTCGGCCCCACCTGGGGCCGTCATCCTTTTGGCTCCACTGGGCTCCCTCGTCCCACTGGCTTCACCCTGATCACGGACTTCCATTGCCATGGACTTCCGGACTGTCTGCTCCACCGGGGTCCTCACTCACACTGATGTCACCGTGGTCTTTCGGTCCCTTGGTTCCACCTCAGCCACTCGTCGCCTGGACTCCACTTAGTCTCCCTATCCGTCAGTGTCACCGGGTCTCTCAGTCCATCGGACGTTGCCTCACTGTCTCCCTGTTTCACCTCATTCAGTCGGGCTCAAAGGACTACCATGGCTCCTCCCTCCATCACTGCCGCCATTGGTCTCCTCCATCATTGCCATCTCCTGGGTCACTCTGGGATCTCCTCAGCCGTCCATTCCCTGGATCCTACCACCATCCACTTCTCCATGGGCCCTTCCACCATCATCTCCTCCATGGCTCCTCCCACTGTCATCTCCTCCATGTTCTCTCCCATCAGCTTCTCCTTGGATTTTGCCACCACCTGCTCCTCCCTGGTTCCCCCTAGATCTAGGGGGGGATCACCCTATGGGTTTCCAGTGCCTCGCAATTCCCTCGTCCACCTCCTGAACCTCCACCTGTCTTTCCTCAAACTTTCCCAGGAGGGGCGTTCTGTCACAATCTATGTTTCTTTCCTTTTCATGGACTTTAGTTTGAATTCGTCAGCTACCTGTTTCCTGTGTTTCCCTTGTTTCCTTTGCCAGTCATCAGTTGTCATGGACACTCATCTAAACATCTCATCTGTTCGTTATGTTGTCATTATCACTATGTATTTAAGTTCCTCTTTGTGCTCCTTCCAAATTACATGATGAAAATTGTGGTTAGTAACGTAATCTGTTACAATACACATTTTAGGTAATGCATTCTAACTACTTTTTGATACTTTAAGACTTTTGATCTAACTCATTTATAATTTTAATTTGAACAGGACAATCTTATTGATTCTATATTGATATAAAATTACAACGAGAAAAGAAAATTGTCATGGGATGGCTGTGTATAGAGCAAAATAGAAAATAGTATTTAATCCAAAAATCCAAGAGAAAACAGATATTACAACCATTAAACATTGACAACACTGAACAATCAACAAACACAGGGCTTAAATAACATGGAGAAATAATGAGAAAATTAACAGTACAGGTGAACGGAATCAGACGAGGGAGCTCCTCTGACAGAACATTATCGAATTGTATCAAAACACACTAAACAAAACCATGAACATGACACAAATATATTCCACAATATGAAGGGCATTAAACATTACATTACATCAGGGTTTCCCAAACTGTGGTTCATGAAGGAACTGCAGGGTGTTAGTGAGTTCATGAAAAGCTAATAATTAATTCAATCATAAAAAATGTCAAATTAAAATAAATAAAAAAATAAATGAATCAATCAACACATAGTAAAAAAGATTAAATATTTTATTTGGTTACCCACATGTTATGTGACCAATAATCAGCATCAGAGAACCGTGAATATGTGGTTGTGTTGTATAAGAGAGAATGTGTATGAATGTATGAAGAAGAGTAGTGTGTGTATCTGTGTCTATGATGGACTGGTCAGCAATTTAGGGTATTTTCCATGTCTACGGCCTGAGATGATGGCATAGACTGCAGCATTTCTGCAACCCTACAAAGGACAAACAGTTTGGAGCAGTGCTTCCCACTCCTTGTCCTGGAGCATCCCCAACACTACGCATATAAATATAATTGTCCATAACATTATAGTACACTCGACTTGATTTGACTTGACTTGATGACAACTGGTCAAATTACTCTCGCTTAGAACAAAACTGAATAATGGTTAGTTCATTCAACCACTTAGACTTGTGTCTGAGACATTGCAAATATTTATCACACAGCATAGCTTATTGTAGTAACACTCGACATCAGCCAAGTCCTGTGTTGCACTGGTACACCATCAACATTTCTGTCACTCTCCAACATCAGTAATTTCATGCATTCTTGCTCACTAAATGTGGCACTGATATATCTGCTATACAGAAAATAATTTATACAGTATAGCTAGAACTCAATCTGGTAGATCATTCATGTCAGTGGTTCATAACCCTGCTCCTGGAGCCTCCCCAACACTGCATATTTTAAGTGTCTGCTTTGTCTGTCAGATCTTGGAGCTTTCACTAATAAGCTGACTTCACCTGAATCAGGTGTTTGATTAAGGAGACGTAAAAAAAAAAAAATGTGCAGGAACTGAGTTAAGAACGATTGACCATAGCAATAACAATCTGACTCTCTGTAAAGTTGTTTTGAAACATTCTTCTTATTGTGAAAAGCGTTATAAATTTGACTGGACTTGACTTAGCCCTCGTATTATCGCAATGTTTAACGCCTCTAAAAATATGGTTGACATCTTTTTTTTTTGCTTCACATTTGATGACTTTTTTTACTAGGTAAACATAAATTTTTCACGATGACATATTTTCAGTGTCCTGTACACAAGACATTGATGATCCTTGGGGTCAATTTGACCCCAGGATCATTTATCTGTATAAAACATATTAGAAATATAAATATTTTACACTTATTTGTTTTGGATAATACTGAAGTCATTCTAAAATGTAATTTTATCATCTACAAACAATTTTCATCTGCTTTAGGGCCCTAACCTATCATAACCATACCTGAAGTATTGCGAGGAAACACTGTCATGGGGGGGTCGGGGTTGGGTGGGTCGTCATAATTTTCATGAAAACATAATGTGGGCCGCACAGTTGTTCATATAGTTTCAAATAAAATAAAATCTGATCACATACAAAACATTTCTAGGACCCTCCCTCTGGTCAGCCATCTCACTTCAGAGTAATAAGCAGGTGCAAATTTTTTGCTTCCATGTAGGTTTCTAAGGAAAGCCTTGTTTTCAGAGGTGTCTTTCTAATTAGGTTCACAGCTGAATAAAACACAGGTCCTGCAAAGTAAGGCTGCAAAGTGGTGGAAAATTTTCAAGTTTTGTAAAGTTTAGACTTGAATCTGTAAAAGGTTTAGTTTCTAATGGTCATGCTGCGTAATATTGTTGTGTAACATTGATCACTACAGTAGTAATGCTTGTGTAGTTAGCCAAAATAATATTCCTCTCAGAAGAGAACCTTACTGAGGTGTCCAGAGCCAGTTTTCTTAAAGAGCCCCAGAACAGCAGAGTTCCGCTCACCGGAATGTGTTGTCATTGGAGCTGTGTTTCTGTGTTCCAAAATTGAGTGAACGGCCTTGCTGACCACTGTCTGCATTAGCAGCTACTTCCTAAGGGGCCACTCACTACATGTTCTTGTATTCTGTTTGCACTATTTTAGAGCAGAGCCACCTTTCAGCGGAGTATAGCCCTAGCCCTAATTAAACACACCTGAAACAGCTAATTAAGGTCTTCAGGGTTGCTAGAAACTTCCAGGCAGGTGTTCTGAAGCAGGAAAGTAGCCCTCCAGGAAACGTGCAATGCTGCCTTAAAACCCAAAGGAAGAAAGTTAGAAGGCAGCAATGCAGTCTTGGTAGGTATATCTTGGTTTTGGAGCAGAGCTTGAGGGGCCGTTTACACAACACACAACACAACACGTTTTCAACAAAAAACGGAAAACTTTTTATGCGTTTTAGCCATTCATTTACATGACAACAGCATTTTTTGGGGCCCTAAAAATGTAAACTTCTGAAAACAGGTTTTAAAGTGCACGTTTTTGAAAACGAAACGCGAATTTGTGAATGCGTATTACATGTTCACTCTATAGGCACATAGTTTTTCTTTACAAAGTGACATCGCCAACTACTGGCCTGGCATGCATAATTCAACGTTTTTAGTCGTTTTCATGGATCCATGTTTACAGGGATAGTTTTGGTGAATAAAACTTTTTGCAAGTGAGTGTGCAGTCATATCTTTCATGAACGTTTGGATTTGACTTTCTTGGCTTGCACCTCGGATGGAGTGCGTTCGTTTATGTTTTGATAACAGGGATAGTTTTGACAACGTTGTCGTCTGTGAGCGAAAAAACAAAACAAAACAAAGGAATAACTCTTCTGCTATTAGTACATCGTTGTCGTGTAAATGTACACTTAGTCTGGTGCAGTGTTACCAAGAGACACAGTTCACCAAGAATCAACAGCAAGTGGAGAGCACAAGACAAGCTGTACCAAACTCCACACATGCCCTCTCTGAACTGTGTGTGTGGTTGTCTAGACACAGGTGTTGATCTTTCAAGAATTCCTGCAGCATGTATCCCAGACGGGAGAGGAAAACTGATAATTCCAGCAGATTTCCTGCAGAATTCTGGCTAGAGATTACATTCTCAGCAGAAGAGATCCCATAAAACCCCAATACAATACTGATAGCCATGGTAACCTCTCAGTGCCGTGACCATCCATTCCAGATGAAAGCCTGTCTGAGATTGTTTCCATAACGACTGCTTGGCATGAGCCGCTGTACTGGATTTTCCCATGGTGGTTTTTATAGCTGTTTGTCAGCATCCGCTAGCAAACGGTCGCTTCCTTTAGCCCTGAACTTATAACTACAAGGAGAAGGTGCTATGACTTCCTTTTTTCTACAAAAATATTTATGGCATGCTTATTTTTTGTATAAGTTTTGATATTGTTTTTCCATAAGGGAAACAATGATGAACTACCATCTTTTATAGATGTTGATAAATGTTTTAAGGATATCCTGCAGTACAAGGCAGTGGAGCTTAATTTAGATTATGAACCAAGTGGAGGTCTACAAAAGCAGATTTTTCTACATAAAACACTATTTGGCACACTTGATCTACTCTCAGATGAATTGTCAGGAAATACTTATTACTGAATATTAAAAACATTAAAATAATGTGCTGTATCTATGGTTACAGTAACTGACTGCTGACATTCTGCTGACATTTGTGGTATTATTTCATTCTTTTAGCATTACGGTCTGCTACATGTGTTTGTGCTCGCACTTTCTCTCACACTTGTTTCGTAACTAATAACTCCATCCATCATTGCTGTTCATTTTAGCTAATTAAGTAAATAAACAGCTTGTCCTTCATTCTAATCAATGGTGTTTGGCAAGTACTACTATTACTACAGCTGTCCTCTCACCAAAATTAATTAATCTTAATTTATTACCCACAAGCTTGGATGTTGCATAACTTTAAAAGTCTTTTATTAACTAAATTTATTTTTATGGCATGCTTGGCTTTCCATTGGAAGATAATAGTATATAACAGAAGCCATTACTAAGACTACAGACTAAATGTGCACTTTGACAATATATGTATGTGAATACAGTATACTTACTTTGGGAAGTGTATGTGCCTCTGCATCATTCTCTAGTATAACACAATGTTCTGTTTAATAAGTGATTAATGTCACCTCAAAAAAGAATCAAGTTAAATTACTTGCTTTTCTGGAGGCTAAACATCCAGAACTTATTGTGAATTAACCTGCCAGTTCACAAAGACTGTTATTGACTGTTATATTTGTAAGATCGTTACGGATGTTTTCCCTCAAGACTGACTCATTCTGATCCTGTTGTACACATGCAGTGAGAGTGTAGAGGTAATTTATTTTATGTAGTGCCTCTGAGTTGCAGAGCAGCTGAGCTGTTGTTAGGCCTTTACCATGTCCTGTCATTCGCTGGAAGCTTTTAAAATTCTGTAGGTCCGTGAACAGGGACCATCATATTAAATTGACTTAGTTCAATTGGATTAGTTCACCCCCAAAAAATTCATTTTCTGTCATTTAGTACTCACCTTCATGTCACTCCAAACCTGCAAGACCTTTGCTCATCTTCAGAACACAAATTAAGATATTTTTGATGAAATCCGAAAGGTTTCTTTATTTATTTTTTTATTTCCAATAGAAAGCAACACAATTACAACATTCAAGGTTCAGAGAAGTAGTAAAGACATTGTTAAAATAGTCAAAATGTGACTACAGTGGTTCAACCTTAATGTTATGAAGCGAAAAGAATACTTTTTGTGCTCAAAACCAAAACAAAAATTACTTTATTCAACAATTTTTCCTTTTCCCTGTAAGTCTTCTACGCAGTTGATGCAGTGAATGCAGTGCAGAGTCCAAACGCCAGCTCAGTATTGGCCAAAGCTGTTCACGTGAGCAGCACAACGCATGTGTATGATGCTGAAGCAGGAGCCAGCCAATACAGAGTCGGCATTCTGAAATAGCTCTGCACTGCATTCACTGCATCATCTGCATAGAAGACTGACAGGAAAGAGGAAAAATTGTTGTAATGATGTCTTTACTATTTCTCTGGACCTTGAATGTGGTAAATTTATTTATTCTATAGGAGATAAAAACCTCTCAGAATTCATCAAAAATATTTTAGTTTGCGCTCTGAAGATGAAAGAAGGTCTTGCGGAATTGGGACGACATGAGGGTGAGTAATTAATGTCAGAAATTTCATTTTTGGGTGAACTAACCCTTAAATGTTCTTGACAAGCCTCAAGAAGTTTCTGCAGACCTACTACAATATGGAGTTTGTTAAAAGAAAATCAACAGTACGAAATAAAATTATGACATTTTGTCGTAATTTTGTCATAATTGTGTGAGGGAAAACTCAAACAAGTGAAAATAAGTCACATGAGAGGAAGCAGTGGGCTTAGATCCTGGAAAACTGCAGGATAATCAGGACTCAGGAGAATCCCAGAATCAGTTAATAAAGGTTACTGGTTAATAAAGTGAGATTAAATACATAAAGTATATTTGTATAATTTAATATATTTAATTATTGCAGGTTTGTGCAATTTTCTGCACTTCGCTGTTTTTATACATTTTGAGGAATACTGAATTTGCTTTTGTGCAAGTGAGATGAGTAAATGCTCACATTTAGTCGAGAGCTATAATAATGTTTAGACACAACGCCTCTGCACACACTGCTGATTTCTTTCAACATGACGACAGGAGAGCTGTCAGTCAATACATGGGAAAACAGTAAGTTGCATTACTTATTTGTAAAAGTAACTCAGATATTTTGTTGTAAATTTAAAAGTAATGGGTTACTTTACTAGCTACTTGAAAAAGTAATCTGATTACGTAACTCAGGTTACTTGTACTGCGTTGCCACAAACAATGGTTAAACATTTATTCAAAATTAGTTAAAACTGATTCACTTCATATTACATGTGTTTTAGTTTGCACTTTTTTATTTAGACAGGTTAAAGGTGAAGAGGATATTTTATTTACAAAGGGTAAGGTGAAGGGGACGAAGACACGCATTAGAAGCAGTAGTTGCGGTTGTGCTTGTTGATCCACAAGTGCTTCAGTTTCGGATCATTCATGTAGCGTTCAAGCAGCAACTCTTTTTCTTGACGCTCCTTCTCCTTGATGATTTTTTTCTCGTCCTTTTTCTTGGTCTTCTCTACTGCCCAGGCAAACAGAAAAAGTGGCACTTTTCTTTTGCACTTTTCCTGGATGTTCACAGTGTGCTGGGTCTCATTCTTGGGACCGTCAGGAGAAGTTAAACAGAAGAACTTCATCATGAGATCATCGATCTCTGTTTTCTGAGAGGCATGGCCTTGTATGGTGCTGGAGTCTCCCATTTCACAGGGGTCCGCTTCCTCAAATCCCTGGACCTCCACCACTTCACTCTCCCACGCTTCCTCCTGCACCTCGCTGTCCTTCTCCAACCAAGCAAACATTTTTTTCGGTTTCATTTCAGCCTCAGGCGTTTGGGGGCGTTCAGACTTGAGTAAGTCGCTGGCCCAGAAGGTCTTCCCCGTGTACTCCACGTACTCGTTCTCCTCATCCTCTATATCAACCAGCATGAGTTCTGGAGGCAGCTCAAACAGGGAAGAAGTGAACGGCTGAGGCTTCCGGCTGGGAGGACGTCGCAGAGCAACGACTTCATCAGGTGCAGGAGTCGGGCTCGGAGGAAATCGTTTGGGATGACGCCCTTGGGATGAAGAAAACAGTTCATCAGACACTGGAGTGGGGCGTGGAGGAACCGCCAATGGAAGCGTCTGTGGTTTGGAAGGACGAACTTGGGATGAAGAGCGTTGGAGCGAAACAACTTCATCGGGACATGGAGGAACCGCCAAGAGTTTGGGAGGATCCACTTGAGGTGCTGGAGCCGGTTTCTGAGGACTCACTGGTGGTTTTGTCACCGGCGGCAGGGGTTGGAAGCGAGCAGCTGGTAGAGCGAGGTGTTCAGAGACACTTGGAAGCATTGTTAGTTCTCCGTCTATTGGCTTCAAGCAGGAAGATCTGTCCGGAGTATGCAGAGGTTTGACCTCCACAAGAAGTGGTGTTGGCTCTGTGATCTTCCGTTGCTTCCGTTCTCTCTTCTTCCTTTTCTTTTCTCCAGCTTCCCTAAGCTCACTTCTTCCCTCCATCAACTTTTCCAGACTGTGCATCTCTCTTTTTTTCTGATGCACACGTCCACTCTTCTTTATCTTTATCTTTTCAAGTCTGAGTGCCTCTCTCTCCTCTTTAGCCTCATCTTTATGACTGACCTTTCCCTTATTCTTCACCTCTCTTTCCTCCTCTCTTTCTCCAAGCTGGCACTTCTCAGGTACCTTGCGGCGTCTCTTCCTGCACTTCCTGTCATTGGCAGTGAAGTTGAAGGCCTCACACTCCTCTGGAAGTTTCTCTACTGCCGCTAACGTTAATTCTTGCGCTGCACATGCCTGTGTCTCCCTTCTGCACAAGAAGTGAGCGAAACGCTCAAACAGTCGTCTAAAAACACTGCTAAACAGCGCCATCAATGGACACTGAATGCTGCAAGCAAATTCAATATTTGTCGTCAATATCTGCAGAAAGTCTCAAAAGGCTTTCGATCTGTTCACTCCTAACACACCAACAGCAGACCAGAGTCAGAGCTGCAGTTAGAGCTGCCAGAATGGAATCTCCACTATGATGTCACAACAGTTAGCTCAACCCTACTGAGGGAGAACTCTGAACAATGTGAACAGCTCCAGAGGCAGCAAAGACACACATTCAAAGTAGCGGCACCAAATAAAATACTGACTGTTTCCAAACAAGTTTTCAAATATTCATCCTGCCCCTGAATATAGTAAAAAAAAATATATTATGTGACTTTTAAGAAACAATAGTTAAAATGCAAAACAATAGGCTACAGTAAAACAGTATTTTTTTACAGTCAAAAATAGCTCTTTTTGTATTTTATTATATAAAATATTATAAAATATATTTTAATGGTATTATATAAAAATATATAAAATAATATTAAATATATTTTAATATTATATTAAAATGGAATTTATTATTCTAATGACAAAGCTGAATTTTCAGCATCAGTCATTCAGTTTCAAGTGATCATTCAGAAATCATTCTAATATGCTGATTTGCTGCTCAAGAAATATATATAAATGTTAAAAAAAAAAAATTCGTATTATAATCACCGTTGTTCTGCTTAATATTTTTGTGTCTGTTCCATAGAGGTCTGTTCCCTCTGTATGCCCTGCAAAAACTACATTTCCTATCGTGAAATGTAGATTATGATGTAGATATCCTAGATGATTAGTTCAGTTTTAAACTTTAATTTACTCTGAACGTTAGAAAAGACGTTTCTTATTTTGAATTTACTGTTTTCTGTACTTTTTTCAATAAGATTCACAACAGGATTTTCAAGTACCAAAATAGAACACTATAGTGAGTAAGGACACTGATGTAACACTCATTTTTCTTAAGTCATAAAAAGTTTCTTGATCTCGAAATAACAGTAAAAAAAACCGCATGGCTCTTTTGAGCCTCCGTACAACAGTGCCCCGGATGCACAGCGTCAATAAGAGCGCCTGCGCAGTCCTCAAATCTACACATCATACGGCTCGTCAACACACACCTGCTTATGTCTGTTAGGATGATATACATATCAGCTTTATCTGCTAGCGGCACACTCACTCACACACTGATTTAAACTCACAGCTCCGGTTCATTTTCACAGGCCTTCTCAGTTATGAACATGACGCCGTTTTTAACGAGTTTTATTTATTTGGCGTTGTTATGCAGTTGGATAAACTGTGATAATGACACAGAAGAGGATGAGCACGCCAAACACACATACACGGTGGAGATGTTTAATGATGCCGTCTCTACTGCTCCACACTTCGTCATGTTCTACGCGCCCTGGTAAAACTGAACACCTTCAACAAACATTTTCATTATTTTAAGATATACATAAAGTGATAACTGTATTGAGATCAGCGTCGTTGTGTTAGTTCTGGGTTGAATTGCTGCGTTGTTTGAAGTGACTAAGTCCATTAGCCACTTTAATCTTCACTCATGTAAATTAAAAAAAAAAAAAAAAAAAAAAAAAATGAATGAATGAAGTGGATGTAAAGGTTCTAATTCAAGCTCTTCTGATACAAAAACACAATGCACAGCTTTTTGATATAGAGGATGATGTTGATGATAGCGGACTTTGGTGAAAAGTTTAAATTCCTGCAAAGTTTTAGTGTACGTGGCAGAGCATGAACAGCCATGACATCAGACATCACTTCCTCATCCTCTTACAAAAAATGTACTATAGTGTTTTAAAAATGTGCATTGGTAATACGAGGGTTCATTTTTGGATGGTATTATGGTAATAGCATGTTGTTGTTTTTAGTTCTTTTTTTGTTTTTTTAATTTCACTAACACAAATACAAGGCCATGACTCTCAGAAAACATCAAACACCAAAAAATGTTTTGTTTTGATCACGTATGGTAGTACTGTTAAATTTTTTGAAGTACTTTTGGAGTAAATAAATTCTATGATAAATTGCATTTTGGTACCATTGTATATTTATAGTACCATAGTTTTACCATGCTATACCCTCAATTTACCATGGTACCACCACAATACACCATACTGTATGAGCATTGATCATGTCCATATCATACCATGCCGTTGTTGGCTTCTTCTGAACATAAGATTACCATGCTTTTGAGGTATGTGCAATGGTATTACAATGTACAGCACCTTTGATGGTATTCAATCCAAACAGCTACATTACAGACACACAATCAGTGATCCCAAACTATAAACAGCAATAAACCGCTTTTCCTTTATTTTAATTAATGGTGTTTAGCAAGTACTATTATTATTGCTTTCCTCTTCCCAAAATTAATTTTTACCACAAGCTTGTTGCATAAGGCTTAATATTAGGGCTATAGGCATCCAATTGGAAGGTACTACTAAACATTTCCTTGATTTTATTAATGTTCTATTCTCTTGGTGTTCTTCTGTCTGTGTTCTGTATTTTATTGTACTTTATTTTATGTACATTTAAATTATAAATATATTTGTTTTAACTTGAGATTGATGCAAGGCACATGCAAGGCAAATTCCTTTTACTTGACCAATGAACTTTAACTTCAGCAGATTTTAAAAAGTTACTTTAGTTAGTTATGGCCCGTTGCTCTATTACTGTATGTTGTGAAACCTTTGTAATATGTGACGGAATAATATGTAATGTTGTAAATAGTATGCTAAGTGTTTGGATGTGTTTGTGGTTATGCAGGTGTGGTCATTGTCAGAGGCTGCAAGGGACATGGAATGAGCTGGCAGAGAAATATAACGGTATGGAGGATCCCCCAGTGTATGTTGTGAAAGTCGACTGCACTAAAGACACTAAGTTTTGCTCCAGTGAACATGGGATCCGTGGATACCCAACGTAAGCATTATTGCACCTTTATTACTGTATGTTATTACACATCATGGTCCTCTAGGAAAAAAAAAGCCACGTTTTGAGATGTTATACCCACAGAATGAGAGTAAAAATTACTCAGATGTTGTGTACTGTACTTTGAACTTTGCACTGAATTAACACTGAGCTGACTTGAGTTGAATTATGATGCTCATTTCTCAGTTCTGTCATCATTTACTCACCCTCATGTTCTTCCAAACCCGTAAGGCTTTTGTTCATCTTCGGAAAACAAATGAAGCTATTTTAATGAAATCTGAGAGATTTCTGTTTCTCCATTGACCGTTTACGCAAATACCAATTCGACGCTTCACAAAGTTAATAAAGAGATCATAAAACTAATCCATGTGAATTGAGCGGTTTAGTCCAAATTTTCTGAAGAGATATTTTCTGTTTATATGATGAACAGATTTAATTTAGGCTTTTATTCACATATAAACATTCATCAACACGCACATCAGATTTGGTAAACGGAAGCTCAAGCATGCTTACTTGACGTGTGAGAACCAGTGAGGTTCGTTCTTGTGTGTTACGCAGCACATTTGAGCTTCCATAAGAACCAATGAAGTTTGTTCTTGCGTGTCAAGCAAGTACAGTTGAGCTTCTGTTTATGATCGCTGATCAATGTTCATTGTTTATAGCATTAAGTTGCTTTGAAACAATCTGCATTGTATAAAGCTCTATATAAATAAAGGTGACATGACTACTGTGTGTGTTTGAGAGAGAGATGTCACTTGATAGTCATGTGCTTCAGGTAAAAGTTAAATATGGTTTGATTAATCATTGACTGACTTTGTTGTGTTACAGTCTGAAGCTGTTTAAACCTGAGCAGGAGGCTGTGAAGTATCAGGGCCCAAGAGACCTGCAGGCCCTGGAGAGCTGGATGCTGAAAACCCTGCAGGAGGAACCTGAAGTAAGATCATAAAACTGATTAAATTTGTAACACATTTTGATTCTGGCTTTTAAAGTCACCTGGCACAAGTATGGAACAATAACCTCTCCCTTCCACCAATCTGTCGCTCACATGAGATTGCAGCAATAGCAAGTGACAACGATTCATTTAATTCCCAATGGATAAAATCAAGTTTTGCCCTACTTTTTTTTTTTTTTTTTCTTTGAGAAGCTATTTCACTTGGATATTTGTCTCAATAGGAAAGAACTAACACAAGTTCAATTTCATGCCAACTTTAAAAGTACTTTCTGTAGTTCTTGGTCAAGGAGAAAAGGCTTGTTCGCACCAAGGACAGTGGCAATAATGATAAATATATATAATTCTAAAAATCATTCTAAATATAAAAGAATAGCTAAGTCCACACCACAACTATAAGGATAATGGCACAGAGAAACGATTTTGTTGGAATCACTTGCAGAATGATTTTTTGTAGCTGATGAACAATAAGAACATTGACAGCCTATCAGAATCCATCTTGCTTTAAAGAGTTTGTCTATTTAAAGCTGCTGGCGACTTAACTGCAGTGCGCGTTTAACGGAGGCCGGCCTGTAAGAGCTGTGTTAGGCCCAATCCCAATTCTATTTTATACCCCAGCTGCTCCACTTCACCAAAAGAGAGAGGTAACGTTAACCACTATGAGAGCAACGCAGGTTTACCTTCAGTTTCGTTTTTAATAATTCGTTTTGGCTTGTTTAGCTACATGGTTGTATATGCTTATGGGTCTCGTTAATAAAAAGGGTCGCGCTAAAAAAATTGTTTGTTGGTGCGGTGTGAATTGGCCTTTTAAGATGCCATCGATAGCTGTAGTGATCTCTGTTGCTTGGGCGACAGCTATTTTTTTGCATTTGTCTTCAGTTCGCATAAGACAAAGGAGACGAACCTGCGTGTTTCCTCAGGAGTCCCTGGTTGATACAGAACATACAATACTGATGAATAAGCACGCAAACTGAATGCACTTTTTGTTTATATCATGTAACGTACACGTATTTATGGACGTAACCACAACAAAACAATACATTAATGAGGCATGTGGCAAAAAGACAAGTTAGCTGCCACCGGATTTGAATTTATGTTGTCAAATCAACGCGGGTTTCAATAAAATATAAACAAAATTGTTGTGGAACTATCATAATGTAAAAAACATTAGCGAACTGTTTTCATAGCGATTTTAACAAATCTTTTTTCGGAGAACATAACCGTATACATGAACACAAGATTAAAGGCAACATAAAACAAGTGATTATTTATTACTAAAATACTGTTTACCGTAAAAAAATACTTATATTTATGGGTCTCTCTGCTCGCTCGGTCGGCCATGTTGGAAATTTATCATACCCCTTCGTCTGAAGTGTGGTCCCGAAAAATCTTCGTTTGAAGGGCTACCTGGCCCTTCCCCCTACCCCTTCCCCTCCAACCAAATGAGAATTGGGACACCCCTACCCCTTCACGTGAACGCGCGAAACAAAGGGGAAGGGGAAAGGGGAAGGGGTAAGGGGTAGAATTGGGATTGGGCCTTAGTAGACCTCACTTCCCCGGCCTCAAGTGGTGCACTAGTGACTGACGCTAAAGGCTGTGGTCTATAGCGTCCTTGTTAGCGCACCCGCCTTCCATGCCAGAGACGCTGGTTTGAGTCCTGCTTGGAGCAGTGCGAGTAGAACCGGAGAGGTTTCATTGATGCCATGACCCAGATGGGGGTGAGTAATGGAAGCCAGCTAGTAAGAGCTGTGTGAGTAAACCTTATTTCTCTGGCCTCAATTGGTGCAATAGTGACTGGCACTAGAGGCTGCAGTCTTTAGTGTCCTTGTTAGCACAGCCACCTCGCATGGCCTAAACGGCGGTTTGAATCCTGCTCGGAGCAGTGCGAGTAGAACCGGAGGGGTTTCACTGGTCCCGTGACCCTTAGGGAGGTGAGTGTAACAGAGGCCAGCTAGTAAGAGCTGTGTGAGTAAACCTTACTCCTCTGGCCTTAATAGGTACACTAGTGACTGACGCTAGAGGCTGCAGTCTTTAGCGTCCTTGTTAGCGCGGTCACCTCTCATGCCAGAAACGCCAGTTTGAATCCCACTCGGGGTTAGAATAAACAGAACGATACTGTCCGCTGGTGTGGACGCCAATAGTTATTGTTATAGTTACCTTCTTGGTGTGAACGGGCCTTAATTCTAAAAAGTCTAACTATTACAACACTAATTTTGTCTTATTTGTACCCATTTCACTACAGGAGCCCCAGAGTGAACCCGAGCCACCCAAAGTTCCTGAACCCAAACAGGGCCTGTATGAACTCACAGCCGCAAATTTCAAGTCACACATCTCTAAAGGTAGTAGCCCACAACCAGTCTGTATATACACCTTTCAAGAAAAGATTATATATTAAGAATGTATCCTTACAGTTGCATTACAAAGTAATTGTGATGGTATGTATTATATTAGTCAACAGGATAAGTCACTCAAAAAATTAAAATTCTTTCTATTCATTGACAGACATAAAAATGATCCATATCATTCAGGCTGTTTCGGAAGCTCAAATGTGCGTTCTTGATGTGCAAGAACCAATTTGGTTTGTTCTTGAGCGTGACCCGCATGTTTGAGCTTCCTTTGACTGTTTGATGTGGCTATGCATGTAATTTGATCAATGTTTATATGTGAATAAAAGTTAAATTAAAAATAAATTAAATCTATTCATCATATAAAGCAATTGTATCTCTTCACAAGACTTGGATTAAACCTCTTGATTCATATGAATTAATTTTACGATGTTTTTATATCCTTTTTGAATTATGTTTTAGCTAGCTTGGCATTCCAATGAGGGACAGAAACTTCTTAGGTTTCATTAAATAATACCTTAATTTGTATTTCTAAGACTAACTAAAGTTTTATGGAATGACATGAGGGTGAGAAATTGATGACATAATTTTCATTTTTGGTTGATTTAAGTGTCATGATAACACTTACATTGTATCAACTTTGTTTTCACATGGAATGTGAAATTATGAAAAAGTTATGAAGCTATATATCTTATCTCAAGTTATCCAGTAATCACAAACTGGTTAGTCACACTCTTCTTTTCTTAGCATTTAAAATGTAAGTTTTGATGATGCATGTCATGATCAGTATTTCTTATACAGTTTTAATTCTTATACAATTTTAATTTATTTTATATATATTTCAAACATTTTGCATGGCTTTAGAAGGTAATATCACCTGGTTTTCCAGAGATTCATTGAAAAATCATCAGGATTTTAATTTGGCTTCTGTTGTTCTCATAATTTTCTTTTTATGACAATTACTTTGGCAGTCAAGGTCAATTATGGTCTTGGTACAGTTTCAGCCCTTTTATGCTACTTGTTCCGTCCGTTAAACAAATAACCGATTCCTGTTTTGAGGAGAGGCAGGAAATGATGCCTAGCTTTGACAGAGCTCTTTATGTTCCCCACTTTCAGTTATTGGAAGCACAAGTCAAGTCACCTTTATTTATATAGCACTTTTTACAATACAGAGTGTTTCAAAGCAGCTTTACAGTGATAAGAAAATAATGCAGCAAAGTTCGTTTTGGCTGTACAGCAGCTCTTGAAGAAATAATAGTATCATTGTCCAGTTTGTAAAAAATCATTATTAATTTAGTTTATCTATACAGCAGCTTTGGAGAAAACACTGATGTCATCATCCAGCTCAGTTCAGTTCGCTAACAACAGCGTCAGAACAGTCAGATCAATAATTATGTTGAATATTAAGTGTTCCCAACTAAGCAAGTCAAAGGCAACAGTGGCACGGAACCTAAACTCCATCAGGTGACAGAGAGGAGAAAAAAAACTTTGGGAGAAACCAGGCTCAGTTGGGGGGCTAGTTCTCCTCTGCCCAACAAATGAGCACTGCATGATTGATTCATAAAAGTTGTTGCATAAACCTAATGTGGTGCTCACAAAGTTTTTCTTTTACATCTTCATTTAATGTGCAGTCATTTGTGTAATGCTTAAGTCAATATACTTCCACATTCAGGACTGTACTGTGTATACATAATGCATTTCAGTTGAAAAATAGCTCTGTGACATCATATGGTTGTGGGTGGCATGACTGTTTAGTAGGGGGAGGGAAGTATCAGTTGAATTTTTGTGATTCTGATATCAAGCCGAGTTTCAATTCCAATAAGGTAAAAAAAAAAAAAAATGTAAGTCTAACATATATATTCTATGTCTTTTTGCAAAACATTTTGTTGCTATCCTACTTGAGACACAGATCTCAACATTTTGAGTTTGTAACCCTACCGTTGTCCTCTGCAGGTTCTCACTTTGTGAAGTTCTATGCACCGTGGTGTGGGCACTGCAAAGCCATGGCTCCAACATGGGAACAGCTCGCCACCAGCTTTGAGCATTCAGACAGCGTCAAGATCGGCAAGGTGAAGAGAGGCCATCATGGTTTCTCTTTTTATTTTCTAATTTTGTAAATTGCTGTTTTATAATTATTTATATTATTCATTCATTTATTTTTTGCATTCTAAAGGTGGATTGCACACAGCATTATGAAGTGTGTTCAGAAAATCAGGTTCGTGGTTATCCCACGCTGCTGTTCTTCAGTGATGGAGAGAAGGTAAGGACCTCTAGTGTGGCTTCATTTTTTAAGATGTATATGGATATTACTGTTCAAAAGGTTGTTTTTTTTTATGTTTTTGAAAAGTCTCATGATGCTCACCAAGGCTGCATTTATTTACTCAAAAATACTGTGTAAACTGTAATATTGTGAAATGATTTCTTTTTAAAATAACTGATTTCTTTTTTAATATTTTTTTTAAAGTGTAATTTATTTCTGTGATGCTGAATTTTCAACAGCCATTGCTCCAGTCCTTTGTGTCACATGGTCCTTCAGAATTCATTCTAATATGCTGATTGGGTGCTAAAGAAACCTTTCTAATTAAAAATGCTGAAAACAGGTGTGTTGTTTAAAGGATAAGTTCACTTTCAAATTAAAATTTCCTGATAATTTACTCACCCCCATGTCATCCAACATGTCCATGTCCTTCTCTCTTCAGTCGAAAAGAAATTAAGGGTTTGATGAAAACATTCTAGGATTTTTCTCCATATAGTGGACTTCAATGGCCTCCAAACTTTCTACACGATCCCAGATGAGGAATAAGGGTCTTATTCAAAGAAACCATCACTCATTTTCTAAAATAAAATAAAAAATTGTATACGTTTTAACCATAAATGCTCATCTTGAACTAGCTCTCTTCTTCTTCTCTATTAGAATTCCGGCAGTGTAGACACTAAGTGTATTACTGCCCTCCACAGGTCAAAGTTTGAACTAATTGTTATATACTTGCACTAGCATATTGTATATGCCAATTTAGTTCAAACTTTGACCTAATTCTAATAGAGAAGAAGAGAGCTAGTTCAAGATGAAATGTATAAAAACATTTTTTTTTTTTTTTAGAAAATGAGTGATGGTTTCTCTAGATAAGACCATTATTTCTCATCTGGGATCATGTAGAACACTTTGAAGCTACAATGAAACTGTAATTTTAACCTTCAACCATTTGGAGGCCATTGAAGTCCACTATATGGAGAAATGTTTT
Organism: Chanodichthys erythropterus; assembly: GCF_024489055.1. Taxonomy (NCBI): domain Eukaryota; kingdom Metazoa; phylum Chordata; class Actinopteri; order Cypriniformes; family Xenocyprididae; genus Chanodichthys; species Chanodichthys erythropterus. The sequence continues at coordinate 31,380,048 of NC_090243.1, read as the reverse complement.
CATCAAAAACCTTAATTTCTTTTCGACTGAAGAAAGAAAGACATGAACATCTTGGATGACATGGGGGTGAGTAAATTATCAGAACATTTTTATTTGAAAGTGAACTCATCCTTTAATATTTTTGTGGAATTTTTTTCAGGATTCTTTGAATAGACAGTTTAAAAGAACAGCATTTATTTAAAGGTGAAGTATGTAGATTCTGCAACACTAGTGGCACCTAACGGAATTACAAAAATAAATCATATTTTGCAAATACCCCTTTCGCGCATCGTGCCTCCCCCAACTCAAACATCACAATCACAGCTCTTACAGGTGCTTGTAAAGACATGTCTCAACACACAGGTTACTTGGCTAATTTCAATAAAAGGACCAACATATTAGGAATACTTTTAGTTGTTGCTATATGTCATGAGTAAGCAATTGATCAGGTGAACACTCTGTCTAGAGCAACCACGAGTGTCTTTTATTTATTTATTTGTTTTTAATACTCTGTTTATTGGAAGTTTGAAAAAAAAAAAAAAATACAGTAAATTCAATAATGGTACAAAAGTTGACAAGTTTTAAACTCTTAACATCCTATTCCCATTCCTACCCATACAGCACAACAAAAGAGAAGACCAAGTTAATGTATGGTCCTTAAGTGATCGGTACAATACGAAAACATCAAAAAACGTCAAATAACCCACTTACATTTTAAACCTCTAATTGTAAATTTTATTTTCTCAAGTTGAATGTAATTCATCACCTCATTGATCCATTTACTGTATTTCGGGGGGTCAGCCCTTTTCTACTGTAACGAGATTAAACACCTAGCCAAAAGTGAAGTAAAGGCAATAACTGTTCCTATATCTTTCCTAAGTTCTATGCCCTTAGGCCTAGTGCCAGAAATAGCAATTAAGGGGTCCAGACTAATATGATTTCCATAGATGTTATTATACCTCAATTTTTTCCCAGACTTCCTCCAACCAAAGACAAAACCAAAACATGTGAGCTGTTGTAGCGGGTGAATGTGAACACCTATTTCATGCGGAGCTAATGTTGGGATAAGTCTTAGCTAACTTTGAGTTGGTAAAATGAAGTCTATGAAGTATCTTGAATTGGATAAGACCATGCCTGGCACAAGGAGATGAGTGTACTTGGCCTAGAATATCATTTTTTCATACGTCGGAAACTATAGGACGCAGAATAGAGGCTGCCTGCACACCAAAATGCTTCCTAAATTGTGACCAAATTTTTAGAGCGTGTGCAACAACTGGATTTTTAGAGGAAATATACATGTTTCCAGTCAGAGGGAGTGAAGTACAGACTACGGATCGAAGACTAAATCTACTACATAATTGTTCCCCTTGCACCCACAGTGGAATATTGTGTGGGTCTAAGTCAGTCTAGGCTAATACGACCTGCTAATGACAAGGGTAATCTGGACCATTTGGTAAAATCATCTTTGCAACGACCTAAAAGCGGGGAAACATTAGCTTTAAACAAATCAGTTGATGATCGTGTGACTTGTACACCTAGGTATTTAAAACCCTCATGAACTATTCTAAACGGGATAAGGGAAGTATCTATGCAGAGGTGATTTGACTGGGAATAATTCACTTTTATGCTTGTTAAGCTTATAGTCTGAGAATTTACCAAACTCTTCTAAGACTGAAATAATATGGGGTACTGATAAATCAGGGTTAGAAACATATAACAAAACATGATCTGCATATAATGAAATCTTATGCTCAATCCCATTCCGAATGATACCCTTAAAGCTACCAGACTGATGAAGTGCTGCGGCCAAAGGTTCAATCAAAATTTCAAATAGCAAAGGGGAGAGCGGACATCCATGTCTGGTACCTCGATGCAAAGGAAAATACTCAGAGTAAATATTTTATATTAAAGAGGTACCTTCCACTCTACCTTATCGAATGCCTTTTCAGCGTCAAGGGAAATTATAATGTCCTGATCATCTTGTGTGTTAGTGTACATTACATTATGAAGGCGTCGCAAATTACTAAATGGATTGCGTCCACGAATAAATCCTGTTTGATCGTTAGAAATTATAGTTGGAAGAACAGGTTCTATACGAATTGCAAGGACTTTGGCTAATATTTTAAAACCTCCTCATTAGTGAACGGAATATCCCTGCCCTTCACATTGAAACTCGAGTGAAACGCCTGTCCTCCCTAACCCCGTCTGAGTTTAATTACATCCGAATTGAGAATGTGAGTTTCTTGCAAGAAGGCAATGAGAAAATCCTATTTCTCTTTCTAACATTGTTAATGACTTTTACATTCCAAGTGGAAAATTTAAATCAAAATTAAGTTTGGGCATTTAATAAAAAAAACTATATATTTTTACATACATACAGAACTAAGTTTACTGAACCGATCATAATGAACAACACACGTACATAAGTATATTGACTCAAACTGACATAAAACCAAAATCTTAAAGAGCCAACAAGCTGTACAAGTGCCCACGTCCCCTAGCTCCGCCTGCTACAGTAGCCACACCCCAAACTCAAGAGAATGACGATCTGAGAGGACCTCTCTCAATGTTTACTGTCCCTGGAGGGCTCAGTGTTTACAATTTTAGGGGAGATAAACCCATAAATGTGACCCTGGACCACAAAGCCAGTCATAAGGGTAAATGTTTTTGAAATTGAGATTCATACATCATTTGAAAACTGAATAAATAAGCTTTCCATAGGACAATATTTGGTTGAGATAAAACTATTTGAGAATCTGGAATCTGAGGGTGCAAAAATAAATGTGATTTATTTATGGTCGGAAATTTTAAAAAATATTTTAATGGAACATGATCTTTACTTAGTATCCTAATGATTTTTGGCATAAAAGAAAAATAATTTTGACCCATACAATGTATTGTTGTCTATTGCTACAAATATTCCTGTGCTACTTATGACTGGTTTTGTGGTCCAGGTTCACACATGGCATTCTAATAGTTGTCAATGAACAATAAACTGGGTTAAGAGAATGTATTTTAACATAAAAATTGTACTTTTTTTTTCTTTTTTTCGATTTTGATTAATTTAATGCATATTAAAAAGTAAAAAAATTGTACTGATCGCAAACAGTTCCTTTTTTTCCCTCTCTCTTTGATTTTCAGTTACTTCTATAATTTCTATGATTTTCACCTGGTGACAAATAAACTATCATTAAAAATAATCTCATGGGCTTGTGTTAGTCACCTACTCTATATTTAGAGACCAGAATGTCACATATCACTTAGCAATGCCCTGCAAAACCATGATGAAATGTGCAATTACAGTTAACACCAAACAATTTCAGTAAGCTGTATGCATGATGTATGTTTTCAGATCGATCAGTACAGAGGGAAACGCGATCTGGACTCATTTAAAGAGTTTGTGGATAATCAAGTGAAAGCTGCTGAATCTAAAGATGAACCTGTGATTGAGAAGGAGCATGCTCACGAAGTCCCACCCAGCGCTGAACCTGATAAACAAGAGGTGTGTGTCTGTTTTAGTTTTCTCACAATACTGGTTTTGTTTGCGGATTTCCTGCTTGGCACCATAGAGATTTGATCCGTTTGTATGTGCGGGCAGATGTTTGAACAGCGAGCTGCAGACTTTGGCCCGTAGACACAAATCTGCATCTTTAAACCGAGGTAGTAATTATGGGCAGAGCAGCTATTTCCTCCTGCTGATGCAAATGTGCATGTGTGCGTGCGCTTGGGTTGGTGGGACGGGGTGGGCGGGGAACTTAAAGAGCTGTTATTTTGTTTTGTTAATTGGCTTTCCTGTCTAAGCTTGTCTATTATAAAGGGATTCTGGCTGGCTGGAGTTGTTGGATGGCTAAAGAGCTTCCCTTAAGAGCTCTGTTTCATAGTTTTAATTATTTTCAGATTGAGGATAATTTTAAAAGCTTGTAAAATGATAGACTTGCTGATGCCTTTGTGATGAGACCTTACTCTTGTGTTCAGAACTGGTATTGTAATTAAGGAAACTAGCCAGTGAGAGGTGTTTAAACTTCAGCAGGATATAACCTGTAGAGATTCTCTAGGGTTTATACTATGCCTCATAACACGAATTGTGTGCTATTAGTGTAATTAACTCATTAGTTAACAAGGAACACAATACCTTGTTAAATGTGTACAAAATGTGCTGCCACTAAAACATGTTTCATTTTGTGTCTCTCAGTCTAATGTTCTGGTCTTGACTGAGAGCAACTTTGATGAGACAGTTGCCAAAGGACTCTCCTTCATCAAGTTCTATGCCCCATGGTAAGTTTTAGCAAGGTCTCATTTGACATTTCGACTGGTAATTTATCTGTGATTTAGTGGCAGGTGGGGCTGGTTGATTATAAAAAATAAAATAAAAAAGTTCATTTATAGCAGTTGTTTGTGATTTAAAACCTAAGCAGCATCAGCATTTATAAGTATAAGTAACAAGTCTTTTTAAAATATTTCTATTTGGGTATAATTTATATTTCATTTTTAGTTTATTTCAAGTTTATTGTACTAAAACTAAAAAAATTGAAATGTTGTCTTGGCAACTAACTAAGTTTTTCATCTAATTTTATTTCAGCTTCATTTCAGTTAACAAAAAATATTTTTTTATAGTTAAAGACAAAATAACCCTGATCAGTATTGACACTAGTAATCTTCATATGCTATATTTGTGAATTAAGTCTTCTAAAGACACTCAGTATGTTCCATATGTAGCCTTTGGTTTTAATTTATTTAGCAAATATGGCAAAAGAGTTTAGAAGTGATTAGAGCTGCACGATTAATCATTAAAAGATTGCGATCTCGATTCAAACACCCACGCAATCTTATAACAATGATTCGGCCATGTCTAATAAACCTTTGACAAGTTTGATCACAGCATTCAGATCTGTATAGGTATGAAACAGCTTCACAATCAGTCTTTTCAACCACACTATAATTTCTATTACAAACATTCAGTGTATCACATACATATTTGATAAGTTTATAGTTTGGATATAAGCACAGATGTCTACAGTAGCGAGTAAATAATCTTTTAAAAGTAACTTGAAAACTTTAAATAAAGATTATTTTGTTACATCATTACACCAGTAGGTGGAAACAAGTGACTTAAAAATGGTTTTGTCATTGAATCATTCAAGAGATTTGTTCGAAAACAATGATTCTAGTATTGAAATAAGTGAAGTCTTTGAGTGAATCGTTGAGTTATTCATTCAACCCGATTGAATTTTTAAATGGACTGCACCAGTTACCATTTTGTCAGAACCACTAGTAAATTACATGTTATCTTATTTAGTTGTCTCCTCAGAATCATGAGAGAATCATGATTCCTATTTTAAACAAGAAAAAGCTTTCAGTTTTTGCCAATGGAAATGGTTCTAAAAAAAAGTCAAAGCTTCAATCGAAGCTTTGGATCAATGGATCAAATGGATTGACACTGATAGTGAAACATTTGGCACTGTTTTTAAATTAGAGGACCAGAACTCAGTGTTCTACATAGGGATGAATGGGTACATTCCTAAAAATTAGTTCTTAGTAAGTGTGTTTCTTACAGTTAAAATATCTAAGTAATATTACAAATGAAAGTCATCATCATAAGCAAAACCTCCAAAGATATTGATAGACAAGAGTTACTTTTAGAGAATGTATTTTTTTATACCATGTTCTCTCTGAATTAGCTGAAAGTTGTTTATTGAAACTGTTGAACACCGTTACATTCACATAAACATTCTTTGGATGAAAGGCATTTCAATTTTTATTTATTTTTACTTTTAATAATTAAATTGCATGCAACTAGATAACATTTTAAAACCGCACAATTGCAGTTTGGTAAAGGTGGTTCCTCTAATTGAAATTTACCTTTTTCTTTTTTTTTCTTTTGATGGATCAAATGTTGTCAAAAAACTTAGCAAGATTGATATTTTTGTTAAGCTCTATTGCCAAGCCCTGCGCAATGACAAGACACGTGTATATTTCCATGCACGCACACATGTACACACAGTGTGCTTCCCTCCCCTATCTGTTCCTCTGATCATCTTAACACTTCCTTAGTGGGTGATTAAAAGACCCGCCTGTCCCTGATTGGCTGAGATCTTCCTCTGTCGTTCAGCGACTCACGCGATGTGTCCGTGTGTTTAAGGTGTGGTCACTGCAAGAACCTGGCCCCTACCTGGGAGGATCTATCTAAAAAGGAGTTTCCTGGTCTGACTGATGTGAAGATTGCTAAAGTAGACTGCACAGTGGAGAGGACACTCTGCAACAGATTCTCTGTAAGTCCCGCTCATATAGTCTGGAACACAGTCATAGGCCTGCTGGGGGAGGGATTGTGGATGTTTGAGGGATGGGGTCAACATAACTTCATATTAGTGGTAGAAAGTCATCTTTTGATCGAGGACATTCTTTAGTCGTTTTCAAAATCTTGTGTGCAGTCTATCAGGAATTTTCTATACAGGTTTCGGTACCACTGTAAAAAAAAAAAAAAAAAAAAAAAAAAAAAATCCCTGTAAAATTTATGGTAAACGGTAGCTGTGGTTGGCAGAATTTTACCGTAAACATACGGTAGCAACGTTTTGGGTTTTCCTGGACAGCACTTAGTTTACTGTCTGTTTTACAGTTCAAAACTGTATAATTTATAGGTTTATAATGTAATAATTATGGTTCATTACTGTTTATTGTACACATTGTAAAAAAAAATGTTAAAATTATAGTAAAAAAACATTTCATAAACTGATGTTAATTTACCAACCTATTGAAGTACTAATTTCTGTTTTGTACCTTTGTAATACACTGACAACCACCAAACACAAGTGGGGTTGAGAAAGTCACATAATGAATCAAAGCTCATCACAAGCAGCTCTTCCACAAGCTGAGAAGGACAATACTAATATATAGAAGGTGCACACAGTGTCATTCACACAAACACTAAACACCATCATGGTAACTAACATGAAATTTTAAAAATGCAATAAACATTAATTTAATAACATTAGATGTAACATAAAACGCTAATGCACATCTAATTAGAAAAAAACTACGAAAAACTAAAGCGGTTGTTTAAATGAAAATGTCAAATGTGAAGTGTGGCAATGTTAATTTTTTTTTATTTTCCCCACTGTAAATTATACAAGGACTTATTTTTTACTTCCAAAAACTGTAATTTAATGGTATTTTGCCATAAAATTCATTTTAAAAAAAATGTACCATTAGACCTTTTACTGTTATTCACTGTATATAGTACGGATTTTTTATGTAAACCAATTAACTGTTTTCCACTGTAGCATTTGTGCAGTCTTTTAACGTTAAAATCATGATTTATTTATTTATTTATTTTTATTATAAACAGTGAGTTAATTCTTTTTTTTTTTTTTTTTTTCGTCTTAGTCCTGTGTCAAATGTCCTCTTTAGTTTTTATTATATTTGGTCAACCTATCCTGTTTTTTGTTTAGTCAAGTTTTAGTTGACTAGTTTTAGGTGTAATATTTTAATCATGGTGTATAATGGTTAATCTGAGAATCACAAAGTTTCTTTCAGAATTTTATCTGAATTATTGCACTTTCCCCTGTAAGTACAAATCGGAATGTCAAATTATGCGCCCACCATGGTTTATTTTACTCATCTAGTTTCCTCATTTATTAAAACGTATACATTAACACTCTCTACATTGCTTTTGAGAGATGACGGAGTTACTCTCAACATAAAAACAGTAAAATTCCTTATAGTAATTCTAATAATTCTAAATTATGTTAATGTGTTTATACAAAAACAACAAAAAAGACTGTCAGTCACACAGAAGTTGCACGGAGTGAATTCATTCAGCAACCATAATCACAAACTATATGGTCAAGATCCATGTTTGGATTTATTACAGTTCATCACTGAGATGGTTTGCAGCATTTTGATTTAGTTGCAGCAAACGGCACAAGCGGCCACATGAAGCAACACAGACTCGCTGTATTCTAGTTCCTAATCCTTATATTATCGAATTTTGTTGCTGTTTTTGTTGTTCGTATACTTATGGCCTGTAACTAACCTTTTAACGTAATGTAACATTATGGGGGAAAAAAACTAAATTGTAAATTTAGATCTCGGAAATTTTTAGCTGGTTTTTGCCATGGATGCTTGCATTGCATTAAAACAAACAAAAACTGAACCTCATTACTTACTCGCTCTACAATATGCAGTGGCTCAGTTTGCCAGACAAATGTTGCTCTCCGTCATATTATTTCAAGGTTTATTAAAGACATTGTTAAAATAGTCAACGTGACTACAGTGGTTCAACCTTAATGTTATGAAGTGACGAGAATAGTTTTTGTGCACAAAAACAAAACCTAAATAACGACTTTTATTCAACACTTTCTTCTCTACCCTGTCAGACTCAAACACATAAGGGCTGAACTGCGTTCACTGCGTCAAATGCGTACATGTCCGAACGCCGGCTCAGTATTGCCATCACACGTGTGCTGCTCATGTGATCAGGTGTCGGCCAATACGGAGTCGGCGTTCTGACGTAAAACCAGGAAGCCCTTCAACGAAAATGGCGTAGGAGAATGACGGAAGAAACAAATTTGTTGAATGAAGTTTTTTTTTTTTTTTTTTGATTTTGCTTTTGCGCACAAAAAGTATTCTCGTCACTTCATAATATTAAGGTTGAACCACTGTAGTCACATTGACTATTTTAACAATGTTTTTACTACTTTTCTGGACCTTGAATGTGGTAGTTTCATTGTTTTCTATTGAAGATAAGAAAACCCCTAAGAATTCAACAAAAATATCTTATTTGTGTTCCGAAGATTGCAAACTACATTTTTGAGCAGAGCAGTTGTCTTGGCTCAATTTTGAAATGGACATCTAAATGAATGTAAATTTATTGAATTATTGAATTGATCATTGTTCTCTGTAGGTGCGCGGATACCCAACACTCCTGATGTTCCGGGCGGGGGAACAGGGGGAGGAGCATAATGGAGGCCGGGACTTAGAGAGCTTACACAGTTTTGTCATGAAGCAAGCAAGAGATGAGCTGTAACTCCTCCCTCATTTCCCATCACACACTTCATCTACAAGAAAACACTATCTATATTTACTATACTGTCAGAAGGACTGCTTTTTCTTCATTTCTGTCCCACACCTACTGAAGTGAGGACAATCTTCCACATGATAAAATATGAATGTACATTATTTCATCTATTCCAGTTGATGAGGTTATTAGCAAATACAACCATACACCTTTGATTTTTGCCCTTCCTCTTTGAAAGAAACAGTTGTGCATATGAAAAAAATGACACCTCATTTCAGATCATTACATTGTTTTAGGTGCATATTTTGTCAATTATATGAGGAAATTCAGCTTAGTTTATGAATATCAACTAAGACTAAAAAATGACCTCAGGGAGACCATCTAAAGAAAAGGACATGTACCTGTTGTCTTTTCCCTTTTTCTCAATTCAGTGTAAAATACTATGATACAAACAGCACTTTGAACCCTGTTTTTGTTGTGATCTTGTGAATTGATTGTACTGTTCAGAGGTTACAGTAAAATAAACCAGACTAAGGTAGTTTATTAGACCAGTTAGGAGACCAGTTTAAATCAAGCTGGTTTGGATGGTTGGCCATCCAACCTGGCCAGGCTTACCAGCTTGATGACCAGCAAACCAGCCTTGTTTAAGCTGTTTTCCCCAGAAAGTTGGCCATTTGCTTAACTACTTTGGTTAATTTTGTCTTCTAAATCTTCTTAGTGCTCTCAGAGGCATGTGGGTTAGACACATTTCTAGACAAGTTGCCATTTATATAAAGCTTTTTTGCAATTTTCTAAATGATCAGAAAAGTGAAACAATGCAGAATAGATTATTTGTTGTATAGTGACAGTTTATGGAAAAATGGTTTAATTTGAATTACAGTACAGGTTGTGAACAGTAAACGCAGTTGCGGTACAGTAATATTTTTTTCTTAGAAAACTTTCTGCAGATGTGTATGGAAGCTTGTTTCTGCCACTAAATAAAAAAAAATGTAAAAGATAATTGTGACTTTTTTTCTCACAATTGCGAGTTAACATCTTGCAATTCTGACTTTTTTTTTTTATTATTCTCAGAATTAGGTGATATAAAGTCACAATTGCAAGTTTTTTTTTTTTTTTTCAGAATTGAGAGTTTATATCTCACAATTCTGACCTTATAACTTGCATTTGTTTGTTATAAAGTCAGAATTGTGAGATATTAACAAGCAATTGTGAGAAAAAAGTCAGAATTGTGAGAAGTCGCAATTACCCTTTTTTTTTTTTTTTTTTTTTTTTTCCAGGATGGAAACAAGCTTCCAATAGATGTGACTATTTTGCTCGTCATTTTTTTTTTTGTTAGATTTGTCTTTTTAGATGATTTGAGTCTCATTCATTTCTCATTTTTGTCTCTGTAAAGCAGCCTTAATGGCTTTTACATGCAGTCAACCACTTTGTGATGGTGAAATTCAGATACTTCGCCTGGTGTCATTGCTTGAAGAACGCTGATAGTACTTGTATGTGTGCTCTGATGCTATCCAGTGGTTTCATTGATTTAAACAAATGTAATTTACATTTTTCCTTTTAAATGTTCCCACACTGAGATGTTTATTTTTCTCTTTTACTGGATCTGAAAGAGAAGGAAGGGAAAAGCAATCAGAGAAACCACATATATTCAGTGAAGTCTTTATGGGAGGCACATGGTCAAGGCCGACCTCGGTGAAAAACGCAGTATTTTTGTCCTGTGTGAGAGGGGTACACACACTGCCTGGGGCTTTTTGTACAAAAAAAGGCACGTTGACAAATTTCATAATAAAATGTCTTTTTCCAAAAATAGCCGTTTTAATTTTTTCCTTTACTCTTGTTATATGATCTCTGTGGTATATGATTCATAAAAGGAGCAATAAATAAACAGTAAAATGTACAAGTATTTACACACAAGCATCCAAATATGGTTGAGACATGTAAACAGCAGTTTATAGGAGGTATGTGATATAATTAGGGATCATAAAAAAATGACAATATTTGGAAAATTATTGCTTTTACTACTCTCAGCTGCCTGTTAACAGATTGTTTCAACAGAACAATTCTTGGGGGAAACGTGTTATGATTTGGGGCCAGATTTGGATGCAGCTGAGTAGGAGTGCCTACTGGCAACCAACAGTAAAAACCAATGCCATCCAGTGATGTGATCACTGTCACTGTGATCTAAGCAGTCCAGGTTTGGCTGGTTGGCATAGGGTTTTATTGGCCTCTATAGCAGTGAGATTAATGGGAATGCAAACAGCATTAAAATTTGCATATTTACGAAGTGTTCCATTCATGTCCGAGGAAGAATAATGACATTCCGGAACCATAAACACAACCAAATATTGGGAAGCTATTTGGTTCCAGTATTGGTATAAAAATGGAAATGGTTATAGGTTCACAACCTACAAAATAGGGCAAAACAAAAGATATTGCTACAATTATGAAAATAAACATATGTAGCCTGTCCAGAGAGAGCTTTTGTACCATTCAACGGCTCACAGTAAAAAAAAAAAAAAAAAAAAAAAATGGATAGCTGCATAGTAAAAGTTTGACAATAAATATTGACATGAAGTGGTGGAAAATCTACAGCCCATGTGAGGATGTTGGCATAGAATATGGTTTTGTTGCTGAAAAACCTTAAATTATCCGTAGGTCCTTGTGTCTTGTGGGAGGTTTTGGATGTAAGCCATCCGAGGGGCAGGTGTTCCAGGGAAATTATAGATCTGTGGTTTCGGACGGCATCAAAAACAGTTCCATCCTTGGAACGGCAGCATAATGGTTCCGTTCTTTGAGTTCTGTTGAAGTATATAACCGCTCGCTCTGACTCACCAATGCAAACCACAGGTACTGCAGAGCAAATATTGAGAAACTTAAAATAATTTGATTTTTTGAGACCTAAAATAGAGTCCTGTGGGTTCAAGTGACTTCATCAAAAATACACAAAACGGTCGAAAGTTTCCTGTTCTGATTTCTGTGCTTCAGATGTTACAAGTCATATCATGAGGAACCAAAGTTTCTTTTGAAATAAAAGAGCTACTGTAACTTTCAGAACTCAAATCGTCTATTTATATTAGGGAGGAAGTTCCTGAAAGTTGCAAAAACAACTTGTTCTGGAACTATCAAATATCAGACAGATAAAGACTGTAGAACAAGATGTCTAAAGGCACAGCAGCAAACAAAACATCCCGTTTAATTCCAAGGGGCAACGAGACCATGGAAAATAGTATTAGAACAGCTAATTTGGCTCTTTTGGTGAAGCTTTTGTAGCATTTTAAGTGGACCTCAAAAAATGTATATTATGTATGATGTGACCCCTTTAAAGATTATTGACATTTCCTTTGTGTGTCTTTGTTTTAGAATATAGACATCAGGTTCATTTTCTATTCATACTGTAGATTCAGATGTACATCCTCTTGGCAGTTTGTAAGATCTGAAATGTCCTATGAGAAATGGCCATGTGTGTGAAGATGAGAAGCAGCAAACCTGGATCCACTGTCGAGACATTGTCTCACATTTGTTCATAGTTCTTGTCTTATTTCGTTTTGTCAGTCCTTACACACATTTGTCTATGTGTCTGCGGTGCAGCGGTTGGGCAGGAGGGTACGTGTCCCCTGTGTCAGTGGCAGCCACATGAGCGCACCACCATGTTCTTGTATTTTTTCAGAATGACATTGGAGTTGTCGTCATAGTAGAGCACGGAGATCGCTTGCAGTTTGGTAGGAGCACAACATGGCTTTGGAACGTTCTCTGGATTCATCAGATGGACCTGAAAAGGGGAGCAAGATTTTTTTTTTTTTTTTTTAGTAAACGTACTGCTGTGAAGTAAACTTTTAAAAATACTTGTACTGTTAGGGCTGGTATTTATTTTATGAAGAAGGACTCACCAGTGTCTGTACTATAGCATGATTAGTAGCATTCATATGGGCGTTTAGGGGAAAAGAGCATTCTCCGTCACAGTAGTTTGCTGCGTAGCCCTCAGGTGCAATAATCCAGTCCTGAAAAAAGACATTTTTAAAATTAAAATCGCTGCCTACACTTATCTTAAACTAGAATCAACACACATTTATAATCATCAGTTATTTTAAATGCAAATATATGTCCTTCATCTTTACCTGCCAGCCCAGTTCTCTGAAGCTTACATACAGTTCATGCTTTCTGCAGGCGGTCTTCTGATCACTGCTGTTGTAATCTGCCATTCACAGAGAAGTGAGACATTAAAACATGCTAGGTTACAGTATAACATGCTACACATTTAGCTTTATACTTTAATGGTGAATTTGTCTTAAATGGATCCCTTAAAAAAAAAAAAAGTGTTTAATTGTATTGTCTGTGCAGTAGTAGTTTACCTCAAATCTTAAAAGTATATTTAAAAAAAAATATATTTTCAGTATACTTAAAAGATTAGTTCACTTCAGAATTGAAATTTCCTGATAATTTACTCACCCCCATGTCATCCAAGATTTCTTTCTTCAGTCGAAAAGAAATTAAAGTTTTTGAGGAAAACATTTCAGGATTTTTCTCTATATACAGGTGCTGGTCATATAATTAGAATATCATCAAAAAGTTGATTTCACTAATTCCATTCAAAAAGTGAAACTTGTATATTATATTCATTCATTACACACAGACTGATATATTTCAAATGTTTATTTCTTTTCATTTTGATGATTATAACTGACAACTAAGAAAAATCCCAAATTCAGTATCTCAGAAAATTAGAATGTTGTGAAAAGGTTCAATATTGAAGACAGCTGGTGCCACACTCTAATCAGCTTATTAACTCAAAACACCTGCAAAGGCCTTTAAATGGTCTCTCAGTCCAGTTCTGTTGGCTACACAATCATGGCAAATACTGCTGACTTGACAGTTGTCCAAAAGACGACCATTGACACCTTTTCACAAGGAGGGCAAGACACAAAAGGTCATTGCAAAAGAGGCTGGCTGTTCACAGAATTCTGTGTCCAAGCACATTAATAGAGAAGCGAAGGGAAGGAAAAGATGTGGTAGAAAAAAGTGTACAAGCAATAGGGATAACCGCACCCTGGAGAGGATTGTGAAACAAAACCCATTCAAAAATGTGGGGGAGATTCACAAAGAGTGGACTGCAGCTGGAGTCAGTGCTTCAAGAACCACTACGCACAGACGTATGAAAGACGGGTTTCAGCTGTCGCATTCCTTGTATCAAGCCACTCTTGAACAACAGACAGCATCAGAAGTGTCTCGCCTGGGCTAAAGACAAAAAGGACTGGACTGCTGCTGAGTGGTCCAAAGTTATGTTCTCTGATGAAAGTAAATTTTGCATTTCCTTTGGAAATCAGGGTCCCAGAGTCTGGAGGAAGAGAGGAGAGGCGCACAAATACAGTGTAAAGTTTCCACAGTCAGTGATGGTTTGGGGTGCCATGTCATCTGCTGGTGTTGGTCCACTGTGTTTTCTGAGGTCCAAGGTCAACGCAGCCGTATACCAGGAAGTTTTAGAGCACTTCATGCTTCCTGCTGCTGACCAACTTTATGGAAATGCAGATTTCATTTTCCAACAGGACTTGACACCTGCACACAGTGCCAAAGCTACGAGTACCTGGTTTAAGGACCATGGTATCCCTGTTCTTAATTGGCCAGCAAACTCGCTTGACCTCAACCCCATAAAAAATCTATGGGGTATTGTGAAGAGGAAGATGCGATATGCCAGACCCAACAATGCAGAAGAGCTGAAGGCCACTATTAGAGCAACCGGGGCTCTCATAACACCTGAGCAGTGCCACAGACTGATCAACTCCATGTCATGCCGCATTGCTGCAGTAATTCAGGCAAAAGGAGCCCCAACTAAGTATTGAGTGCTGTACATGCTCATACTTTTCATGTTCATACTTTTCAGCTGGCCAAAATTTCTAAAAATCCTTTCTTTGTATTGGTCTTAAGTAATATTCTAATTTTCTGAGATTCTGAATTTGGGATTTTCCTTAGTTGTCAGTTATAATCATCAAAATTAAAAGAAATAAACATTTGAAATATATCAGTCTGTGTATAATGAATGAATATAATATACAAGTTTCACTTTTTGAATGGAATGAATGAAATATATCAACTGTTTTAATGATATACTAATTATATGACCAGCACCTGTAGTGGTCTTCACCGAGGTACGACAGGTTGAAGGTCCAAATTGCAGTTTCAATGCAGCTTCAAAGGGCTTTACATGATCCTAGCTGAGGAATAAGGGTCTTGTGTAGCGAAACGATCAGTCATTAAAAAAAAACAACAAAAAAAAACCTTTTAACCACAAATGCTCATCTTGCACTAGCTCTGTGATGCGCCACGCATTGTGTAATGATGTTGGAAAGATCACGTGTGACGGAGATGGAAGTACCAATACAGTGTCTACAAAGTAGACGTGAGGGCCGTTTACACGACACCGTTTTCAACTAAAAACAGAAAACTTTTAATGCGTTTTGGCTGTTCATTTACACAACAACAGCGTTTTGGTGACCTGAAAACGCAAACTTTTGAAAACTGGTTTCAAAGTGCAAGTTTTTGAAAACGGTCTCCATGTAAACAACAAAAATGCGAATCTGTGAAAACGATGGCGTCATGCACATACACATTACATGTTCAGTCTATTCGGTTGTTAAGTCTGACGTCACACGGCAGCGTTTCCGGGTCCAAACGTTATATCTCATACCACAAGAAAACAACAAATGGTGCTAATATACACACACAATGTGGAGTAATACTTCCAAAAAATTACAATCATAACCTTTATCTCCAAACTAAAATCCCAGATGGCCAGACAGTGATTCATCTAAAATAAATCATTAAAATATTAATGTCTGTGATGCTGTGAGCATGGAGACGGTTGTGTAGACTAAGTATTTTAAATGTTTAACTTTAAAATGTAAAATTTTTAATATGAATAAATAGCGCTCATAAACAGCCCTGGATATGTGAAACGAGTCGAGGCTTGGAACCAGAAACGACATTCCTTACGTCACGACTTAACAAGTCGTGTGTTTCATTGCCATTTAATGGCCTGCCAGCAGCAAACAGTGTTTTTAGTCCTTTTCATGGATTTGTGTGATTGGAGATCGTAAAGTCTCAGTTTTAAGCATATCGTTGTCGCGTAAACGTACCCTGAGTCAAACGCCCTTTACAAAAAAAGGTAAAACAATGATTTTGGACAATTTTGAAGTTGGAGGAGAAAATGAGATGGAGTTTTTCGCCCTACTATGGTACTTCCGCCTATGTCACGTGATCTTTCCAACATGATTATGTAATGCATGGTGCATCGCAGAGCTAGTGCAAGACGAGCATTTGTGGTTAAATAAGTATATATATATATATATATATATATATATATATATATATATATATATATATATATATATATATATATATATATATATATTTTTTTTTTTTAGGAAATGAGTGATCGTTTCGCTAGATAAGACCCTTATTCCTCGGTTGGGATTGTGTAGAGCTCTTTGAAGCTGCACTGAAGCTGCAATTCGGACCTTCAACAAGTTGTACCCCACTGAAGTCCACTATATGGAGAAAAATCCTGGAATGTTAATTTCTTTTCTGAAGAAAGAAAGACAAAAATCATCTTGGATGATATGGGGGTGAGTAAATTATCAGCAAATTTTAATTCTGAAGTGAACTAATCCTTTAAAGAGAGTACACTTTCATGTTTCTTAAAATTATTTACAGTTTAAAAAAGCAGTTTGTAATAATGTCAAATTAAAAGTACACTATAAATCATGATGTTTTAATAATTTTTTTTTTGTTGTGCTTTAAACAAAGACACTAATATTGATGTGCTAACTAACACAAAAGTACACCTGAAACGAATCATTCTGAGTTGAGTATGACTGAATTTGGAATCCAAATTGCAGAATGAGAGTCACTTTTGACTTTCATTGCATCTTTATTCCATACAGTGAAAATAAATGGTGACTGAGGCTTTATTTTTAGCTTTACATTTCCTTTCATGCCCCATGTGTGGAAGAAAGTCATAGAGATTTGAAACATGAGGGTGAGTAAGGCCAATCTTGCCAATTGCATGAAAGGTCTTTGGTGCACTTTTAACCAATTTTAACCAAAATAATTCCTTAAAGGGTTAGTTCACCCAAAAATGAAAATTCTGTCATTTATTACTCACCCTCATGCCGTTCCACACCTGTAAGACCTTCGTTCATCTTCGGAACACAAATTAAGATTTGTTGAAATCCGATGACTCAGTGAGGCCTCCATAGCCAAAAAATGACATTTCCTCTCTTAAGATCCATTAATGTACTAAAAACATATTTAAATCATGTGATTACAGTGGTTCAATATTAATATTATAAAGCGACGAGAATATTTTTGGTGCACCAAAAAAACCAAAATAATGACTTATTTAGTGATGGCCGATTTCAAAACACTGCTTCAGGAAGCTTCGGAACATAATGAATCAGTGTATCGAATCATGATTCGGATCTCGTGTCAAACCGCCAAACTTCTGAAATCATGTGACTTTGGGGCTCCGAACAGCAGATTCGACATGCTGATTCATAATGCTACGATGCTTCCTGCAGCAGTGTTTTGTTTTTTGGTGCACCAAAAATATTCTTGTCGCTTTATAATATTAATATTGAACCACTGTACTCACATGAACTGATTTAAATATGTTTTTAGTACCTTTATGGATCTTGAGAGAGGAAATGTCATTGCTCCCTATGCAGGCCTCACAGAGCCATCGGATTTCAACAAAAATATCTTAATTTGTCTTCCGAAGATTAACGAAGGTCTTATGGGTGTGGAACGCCATGAGGGTAAGTAATAAATGACAGGATTTTTGGGTGAACTAACCCATTAATTTAAAGTTTGTCTCAATACAAGAATAAAGACAATATTTCAAGTAAGCCTGTTAATCCTGTCAATGTCACAACATATTTGCTTTGCAACATAATGTGTCCTTTACCAGTTGCTGTCAGCAACATTTACAGTTTATTTCAATTATCTGTACGGCTCCACCTCGTGACCTAGCCACATGTCAGCAGCAGGTAGGTTTGGGTGTTCTGAAGGGGGGAAGGCCATCTCTGGCACTGATTCCTGCTCTGAATTCAAACTCTGAAACATTCTTTCCACTGGTGTTCTCATACACATTTTTTTTTTTTTTTTGGGTAATTTTTGCTAAGTGCAGTGGAGTGGGAGAGGAGAGAGAAAACTATGATATCAGTTGAGGCCAGCTGCAATCCCTTCCTGTTTTTTTGAGTTCCCACCCCAAAGAGCAGAACTTTGGCCATCCAGACATCTTACTAACCAAAACAGTGACAAGACATGCCATGCAAGACGTGTCATTACAAGAGGTGCTACCTCATCGATTTGATCAAACTTACCCCCCAATCCCATATACACCACACTTTTGCCCTGTCCGAAAGCACACTGGCTGTTAAACTGTTTGTTTTCTTTTCAAACAGGCTGTTGAAGCCTCCCTAATGAAGCCATACTGTAATTCATTACTGTAATGACATTATGATGTAAGTAAATTTAATTTACTGCTCTTGCAATACAAAATATTATGTTCATTCAACATGACATTGAAAACCTGTCACATAATACAGCTGAGAAAAACAATACATACACCTGTCGAAATCAATGTTTAAAGCTTTTGATAATAATAATGATAATGTACATATCGTTAGCCTAAGTCATTTTTTGGCCAAATTGTGATATCTGCCTTTGAAATATGATCTGGGCAATTATGCTATGAGGCTAACGATATGATGAACACAACAAAATCTTTATTTCACTGCACACAAAATCTGTTCCCCTAAGTTTGTACATGGGTTTCTCATTTGCAGGAAACACCTTGTAGATGGAAACCACCCTGCATGGGGAAGTGTCTAAATCGCACTAGCTAATGACTGGGGTACCCCAAGGTTTGATCCTTGGGCCCCTTTTCTTCTGAATATAGACAATATTTACAACTCAGTCAGCCTGGCAATTCCGCACACCATCACAGTCCAGCTGGGCTCAACAACACTAACAACATCCAAGTCAGTCAGAAACCTGGTGGTAATGTTTAATCCAACTCAGGCTCATTGGAAAAGCGTGCCTGTGGCAACATTTCTGCAAGATGATGTTACGATGCCTCTTGCATGTTTTGTTCTACTTTAAAGTGAACTGTACAGTGAGTGGCACTAAAAGCATGTTTAGTTTTATCTGAAACAGATGACCATGAATCTGGTGATGTTTTATTACGTTCGCTGTTGCAGGTATCACGACAGTTCGGAAATGAAAAGTCCAGTGAGTGGCGTTTAATGCTCTATCGCATGTGAAAATAACATACCACCTACGCTAAACCCTAAACATTCCTGCTTGTGTTAACAAAAGCAAAGGTGAGATAAAAAAAAAAAAACACTTGCTGAAGCAATCATGCAATTTACTCATGTGTTCTGCATCACAAGTGCAGTGCTGTACCAGGTGAGCTACTGAGCAAGTCTGCTTCAGAAAAGCCACACATATGGAGCTGATTATGTGATGCAAACTTCAACATTACAAATGATGGACTATGGTAAAAGTGGTTTGAGGTTATAACATAGTATTGTGCAAGGAACTACACAAAAAAAAAACAAGTCTTTATTTATCGATAATCATGCACTGCACTCCAAAAGAAAAGTGGAGTTTTGGACAAAATTGGCATGAATAATTTTAAATTTGTGATAATTTTGCACCGATAAGGGACATATTTTATTACATAAACAGTTAATACATAGAAAAAAATTATATTTTTGATTCATCAAAATATCCAACATTAGCAGCTATCTGACCTAAACTGGGTTCTAATTGGTTCATTGTATTCTAAGCTTAATTGGCAATCAATTGTTGAAGCTATTAAGGTGTGCTGACCCAAAACTATTTTACAAACCTGGGCCAAGTTTAAACCAGTAAGCAGGCATCACAGCTGGCAAAGGGGCATGTCTGACTTTGACATGTATATATTGCCATTATTATGTAATTAAAATGAAAATTATTATTGCTGGTCTTCAATGATAATGTCAAGTTACTTTAATGTATTTGCACCAAAAAATTATAAGGATTTATGCTGATATTGGAGGGCAGTGTAATTTAGCGTGAAAAGGAGTAAAAGTTGTTGGTGTTTTACTGCCTCGAGTGTTTCAGCTGGAAACTGCAGTGATTTGTATGTTTTGGTACGTGTTTGGAGTTTTGCAAAAAATGTAGGTAGAGACATTTTTCCAATGAGCAGGTGCTGGATAAATGATGAGCTTAAAGAGGACCTAGGTCTTTAAAGTTAGAAAGCACAAAGTCCTCTACAAACTCCCTGAAATGCCTCGAGTTTTCTCTTTCGGGACTTACATATCACAATATTTCATATTTAAATAATTCCTGCCCAAGGAATATTTCAGTTGCTTCAGTAATTTGTTGAAACTCGCAGTTATGGTAAGAGGCGTGACTTTTCCAAAACTCTTACATACATCAACAGGTACAAATGATTCTAATAAAATGGGAGAAACCTATATTCTAAAAAAAAAAAAAAAAAAACTACTTCTTTAACTACCTTCATTAAAAGCTGATTGTCCAAAATGATTGTCCATGATTAATGTAGAGTAGAAATCAAGGCTGTAACTGAAACCACATGGTGAGTGTGTAGACAAATCTCTGAGGTCATCCTAAATCAATCACTCAACAAATTGTCCAAGGCTAAGGTGTTTCCCACTTTCTCCTTTAAGAGGAAGTTTGTTGGAAATCCACTGCTGATGCAACTAGTTGGCAAAAGCTTCTTGGTCTTAAAGCTGTCATTGTATTTAATAAATATACTGTCATTAAATATGTCCAACCAACTGAATAAATGATATTAACCATCTGAATATAACAATGTCATGTCAATAAATGTAAAAAATGTCAGCCAGCTATTAATTATGATGTCAATTATTGTGCCTTTAGCCCCAATAGCAGGGGTGTTTTTACCCCAAATACCATACTTTTACATATTCTTCAGTTATTGAAAAACTGTTGATTTAATTAACTTGATCAAAACTGAATATCATTATCAATACTTTTGTCTCAAAATATATTTGGTAATTTTTGTCATTTGCTACATAAATCTATAACATTTAAAATTAGAGCAGAATAAACTTTGCTGCCACCAATTGTGTCAAGAATCAGCCAAATTTCAATGTGAATAGTGAAACACGGACATTTAGGAAAGTGCTGCGATAAGTGTTTGTGTCTAGTGGTTTAGAGGAGAACAAAAAATCAGATTCATTTTTTACCCCGGTGCCTTCAGCCCCAATAACAAATTATTGTTGTAGTTTGAGGTAATTTTCACAGTTGAAAGAGAACATAAATATATTCAGTACTGATTAAAGATTATTAATTCAAATAAGTTCTGTTTAAACTATATGTACTGGGTTTGGAGAAGGAGATACAGTGTGAAATTTCTGGCCTTCTTTAGCCCCCAAAATAAGACCCCTTCTTGTATTTCTCTCACTCTGTCTGGCAGGACTAGGGTAAATATTTACTGAGATAAATCCGCCAGCAGGAGTGGCCCCGAGCTCTCCCAAGTGGCCTTTTAGTCGATCCCCCAGGGGTCCCCTTCCTCTCTGATCCCGAGCAGTGAACCTGTCTTACACAGACCCCCAACTGTGACATTTATAGTCAAGAATGTTCTACACCTAACCACAGGCCTGAGAATGAGGCCAACCTACAACCCAAGAATGGTAGATTTTGACACAGTTCCACACAACTCATACATATGGGAAGTTGACATGTCCGGTGGTGTGACATGCTATACTCCATCTACTAAAGTTTTTTTTTAAATGGGTTAATCTCATGAAACCTGGGTCTGGGTCATATTTCTCCCTAAAAATCTAAAGGTATTTTAATTTGTATAAAAAAACAAAGCCATTTTTAGGACCAGTACTTACAACCAATAATATTAATATGTCATTGTTTCTATCTTGTCTGGGTTTTAGTCATCATTTAGAATTATACACAAACACAGAATTCATTATGAAATGTCAAGAAAACATAAATCGTATTGTTTGTGAAACAGGCTTCATCTTCATGCAGAATACAATTTCTTAACCTGGAACCGTTATTATGCTATTCACCCAAATATGATGCATCTGTGTATTTAACATGAGCCAAAACATGCACCACTAACACACTGAATTCAGACTGTATTCACACACTCCAGTTTTGTTTAGCTCCGCCTTTCTTTTTTTGCTAATTTACTGCCAATATTTACAGTCAAGGGCTCTTTAGGAGTAAAGCAGATATTTAGTGTGGAGTTTCATTGAGTGTAAAGGCCAGATTTGTGGTACCCCATAAAGCGCTTCTCTTCCTGCCTGTAAAATTTAATGCCACACTGTTACTGCTGTGAGTGGGTCCTGTGGGCCTCCGCTGGCCCTCGAATGAAGACTGCTGCCTGCTTATCATATATAGGGATGACAATCATAAGAAATGTAAAGATTCTGCTTCTGATTTGATTCTGCTAACCAATTCTGATTCTTTAAAGTGCCCCCACTATGCTTTTTCAGATATTACCTTTCATTTAGTGTGTAATATAGCTGTTTGTGAATGTAAAAGTTCCAAAGAACTTTTAGTACCGGACAAACTGAACTGCTACTGTGCGGGATAAATGGAGTTATTATCTTCCAAAAGAAAGAACTGGAAATGAAACTAGATATTAGTAATTCCAGTCTTACTTCCTGCATAAACCTACATAAGTTTTGGAACAAATTTGCCTAATGTCAGCCTATAGTCTTCATTGGCTGCCCACAAACAACATCTACTTTGACCCTGCCCTCAAACACTGTAGTTGTGGTGGAGGCCTGGAAGAGTTTGGTTCTTGTTGTCGATATGTCACAACGAAAGCAAATCCTGCAAAGGATGAGGACTCGGCTTGAATTGATATGGTAAAAACGACACCATTGTTACTGTTTGTATCACTGTGTCCAAGTGCTAATGAAACCTCTGGAGCTTAAATTCAGATATGGTAATGGGCGTTTTGTTACCGATGTGCACTGTAAGTGGTAGACTAATCACAACAGACTGTGCCATCTGACCAATCAAAGCAGAGTAGAGTCTCGAAAAAGAGGGGTTTAGAGAGACTGAGTCCTTTATTGAAGGTCAAAATTACAGTTTCAGTGCAGCTACAAAGGGCTTTAAACGATACCAGACGAGGAATAAGGGTCTTATCTAGCGAAACGATCTGTCATTTTTGAAAAAAATACAATTGTATATGCTTTATAAACACAAATTATTGCCTTGCACATGCTTCTGCTTTCCACATTCTTCAAAAAGCTTACACCGTATGTCCTACGCCTTCCCTATTCTACTTATGGAAAAAAACGACACTGGCGCCGCGTTCTTTCCATAAGTTGAACAGGGAAGGCGTAGGACATACAGCGTAAGCGTAGAGCATATTGAAAGCATAAGCATATTGAGGAACGAAACGATCGGTCATTTTTGGAAAAAAAAATACAACTGTATATGCTTTATAAACCAACCTGGTCTCATGGGAAAGACGTACTTAAGCGTAAGCATATTGAAGAATGCGGAAAGTGGAAGCATGTGCAATGCGATAATTAGTGTTTATAACAACCTGGTCTCATGACGAAAACGTACCCGTGGGCACGTTCTGCAAGTCGCAAAATATGTACCAGTGAGTACATATCGCTGCAGTTTCGCTGAGCGGCGCTAAAAACGTGTTCTTTTTTTTTTTTTGCCAGAGCAGATAATAGGGTGAATGCGGTATGTTTTTATGACGTTGCTTTTCGACTCCTCATTCTAAGTCCAACTCCTTATCGGCCGAGCTAATGAGCAAGCTTGGTTGCGGCCCAAAAAAGCGAAACGCGTAGAGCCTGAAAGTCCAAAGTACGTTCGTTTACAAATCAGGCACTTTGAAGCGTTTTGAAGTCGTGACATGATATTGCGCAAGGAGATGTCAAAACGAGGCTTTACGAATCCATAATCCGACCCCGGCCGTCGTCGAAACCGTCTGTGAAAACGAGCCAAAGCGCTCATTGACGTTTTACCGGCCTCTAGCGTTCGTTTCTGTCAGAAACTCCAGCCAGACATACGCGCCGGTAAGTAATTTTGTGTCTCGCGAAAACATGCCCACGGGTACGTCTCTCCCATGAGACCAGGTTGGTTTATAAAGCATATACAGTTGTATTTTTTTTTCAAAAATGACCGATCGTTTCGTTCCTCGTCTGGTATCGTTTAAAGCACTTTGAAGCTGCACTGAAACTGTAATTTTGACCTTCAACCGTTTGGAGGCTATTGAAGTCCACTATTAGGAGAATAAATCCTGGAATGTTTTCATCAAAAATCTTAATTTCTTTTCGACTGATGAAAGAAGGACATGAACATCTTGGATGACATGGAGGTGAGTAAATTATCAGGAAAATTTTATTTGAAAGTGGACTGATCCTTTAATCCTACCCATAGTACCTATAACGACTACCTTACTAACTATTAATAAGCAGTAATTAGGAGTTTCTTGAGGCAGAAGTTGGTTAATTAATAGAGAGAATTGGACCCTAACCTAAAGTGTGACCGATATACTCATTAATAAATGAAGAAGATGATTAATTAATTTCTCATTATTGTAATACAGTCATGAGTGCAGCTCTGTTGCAGCACAGGAGTACTGGTGGAAGAACGCAGATGTTCAAGAACTTTTAATAGAAATAGTTATATTAGCTTCATGACCTTTTTGGTTTGACAGTTACAGCCAAAAACTGTCAAAATCACATGCCAAAATACACACACAGTTTCTTGACCAAAAGACAAAAACATGGTAACTGCAATGAAATCTCACAGATGCCTCTCACAAAAAGCTTCTCTTTGGAGCAATTACACAATGACATTCCTGGTGGTGACGGCATGCTGGAGTAATGGACACGGCGTTCTGCATGGAATAACATCCATCCTGGAAAGAGCTGAGGCAGGGAGGCTGTCTCACCCCACTCCCCTGATGACTTGAAAGAGAATGTGAGTGCCGTCTGCGTCCATGTGAAGTTTATCTCTCTTCCTGTCTTTCATCACTGTGGTTATTAAACCTCCATCCTCAGAGCTCGCCGATGTCTAATTACACCAACGGTAAACAAAAGGAGGGCTGAGGGAGGGGGAGATGAAAACCCGCAGCTGGACAGTGCCGTGTTATTATAATTCTTTAAGCGATACTGTTAACGTGGTCAGGCATTTTAGTGCAGCACCTAATAACAGCACGGAGGTAATTACAGGTCTAGCGCTGGGGCGGCACATACTGAGCTGAGCTAGATGCTTGTTAACTTCCCTCAGGCCAAAGGCCGGCAAGCTCCCCCGCACCTTGAGCTGAGCATTAGCGCTTAATGTGCTGTTTTGTTTTCACAGATAGCCAAAGCTTTAGAAACAGTGTCAAACCTCTAATCGCATGTAATGTGCTTCGTCTGAATTGGAAGCTCATAGAGACGGAAAGAATTTTCAAAGGGTGAAACCTGTCAAGAACATGTCAGGGTCATTTTTCTGCCCAGAATCAAAAGAAAGAAAAGATAAATGAAGCCTGGTTTTAGGATCATTAAGATTTTTTTGCATTGTGACATTATTTTCATGACAATTAAGCACATTTTCCCTCACTTTTCATTACTATAAAGCAAAAATATCAGTGTCATTACTGTAATGCGGAAAAAATATATATTTTTTTATTATAAAAATTTAGCAGTACTGCTGTAAAAAAAGATAAGGGTATCTTTTTAATTAATAAATTTTTATCAATCATGTCAGTATATATTTTATTATTATTTATTTACTCTTATAGCATTTATTAAGGTTATGAATTAGCTTTTATTTTTATTTTCCATTTTCATTTTAAAAATTTGGCATTTTATTATGTGCTTTGGTACTTTTTTGATATTTCTATTAGCTTTAATTTATTTTTATTACAGTTTTAGCCATTTTAGTACTGACTGTAAACCCAAATAAGTTGGCAAAACTCAAAAAAAAAAAAAAGACAATCGTTTACATCAAAAGTTTTAAGAAATTCAAAGTTTAAGTAAGCAGAACTGGCAGATTTCTATTTAGTTCTCATACATTTTAGTTATTATTAAATTGAAATATTTGAGTAAAATAATTCATACATTCAACTTAAAATTAACACGTAATCTGAACATTTTCTAAACATTTTTATTAGTGGAAACTTTGCTAGCTATAGCGAGCTAATTCAGAAAATGTTAACTTACTAATTTGCTAGCATGTTAACAATAGCATGGTATAGCACTTGCTGAATGAGTATGTCACGATCACCATCTGTTCCCGTCATGTTCCTGTTCACTCCGGACTACATTTCCCATCATCCCCCCCCTGTCAATCACATGCACTCACTCCACCAATCACCTGTTGCCACATCCACCCTAGCACACCACACTGATCACCACACCCAGCTGCAGCTCATTATCAGGACTATAAGGGACTCACACTCACACCACCAGTTTGCGAAGTCTTGATTACCCAGTGTGTCATTTCCGAGCATTATCATTCCTGTCTGCCTGTTTGTTGCCGTTACTGCCTGTTCCCTGTTTTTGACCCGTTGCTGCCTGTCCTGATCATTGCCTGTCCCTTGACTACGACTCTGCTTGTTCCTCACTGTTCCTGTTTGTTCCTGTTTTGACCCAGCCTGTTCGACCACTCTCACTTGTAAATAAATGCTGCACTTGGATCTCCTGCCTGAGTCCCTGTTCGTTACAAAAGACTTCGCCAACTACGATCCAGCCGCTTCTACGAGTGTGTCCAGCCTCAGCATGGACCCAGCAATATGTCTGGTCAGCCTTCGTCAAGGTAACTGTACCCTGGAGGCACATATTCAGAAGTTTCTGGATATTGCCCACCTATCTGATCTACCTGACTGTGCCCTCATTGACTTTTTCACTTATGGATTAAACAAACCACTTAAGGACTATTTACTCACAAATGGTCCCCGCGGATCGTTCATAGAATTCCTGGACTTTGCCTTGCTTGCAGTTGGTTCGACTTTCACTGTGGGAGTCGCAGAGGATTCCGACACGACGGTGAATCCCGTAATGGCTGCCAAGCCCGAGAACACACACAAAATGGCGGTCTCTACCACGAGTCACGTCGCCGCTGATCGTCCAGAGCAACGTCACGCCTTCGTTGATCACCTAGCGCAATGTCAAGTTGCCTCCAGATCAGTCAGGGAGCGGAGAGGACTATGTTCCAGTGTGGCTGATCCTCCACTGACTTCAGCTCGAGCGGCTGGCATTCCGAAGCATCTGCCGAACGCTTCTCTCTCAAGCCAGCCGGTCGCCCCGCTTTCAAGCCAGTTCCAGCCATTGAGTCTGCTTCAGAGACCGCTCCAGTCGGTGAACCATCGCCTCACTCTCGGAGGAAGAGGAGGAGGAGGAAGGTGTCCTCTTCTCCTCAAGACACAGACGCCCTTCAAGAGGCCGATGTGGGCCTGGGGACTATTCCAGAGGTCTCTCCAGCTCCGCCCAAGCGTCATGCTCTAACAGCACCGCCTAAGCGTCTTGCCCTGCCAGCACCTACTGAGCTCCTCACTCTACCGGCACCACCTGTGCTCCTTGCCCTGCCGGCGCCACCTGTGCTCCTTGCCCTGCCGACGCCACCTGTGCTCCTTGCCCTGCCGGCGCCACCTGTGCTCCTCGACCTGCCGGCGCCACCTGTGCTCCTCGCTCTGCCAGCGCCGCCCAAGCTCCTCGCTCTGCCAGCGCCACTCAAGCGTCTTGCCCTGCTGGCGTCACTCAAGCGTCTTGCCCTGCCAGAGCCACCCGAACTCCTTGCCCACAAGCCTGCAACGTACCCCGTTGAAATCCCCAAGAACTTTTTTTGGGGGGGCAGTATACCCGCTGGGGTCGCCTATAGACTCTGTTCTGCCGTGGCTGCCCAAGCCGCCTGACCTGCCGTGGCTGCCCGAGCCGCTTGACCCGCTGTGGCCGCCCGAGGCTCCTGACCCGCCATGGCACCCGAGGCTCCTGACCCGCCGTGGCCGCCCGAGGCTCCTGACCCGCCGTGGCCTCCCGGGGCCCTTACCCACCGTGGCTGCTTGAGTTCCTGGACCTGCCCTGGAGACCTCCATACCCGCCTGCACATCCAGTATCTCCTGCCTGTAGGTCTCCAGGGCACCCACCCCCCCCCCTCCCCAGTTGTGCCATCTACGGCGCGAGGACATTCCTGCCTGTTTGTTGCCGTTACTGCCTGTTCCCTGTTTTTGACCCGTTGCTGCCTGTCCTGATCATTGCCTGTCCCTAGACTACGACTCTGCCTGTTCCTCACTGTTCCTGTTTGTTCCTGTTTTGACCCAGCCTATTCGACCACTCTCACTTGTAAATAAATGCTGCACTTGGATCTCCTGCCTGAGTCCCCGTTCGTTACAGAGTACAGCATATAAAACATTTAATACATTAACCTGTTCTCAAACCAAGCCGCATGCACCACTTGTCACCATGATGGTACCTCTCCAAAAAAACCCCACAGAAACCCTTCTAAATTAGCATAATAAAACATTAATCACTACTAAATCTCCCACTTAAAATTAATTTTGCACAAAAACATCATACAGGTATAACGCTTAATTTTAACATTTACTCTCCCCTTTGAGTGCCATGGGCAAAGCATTCTGAGAAATAAAAATCCCAGCCCAGTTTCAGTTAAACTTCTACTCTGTCTAAATTAAAAGAAATGAGTTCATGAAACTCAAAACAATGAAACAGTTCAGTTTACTTAAAATATATCAGTTCTGTGAACTCGAAAGAAAAAGAAAGTGCTAAATACTAGGGGTGTGACGAGATCTCGTGTCACGAGATCTCGTGAGACTAAACTGTGACAAGATTTCTCATCAAGGCGAAAAGTAGTCTCGTGATGTTGCCATGACAGAGTGTTAGGATGATTAGGAAAGAATATGCCACCGCTACGTATACATTACGCCTCCACTGTCGTTTTGCTTTGTACTTAAATAAAAAAACATTTAATTCAGTTGGATAACGGACGCCACCGCTCCATATTTACAGAGTTACGCGTGGTCGTTGAAAGTGAAAGTATACCCCGCATTTTGAAAGCGGCTCCCTGATGAATACAGATATCTCTCAATATGAAAGCTATTTTAGGCTGGGCAGCGTAGTTGTAACCATCTCTCAGCTCTGTATCAAAGAAAAATGTGGTCTTATTTGCATGACTGAATAACAGTTTTCTCTTGATCTTATTAAGCACAAACAGTGTTTAGTTCACAACTATGAACTAAAAATTAATGACTATTTTTATTAACTAACATATATGTTAGTTAATAAAATAAACAAAGATATTGTTCATTGTTAGTTGATGTTGGTTAATACATTAATGTTAATAAATGAGACCTTATTGTAAAGTGTTAACATTTTTATTTATACTGTTTTTATTTCTATGATCAGTTTGTGGAAATGAGTTCAGTTAGGAGATCTAAAGTTGTAGAAGCTCATAAATCATGTACAGTAAGGTCTGAAGAGACTGAAATCATACAGAAGAGAAGTCAGTTGAGTTAGTAGCAAAACCTTTTACAGTACTTGAGTATTGTTGTCTTTTACTGCATATGATAATTCACACTCAGAAAGTAGAACTGAAATGACATTCATTGCAAGATGATTAGTTAAAACATTTCAAATACACCTGCAGAATATTTTTTCTAGTCATGATTTCACCATTGAGGATTTCTTAAAAATAGTGTGTAAAAATCTTGTCTCGTCTCGTCTCGTGAACTCAGTCTCGAGTCTCGTCTCGTGAGATACCTGTCTCGTCACACCCCTACTAAATACTCATATAAGTTAATTTGACTGTACTAATTTGTTTAACTAGTTTGCCCTACTCAAACCAATTAATTATTTTGAGTGTTAGGTTTTACAGTGCATCAACTTATTTTTTTAATTTTTTTTTTTTTTTCATCTAATATTTATATTTCTTAACTCATTCTACCAAGTAACTTTACAACTACATGTCAATTAACTCTCATTAGAATATTAGTAGACTCTTAGGTTAAGGTTCGGGTTAGTAGAATAAGTTGACGTAGTTACAACAAGTTTTACTAAACAAAAACAACCCTGCGTCATATTCTGGATATGATTTGATTCTGATTCACAAGCTTATACTGGAACTTCAAACAGATTTCCATTCATAACTGATTCATTCAGAAATGTTTCAGCTCTAATATCAACAGGGATGTTTCATTTATTACATAATCAAATGACTGCATCAGTGCACAACATGCATTACACAACATGCATTTGGGCAGTCATGGCCTATTGGTTAGAGCGTCAGACTGGTAACCCAAAGGTTGTTGGTTCGATTCTCAATACAGCAGGAAATGACTGAGATGCCCTTGAGCAAAGCGGCTAACCCCAAATCGCTCCCTGGGCACCACTGCAAAATGGCTGCCTACTGTCTGTAGTCTGCAGTTACAGTTACCATATTGGCCTTCATTATGACATTTTTTTTCCAAATATAACTATTTATTAAATGTTTAGTCATTTAGATGATATATCATAATTATCATCATAAATTGTCATGATAATTCTGTCAAAATGCAAACAAATGTTAATATCTTAAATATTATTTTTTATTTTATTTTCTCTCAACTCTGAAATGGACAAATTGGAATTAGCAATTAGAGAGCCTATAAACTATAGTGCACTTGTATCTCTCAATATGGGTCAAGATGCAACGCTCACAGGCAGTCTATGAATGCTTTGATAAGAGTGATTTCATATTGGAACCATATGCTTTCTCAACACTGCCACGAGGGGACGGCTGTCACAACGGCCTCGCAACTTCCTGCTCCAAATATAAATATTTACACTCCAGACATCCCGAGCCGAGGAGAGGGGCTGATGTTTTGGGTTACATAAAGTCCAATCCTTCAGAACAAATTAAGCAGATTTTCCTCATTAGACGAGATGCGTAGTTTGCGAGGTTTAGGAGCTTTGAGTTTAAGCACTACTGTATAAATGGGTGAAACATTGTGGTGTCTGACTCACACATGGCACTGATGAAAATTATTCTCAGCAGGATGTATTGCATGCGTAATATGTATTTATGTCAATTAGCTGTATTGCAGTCGAAACATACACTGAATGCTTTGCCTTTCACAAACACAAATAATTCTTAAATTAAAGCAGAGAGAAATGACTGTTCCTGACAAAAGAAAGAAAAAAATATGCATCTTAAAGCACATCAAGAAAATTCAATTCAAATTTCAATTCAAATTTATTTGTATAGCGCTTTTCACGATACATATCATTTCAAAGCAGCTTTACAGAAAATGGATGTCAACATTACAATTTAAAGAATGTAGTTAGCAAATAATATACTTTAGGTAATTACAATCACTGTTAGCAGTTTAACTGAAGGTAGAAGTAATGTACAGTAGTTCCAATTCAGATTCATCCAATTATGAATGTGAAAGAAACTTATGAACTCATAAATTTTGATAAATGGTCATTTTCAGGTCCTTTATGTTTCAAGGCCTCACATTCACAATTAGCTCTGGATTATGTGAGGTATTAGCACTAAGCTTTCAGACCACCCCAAACCAGGGCAATAATGAGAAGCAGAAACTGGATTAAGATCCTGCTGTCCTCTATTGTTTTTATTTAAACTAGAAAGGTACCCATTTAAAGTGTTGCTATTATGCTTTTTTGAATATTACCTTTCATGTAGTGTGCAATAGCTGTTTGTGAATATAAAATGTCTGCAAAGTTTTAAAGATCAAAGTGCACAATAAATAAAGAGTTATTGTTTCCTAAAAAATCGCATTTGGCACTTGGCATGTGTCAATTTAGTGCCCTGATTTGTGGGCACAAATACCCGTCTCACCGCTGTTTCTTCATTTTCTCCATCTGGTACTGCTTTGATCTCATTGCAAAGTGCATGAACAAATTTGATAGGTGCAGAATCTTGCCACTTTATATCAGTTCAAGTGATTTGAGAAAAAATGTTTTGGATAAATCAAGTCATGTGCTGGTGGAAAACTCAAGCAATCTACAAGCAGATTTATTTTGCGTTGTCTTGTCATTTGGCATGAGATTTAGTTTTGGGTGCCGTGAGAGCGTGAGACAGAGCCCAAAAGCATGTCTCACGCCAAATGCGTGAGAGTTGGCAACCCTGGCTTAACCCAGGGTTATCGCCGATCTAAACAGTACTTTTAACCCCGGGTAGAGGAACAGTATTGCACCACTTTTGCAGGGTTCATTATGCACTGCGGTGTGAAGTGTGAAACAATGCAGTGTTAGAATGTTACAGCTAGATCAGGTGTAGGCATCCTATGGCATGTGGAAGGGTAATCAAAGTGTATGCATTTTTATTTACAGTGCTCAGTGTGAATGAGTACACCCCCTTTAAAAAGTAACATTTTAAACATTATCTCAATGAACACAAAAACAATTTCCAAAATGTGGACAAGACCAAGTTTTATATAACATCTGTTTAACTTATAACATGAAAGTAAGGTTAATAATATAACTTAGAGAACAAAATTGTCAGTTTTACTCAAATTAGGGTGATGCAATAATGAGTACACCCCACTGAAAGTCTCTGGAGCAAAGCTAAATTTTAGACTACAAATGTCTAATTTAACAAGAATTCAACCACAGGTGAGTCTAATTATTCATTACACAGGTATCCAGCAGTTGACTATAAAAGGGTGTTAAAACCCCTTCCCATTTCATGCTGTCAGCAATGGCACCATATGGAAGAGAAATGTCACAGGACCCGAGAAAGAAAATAATTTCTTTACATCAGAAAGCTGAAGGCTACAAGAAGATCAGCAAAGCTTTACTTGTCAGTCAGAATACTGTAGCAAAAGTGGTCCAAAATTTAAAAAAAGATGGAACTGCAATCATCTCACAGAGACGTCCAGATCGTCCACGGAAGTTAACACCTCGACAAGAGCTTCTGATGAGAAGGGTTGAAGAAAATCGGTATGCAAGTTCACTGCAGTTATCTAAAGAAGTAGAAAGCCAAACTGGGGTGACTATTTCCCATGACATAATACGGCGTACACTGCAGAGGAATGGCATGCATGGGTGCCGTCCATGAAAGAAGCCTTTCCTAAAGCCCAGGCACAAAAAAAATCCTGCTTAGAGTTTGCCAAGGCCCATGCTGACAAAGATGAAGACTACTGGGACTCTATACTCTGGAGTGATGAGACCAAGATAAATGTTTTTGAAACTGATGGCTTTAAAACTGTATGGTGTCACAAAGGTGAGGAATACAAAGAAAAATACATGGTGTCTACAGTGAAACATGATGGTGGCAGTGTCCTTATGTGGGGCTGCATGAGTGCTGCTGGTGTCGGGGAGCTGCGTTTCATTGATGGCATCATGAATTCACAGATGTACTGCTCTATACTGAAAGAGAAGATGCTACCATCACTTTGTGCCCTTGGTCGTCGTGCACTTTTCCAACATGACAATGATCCTAAACACACATCTAAGACCACTTGTTGGATTTCTGAAGAAGAACAGGGTGAAAGTGATTCAGTGGCTCCTGATCTGAACCCAATCGAACACCTATGAGGAATTCTGAAGAGACAAGTTGATCATCACTCTCCATCCAGCATCCAGTCTCTAAAGAGGTCATTCTTGGAAAATGGAAAAAGATAGATGTTGCAAAATGTCACCAACTTGTTCATTCCATGCCTAGAAGACTTGGTGCTGTCATTAAAAATCATGGAGACCATACAAAGTACTCTGTATGTTGAAAAATGATATTGTGATATGTGATATTGTTTAAAATGTTACTTTTCAAAGGGTGTGTACTCATTTACGCTGAGCACTGTATATAAAGTCCCAAGTACTTGTTTTTGAATATAGTGTCGTAAATGACTGTCGTGTCATTAATTTAAAATTCTCCTCCCACTCATTGTCTGTGAAGTGGTACAGGACAACATTATCCCACCAGTGCCTGTTTCAGTCTCTCTTCTGCAGACACCTTGTTTTTGGCGAGGGAAGTGTCATCTCCTAATTCAAAAAAGGATCCGAAATAGATAAAGATCAAGTCTGCTTTATAACATAAAGAAAAATTCTGCATGATCCGGTTGGGTATAATTCCATCCCAGAACTGTTTTTCATGATTACATTCCCAAATATCAGCAATCTACCTCCAAACGCAAGATAACATGACAGTTTTTATTGCCTTTTGTCTGCACTTTCTGAAGTAATTTATAAAATATGAAAAAAATATTTCCTAGGAAGTTGTTCTCTTGAATATATGGGGTGGAAATTGCATTTTAATCACAAATATTTTATATGATATTCCAATTTTGCGCATAAGTTGAATTTGCAGCTTTGGATGGGAACATAGCTAATGGCTGTGATGTACACAGCGTTCACACATTCAGTAAAGGTCTACATGCTAAGCAACATACACCCTGAATCAGAAACTGAATAGCACATGCTTTGTACAGTCACAGGGTTTGAGGGAAAAACAATGTCAAATAATGATGGAAAATGTGTCAAAGGAAAGACCATTTAATTCTTACAGTCATGGTCCAAAAAGTCAATTCTGGACAAACTTTCAGAATTTTTTCTTTTTCAATTTGACATTATTACAAAATGCACTATTTAAAGTGCCCCTATTATGTTTTTTTTTAAAATACTACCTTTCATGCAGTGTGTAATATAGCGATCTGTGAATGTAAACGGTCTGCAAAGTTGTAAAGTTGAAAGTGCACCATTAATAAAATAGTCTCCCAAAAGAAAGAATCGTGGTTCGTGTTGTGTATGTCAAGAACATGCCGTTTTCAGCACTGCAAAAGCTAATTCTCTTTGTAAACACTTCCAAAGGATGAGGATGAGAAGAGTCAGAGGTTAAAATTACCACAGCAATACAACAGCAGTATAACATTTTGACGACTGCTTCTCAAATCTACTAGAGGGATTTACAAAACACTTATCCATTAAAGACGGGACAGTACCTTCTTTATCTGGACCAACTTGCTCCTCAGAATCACAACCTGTAAGTATGATTCATTGTTGATGTATATTTTTTCTACAAGGTGTTCAAAATATGTAGTTATTGTGTAGTTATCTAACCCACGTTATTACTCTCTTGCTGTAATACTTCTGCAAATCACCTGGGGCCCACTATTACCTAAAATTAACATTATATTACCAGAGTAACGTTATAACATCATTTTCAATACTCTCAAATGTATCTAATATGATAAACAGAGCTGTGTCATATTCATGAACGGAAAAGCGGAATCGGCGCCGACGACTGTGACAAAAGTTCCCATTCAGTCGGTCACGTTCGACGTACGTCGGACAGACCGACGAATAGGAATCTCGCTAGAGAGGCCAATCTACTTCGAGTGTAACTAAACGAGCCAATGCACATTGGCATGCAATCATATGCATCAGCTGCTCGCCTCGCAGCGCGGGTATATAATGAGCAGCAGGTGCGTTGCATCTTCAGCTTTTCGCTTCGGAGCCGAACGGTGTTTGTTCCTGTTCTCTGCAAGCGAGTGTCTGCTAGAAGACGAGTCAAGCTTTTGGTTGAACTTCTCTTTTTTTCCGAGTGCGGGCGAACAGCACAGCAGCGGGGTCGACGTCCTCTCTTTTTCTGTTTCGTTTGCCGTTTTTGAGCAAATAGCTGTTTGACAGCGTCAGAAGGCTGTTCTCACGGCCGGTACGGTGCGCTTTTGAGCGCTGAAAAGCCGTTTTTACGGCTGGTAAGAGTGAGCGCCTTCAAAGAGAGAGAAAGCACATGACAGGCTGTACACAATCCCTGTCTGTGTTGCGGTGGCCGTTCCCCTGCGTGCTTCAGCACTTCTAAAAGAGTAAAGTCCCTGAAAGAGCTTACACAAGTAGATTCGCGTCTTTTTAAAGACGACATCCTACTTGTGTTTCTGGATGCGATCGTTCCTGTCCTCACTGACGGCCACGATCACCGTTTCGCATGTCTGGGCGCGTGCTGAAATGATGTTCGTGGGTGTTCATGTTTTCATATGAGAACATGATCACGTCGACACGCCGGTCGTGACTCTTCTTTCTCCGGGAAGCTTGAGTCCCCTCTGTTGTTGGCCAGCTGCCGCTTGTGTGTAAAAGCACAGCCCGACACTCTGGGAGACCGCGGAGATCAGCGGAGATCAGCGAGAGCAAACCTCTCGCTCCTCTGCGTGTCGTGTGCCGTCGAGCTGCCGGCTGACAGCGCGGGTTGTCACGGCAACCCAGCGCTCGCTCGGCGCTCTAGATGCGCGGTTCCCTTGCGTAATCTCCATTGTAGCGCCCTCTCTGGTGCACCAGAAGAGGTCTACTTTGCTGATATGGCTTGGGTGACATGAGGTTGAGGGGTTCCTTCGGGGAACCAACCCCCTAGGGCCCCTCCCTCTCTAGCGCATTGCAAGCTGTGCAGTTTCTGGATTGGATTGCTGGTCCTTTTCATAGGGGAACCTAGCATTTCATTCAGAGCTCCAGCTGAGGGACAGACGTCGATTGCAGCATCGGAGAGAGTGCTGTTATGCTCTAGAAATGAGGGTGACGCTGCCCACTGTAATGGTGTGTGCTTATGCTGACTCAGATTCAGAGTTTACAGCCATGCTTTCCTGGGTCTTCCAGATGTGCATGGAAAACTTGGCAGTATGGGGGTATATTGGTGCCATAAATATGGAATGCCAAAGGTGCCAATCTGCATAAGTTTTTCCTCTCTCACTACCCTCTTGGATGGGGTGGTTGTACACAGACCACACCCACCCTGCATGTGAGGCCAAGGCACTCTTTTTGCATGAGGGTAGTTCTGTGCTGGGGTTGAGCTGCGCTTGTTGACTAACCGTGATCAAAGTCACGGCGCAGGCCCTCAGCCAGACGATGTCCACCTCCGTGGTCCAGAAGTGCCCCCTGGCTTACCTTGTGAGGTGTGAGAGGTTGTCAAGCTAAATGCTTTCTCAATGCTCCCATCTTACGAGGTGGCCTTTCGGTGACACTGTCGAGGACTGAGCCCAGCGGTTCTCCTCAGTTAGTAGCGGATAGGGGAGCTTCCCATGACAAACCATTGAGTTCCTCTTGGGCCGCCCCTCAGTCTGCTCGTCGCCAAGGGTGTCGTCCCCTGCAAGAAACTCCGGCCCAGCAGGCTCTGCTGTATCCATTGCGGGGAGATGACGCCTCCCGTCTCTGCAGCTGTTTAACTGGTTGGTGAGAATCACCCCTGAGACGGGCGACCCAGAGATGGGTGGGGCTGCTCTTCCACCCCTGGAGGAGGGCCAGGTGGTAAATCCTTTATTGGGTTTGTTTCTGTTCCGCCACTGACCCAAGAGGCAGCGGTACCCAAGTTTTAAAGAGCAGTTCCTCCATTTCCAGGTCTGAAGAGGGTTTGGAGAGCAGTGGGAGGAGAAAACCTCACCACTCTCATCCCCCTTCTCTGTCGCCAGTGGACAGCAGCGAGCAGCGGGCAGCCAAAGCCTCGACTGCTCCCTCTGTCCATCCGTGGAGCCAGGTAAGTGTTGCCTAGCACACTGTGACGCCGCTTCGGGCCGCCCTCACAAAGAGAGCCCCCCGAGCCGCGTCCCTGTGTTCCACCTCGCTGCCCTGCTGCGGGTACACCGGTGGTCCCTTTGGTCCTGCTTGTACGGTCTCTGCGAGCCGGGTTAGCGCTCCCCAGTCCGTCTCGCTGGCTCCTTCGGACCATCAGGGTCGGCTTTGCGATTCAGTTCGCCCGGCTCCCCCCCAAGTTCAGGGACGTCCTCTTCACTACAGTGAAAGATGCCGATGCCCCTGTCCTGCGTGCGGAGATCGCAGTCCTACTGGCGAAGGACGTGATAGAGCCGGTCCCTCCAGCCGATTTGAGGTCGGGGTTCTACAGCCCCTACTTCATTGTACCCAGGAAAAGCGGCGGGTTACGACCGATCTTGGACCTGCGAGTTTTGAATCGGAGCCTCCACAAGCTACCATTCAAAATGCTCACGCAGAAACGCATTTTCGAGTGCATCCGTCCCCGAGATTGGTTTGCAGCGATTGACCTGAAGGACGCGTACTTCCATGTTTCAATTCTTCCGCGACACAGGCCATTCCTGAGATTCGCGTTCGAAGGTTGAGCATATCAGTACAGAGTCCTACCCTTCGGGCTGGCCCTGTCTCCCCGCGTCTTCACGAAAGTCGTGGAGGGAGCCCTTGTTCCCATGAGAGAACGGGGTGTTCGCATTCTCAACTATCTCGACGACTGGCTCATTCTAGCACAGTCCCGGGATCAGTTGTGCAAACACAGGGATTTGGTGCTCAGACACCTCAGCCAGTTGGGGCTTCAGGTCAACTGGGAAAAGAGCAAACTCGCCCCGGTGCAGAGGATCTCTTTTCTCGGTATGGAGTTGGATTCGGTCGAGCAGATAGCACGCCTCACAGAGGAACGTGCTCGGTCAGTGTTGAACTGCCTGAATACATTCAATGGCAGGACAGCGGTCCCACTGAAGTTCTTTCAGAGGCTCCTGGGGCATATGGCGGCTGCTGCGGCTGTAACACCGCTCGGTCTGCTTCATATGAGACCGCTTCAGCACTGGCTTCATGGCCGAGTCCCGAGATGGGCGTGGCAGCGCGGCACATTCCGGGTGCCAATCACTCAGGAGTGCCGCCGAACCTTCAGTCCGTGGTCGGACCCCTTGTTTCTTCGGGCAGGAGTGCCCCTAGAACAGGTGTCCCGGCATGCTGTGGTGTTCACAGATGCTTCTGCCACCGGCTGGGGTGCCACGTAATACGGGCATGCAGTCTCAGGGGTTTGGACGGGACCCCATCTGCATTGGCACATCAATTGCCTCGAGTTGCTGGCAGTACGCCTTGCTCTGAGCCGCCTCAAAGGCCTGCTTCAGGGCAAGCATGTACTAGTCCGTATGGACAACACTGCGACCGTTGCGTACATCAACCGTCAAGGTGGTCTACGCTCCCGTCGCATGTCACAACTCGCCCGCCATCTCCTCCTGTGGAGTCGGAAGCATCTGAGGTCGCTTCGCGCCATTCATGTCTCCGGTGTGCTCAACCGTGTGGCCGACGAGCTATCACGAGCTGCGCTGCCAGGAGAGTGGCGACTCCACCCCCAGGTGGTTCAGCTGATCTGGAGAGAATTCGGAAAGGCTCAGGTAGACCTGTTTGCCTCACCAGAAACCTCCCACTGCCAGTTGTTTTACTCTCTGACCGAGGGGACACTCGGGACAGATGCACTGGCTCACAGCTGGCCCCGGGGCCTGCGCAAATATGCGTTTCCCCCAGTGAGCCTACTTGCACAGACCCTGTGCAAAGTCAGGGAGGACGAGGAGCAGGTCTTGTTAGTTGCGCCTTACTGGCCCAACCGGACCTGGTTCCCAGAACTCTCACTCCTCGCGACAGCCCCTCCCTGGCCCATCCCTCTGAGGAAAGACCTTCTTTCTCAGAGACGGGGCACTCTTTGGCACCCGCGTCCAGACCTCTGGAAACTCCATGTCTGGTCCCTTGGACGGGATGCGGAGGTTCTAGGTGACTTACCCCCTGAGGTACTTAACACCATCACTTCGGCACGTGCACGGTCTACGAGACGTGCTTACGCCTCCAAAGTGGAACCTGTTCGTCGAGTGGTGCTCTTCTCGCCGGGAAGACCCCGAAGATGCTCGATCAGAGTCGTGCTTTCCTTCTTGCAGTAGGGTTGGAGCGTAGGCTGTCCCCCCTCCACCCTCAAAAGTCCATACTGCTGCTATATCCGCTTACCACGACCACTTAGATGGCAAATCTGTTGGTCAGCACGACCTGGTCATCAGGTTCCTTAGGGGGGCGAGACGGTTAAATCCTTCTCGTCCCCTCTCCATACCCTCTTGGGACCTCACTCTGGTGCTGAGAGCACTTCAGATTGCTCCCTTTGAGCCTTTGCTGTCAGTAGACTTAAAGATTCTGTCTATGAAGACTTTGCTGCTGGTGGCATTGGCCTCCATCAAGAGGGTAGGGGACCTGCAGTCATTTTCGGTCGACGAATCGTGCCTGGAGTTCGGGCCGGGTGATAGCCACGTGGTACTAAGACCCCGGCCTGGCTATGTGCCCAAGGTTCCTACCAGTCCCTTCAGGGACCAGGTGGTGAGCCTGCAAGCGCTGCCCTCGGAGGAGGCAGACCCAGCCCTGGCTTTACTCTGTCCAGTCCGCGCTTTGCGACTGTACATAGACAGAACCTAAAGCCTCAGGACCTCAGACCAGCTCTTGTCTGTTATGGAGGCCAGCAGAAGGGAAAGGCTGTCTCCAAGCAGAGGATGGCCCACTGGATAGTGGATGCCATCGCCCTGGCTTACCAAGCTCAGGGTGTGCCCTGTCCGCTCAGGTTGCATGCTCACTCCACGAGAGGTGTCGCATCCTCCTGGGCGCTGGCTCGTGGCGCCTCGCTGACAGACATTTGTAGAGCTGCGGGCTGGGCGACACCTAACACGTTCGCTAGATACTATAGCCTTCGTGTCGAGCCGGTCTCCTCCCATGTTCTCGCCACAGGTCAGAGGCACGGAGAGGCCCCGGCTTAGTGTCGGCTTGCTGCGCTACATGCGCTTCTTTTCTCCAGAGAGTCCCTACAAGGCAGACCCTGTCGAGTCCTCCGATATCCCTTCGGCAGCCGACGTGGCGGAGCGTCTGGCGCCAGGCCTATACTCCGTTGTATCCTTGAGAACCGGGTTTAGGCTGGGTTCCATATGTGTGACCCTACGGGGATCCCATATGGTTGGTTCCACGGTTGCTCCTAAACGAAGCCCGTGTCTTTCCCTCTGGGAGAACCTACCCTTCATCGGGTTGGAGTCACCCCAGCTCTTCCATATGTAGCACAGCCCTACAGGGTTAGTCCATATGTACTTCTCCACATAACTCCTTCGGGGAAGGATGTGGCTTCCGCAGCGTTCCTTTCCCAGCGAAGGGTACGCTTTCCCAGCGTTATCCAAAAGTCTCACTGAATGGGTTTTGGGAACAGCAGTGATCGACTCTCTCTGTGTTAGCCCTGTCCCACCATCCTCAGGCAAGGGGGTTCAGGTGGCTTGCAACAGAGCGCTGGAAGGGGGCAGCTCCTGTGGCGCTTTGGTAGGGATTCCTATTCGTCGGTCTGTCCGACGTACGTCGAACGTGACCGACTGAATGGGAACGTCTCGGTTACAAAGGTAACCCTCGTTCCCTGAAGGAGGGAACGGAGACGTACGTCCCGTCGCCACAGTCGCTGTACCCCGCTGATGCTGCCGCCTATCCGGTTCGGCTCCTCAGCGAAAACCTGAAGATGCAACGCACCTGCTGCTCATTATATACCCGCGCTGCGAGGCGAGCAGCTGATGCATATGATTGCATGCCAATGTGCATTGGCTCGTTTAGTTACACTCGAAGTAGATTGGCCTCTCTAGCGAGATTCCTATTCGTCGGTCTGTCCGACGTACGTCTCCGTTCCCTCCTTCAGGGAACGAGGGTTACCTTTGTAACCGAGACGTTCTGCTGCTCGTGAGGCGTGTGTTGCGCAATCGATCCAGTGGCCTCGTTCAGCTCCCACAACACTCTGTCCTGCTCTACTTCATACTACAGTAACGTTAATAATCGTATCCATGAACATGATTTCTTCCTGAGTCCTATCCCGATTGTTTCCACCGTCTGTTGAGGTGAAAACCACATGTCCCATGATTCTGTGCTCAAACTTGCTGTCATCAAGCTACGCCTTTGTTTAGGCCTCTAGTGAACTCTTTCGGAATTTTTTTTACAAATTGCACCTTTAAATGGCCTTTTATTTCATTAATATTATATATCTGCAAATAGATTTTTCTTTAAACTCCATCTCATTTTTCTTTAAAAAATAAATATATTTTAAAGATTTGAAGTACACGGAGAAGATTTCCATCTCAAAGAAGGCGGAGTCTCAGAGCCACTCCTACCTATTGCGTGATCACCAAGAACCAATGATAGTTTACCAGCCAAAACAAACTTTTGAGCTGTTTTGAACAAAATGAACTTTGTTTTGGTCTGATTTTGTTCGAAATGACATCACACCAGTTCGTTCTTTGCATTCTCTGCATCCTCGGCACTCAAGGGGCCGACTGTGTTTCTTTTAAATGTTTGTGTCATTCAACCAAATGTGTTATTAATCAGCTATAAACATGTCAGCAACAGTTTAGCAAACTTAACAGTTTACACTAATTTTTATAGAGCCCCTTGTGGCAACACTGATAATGCATTGTGTACTTGTATTGTGTTTTTAGAGCATTTTGTAATGCAACAATGCATGAAATCAAGCTTGTTTAGCTAGAAGTGTTGTACGGTGTAATTTGTTCCTAAAAGCTTAGGGTCCCATGTTCACGCCAATATTAAAAAGGCCTTTTTTTCTATTTATCTCTTAAAGGTTCAGATTGAGGCCTGGCAAAAGACTTCAAATCAGGACACGTGATGTCAGGCCTACATATGTGCTGCTTCCTAAATGAATTCTCAAAAGGATCTTAAAGATATTTATTAAGTCCAGATTTCAATTATGAAGGGGTATATCTGGACTCAATAAAACTCATCAGACTCGAAAACATCCCCAAACTATCCAGGTCAACATCTCCTGAAAAATTAAAAGAGACTGGATGGCTGATTTCTGCCATGCGTGCAAATTAAACTTGTAATGTTTAGAAAAAGAAAAAAACAAATAGGAAGGGGCTTATTCACAATATGGGAAATACAAATGGCTAACCTGTATGAGATGATCCTTTTGTCGCCTCCTGTGGACTGTTGGAGCGATTGCGGTTCTGTTGACGACGTCTGCCTGTCGACCGGGCAGTGCGAATACGGATTTCGCTTACTTTGAAAAAGGCCACCATGAAAGGCTGCCTCTCCAGAGCGCCATCACGACCCACTAAGCCTGCTTCCTTGGGACTGATG
Organism: Chanodichthys erythropterus; assembly: GCF_024489055.1. NCBI lineage: Eukaryota > Metazoa > Chordata > Actinopteri > Cypriniformes > Xenocyprididae > Chanodichthys > Chanodichthys erythropterus. Next base: position 31,337,202 of record NC_090243.1, on the reverse strand, counting down.
CTCCATCCTTCAAAGAGAAGAAAGCACTAGTAGATAGGGTATCCTTGTCCAGTTTTAGATGCAAAGATGCCAATCAGTAGGGAATCTATTTGATAAGTGCTGTTTGTTCACGGTCACATCATGCAGGCCTCATAGTAACAACGTTTGTGGTTACATGCAAATGTTCCTTTTATATGACTGTTTTTGCAAATTGCAAATCAAACAGAACTGAACTCTGAATTAAAAAAGGAAATTAAAATGAGTAAGTTTAACTAGGCAATGAGGACTATATTATACACAGCCAAAAAAAATAAAAAAAATGCGATCATTTCACTGGCACTTGTTTGGTTGATGCCGACATCTTTGCTCATGGTGACTCAAAGGCACCCAGTATTAAGTTAAACTTATCTTACCACTGCTGGTTTCCACACTGATCTGTAGACCCAGGTTGTGATGTGGACTCATCACCCAGAGATTACTAGTTGCTGTGATGTCAAACTCCAGCCAACCTTCTTCAGCCGCCCACAACCTGCGAGATTCCAGCAGAAACAGGTCGGCATCCCTGCAAATGAACAAGTCTGGAGATCAATAAATGTTATAAACACTATTTACATGAATCAATGACCCTGTTTAATAGTGTTTTATATTCTTTATTATTACAAATAATAAAGTAAAAATATATGGAATAAATGGTAATAATAATAATAATATGTATGCAAATGGTAGAAAGAATAAGTATAAATGGTAGCTGTCAAAGCAAATGCAGATGCAGTTTAGAAGAAATTATAACTGTATTTTGCAAACACATTGGTTTTAAAGAGAAATGTTCTAATTAATCGTATTAATTATTTATTATTTATGAATAATTTAATTTAAACATAACATTAAATTAAAAATTATATTTCCAATTTAAATAAAATTAGACCAGCCTAATTTAATTTATATTGGAAATATTCTTTTCTTAAAATAAATTATTCATAAATGTATTAATTAATACTATTAATTAGAATTTCTCTTTATATACAGTATAATATATATATATATATATATATATATATATATATATATATATATATATATATATATATATATATATATATATATATATATATATATATATTCTTTATTATTACATATATATATTCTTTATTATTACAAATAATAAAGTATTAAGACCAGCCTAATTATATATATATATATATATAAATAAAGGAATAATGGTATTATCTAGCGAGATGATCTGTCATTTTTAAACGATCGGTCAAAATGTACACTTTTTTTGACCACAAATACTCGCCTTGCACTAGCTCTGCAATGCAGCACGCATTATGTAATCTTGTTGGAAAGGTCACACGTGACTTAGGTGAAAGTACCGTGGTACAGCAAAATACAAAATACATCTCATTTTCTCCTCCAACTTCAAAATTGTTCGGCATCATTGTTTTTTTTTTGTTTTTTTGTTTTTTTTGTAAAGGCCGTTTGGCTTAGTTTTTATAGACACTGGATCGGTACTTCCGTCTACATCACACGTGACCTTTCCAACTTGATTACGCAATATGTTGCGCATCACAGAGCTAGTGCAAGACGTTTTTTTTTTTAAAATGACTGATCGTTTCGCTAGAAAAGACCCATATTCCTCATCTGGGATTGTGTAGACTCCTTTGAAGCTGCACTGAAACTACACTTCGGACCTTCAACCCGTTGCACCACATTGAAGTCCACTATATGGAGTAAAATCCTGGAATGTTTTCCTCAAAAACCTTAATTTCTTTTCGACTGAAGAAAGAAAGACATAAACATGGGGGTGAGTAAATTATCAAAATAATAATAATAATAATTCTGAAGTGAACTAGTCCTTTAAGACATGTCTTCAACAGTGAATGATATTAAACCAAATAACAGTTTGTCAAACTCAGAGAAGCTTCAAGTCATTGAGTTGAAAACAGAGGTAGTAGCCTTACAGGGAGGCCAGTCCCATTATAGTAATTACACACTATGCATGGTAATAAGCATTGGCCGGGTCACTTCAAAGCTGTCGGTCACACAGGTGTTTTGGGAATGTCCCTGCAGCCCCTCGTTATTGCTCATTAATTAGAGCTGCACTCTAAGGAGCTCCATATGAGGTTCTTCCCTCCGGTGGTTCACACGTCACATTCGACATGAATGCATCATACTTATGCTGACTCATACTGTTTAGTGCCACCAGTCACACAGCTTCACCTGGGACGGGGTCCGAATAAGACCACAGGGGAGCTGCCGACTCTAAAAGTCCCACTGTAAAGCCTCTTATAGACACATTAAATTAACTGGAATAATAAAGTCAGAAGTGTCAGGGGCTTTTTTTGGTTTCATAAATCGCATTTATTGCCTCTGTCATTGGCCGCTGTTAAAATAGGCCTATAGTTTAATAGCTTCACGCTGCCATTGCATGCATACAAGACCGTCTTCACATATGGCTTGGGAGAGTTTTCCAAGGAGGCCAGATGTACATGAAAACAACCAGGGATTAGAATATATACAAACAGAAAAGTAATAACTCCACAGTGATGGCAAGCTGGATTTTTCATGAGGTATTGATGGATCGTCATGAAAACAGAACCTGATTTTAAAATAAATACAATTGGCAGTGTTTAAAAATGCATCTCAGATTTCTCCAAAACAGTTTTGTTCCCAATATAATGACATATGAATGCATTCACTGATAAAATGTATATTCACTATGAGTGGCTTTGGATATAAGTGCCTTCCAAATGCTTAAATGTAAATGTATAAGCTCGAATACAACTTTTCTTTTAATTCCAAGTTTTTTGCAATACAAAAAATGTACAGTATGTTGATTCATTATATGTCAATTATCTAGTTTTACAATATTAAAAGTTTTATCTGATACTTCTCTCTACAGAAATTGTTAAATTATGCAGTAATGCGATTGCTGTGAATCAAACTGTGAATCAAAATGAAGGCAAAAGTTTATCAAGGTCAAATTAAAAGAGAGATTTTTATTTTTATTTTTATGTAATTATAAGGGAAAATAGTAGTTTAAGTGAACTAAACTTTTCTAAAATATGTTCACTATGGTACTGTTAACTGTTTAGTTACAGTCAACATGACCTGAATCAATGTTTTTAATTAAACAGCATTTAGTTACATTCAATTGTAAATTTGTAAATGAGAGGCAACAAATAGTTGAAGGTGCACGTCAATGCTAGCCTGGATGCCAGCCGAACTTAGCCCCGCCCACAACATTTTGAGGTCGGGGATTTCTGTCTGGATCCGTAGAGGAGTAATTATGCCCGAACAGAAACTGTTTGGACCAATCACATTGTCAGGGCGATGATTGACAGATTATCACCAGAAACGTAATCAGCCACGTCATCAAAGAGCGCTTGAGGAGTTTGATTGACAAGTGATCTAACCAATCAGATCGCCGCATCAGCTATTTTGTCCGACAAAGCAGTCAGGAGTTAGAAGATTAACATCAGTGGAGTTAAACTTCGCTTTTGAAACAACATTCATTCTCATGTTCATTCATGTTTATTTGATGCTATAAATGGACTAGTAGGAAGAGATGATCGGTTAACGAGCCTCTTCAGCTGAGGCGCTACAGCAATCTGTCACGATCATGGTCACAACACATTAAAGAGCCACAAAACGCTTTTTATTGTTTGAATTTTTTAATAACTACACAGTTTAAAAGCTGGGAGTTTGTTTAATATCATAAGTAACTGATGTGTTGTCAGTTTCCTCTTTGCTCCGCGATGTATTTTCCACTCTGTGTGGCGTGACAGCGCCACGGCTTGTCGGACAAAGCAACAGTAACTAAGGGGGGCGAGTCTTTGCGAAAGGTCAATTAGTTTACAACAATGATGGCTGTTGTTGAAGAACTGAGATGTATAGATTCCGCCATCGCGTCCGTTATAGAAGATATCGACAGCACCTTAATTTTAAAAGAGGAATAGAGGACCGCGATCAAGGCATTTGACGGTGGGAAAGATGTCTTTGCCGTCCTTCCTACGGGATTCGGCAAAAGTTTGATTTATCAGCTGGCCCCGATGGTTGCTAAGAAGAGTTCTGTTGACAACTATGCGTCGCTCAACATACGTCACTTACTCTGTAGCTCTGATTGGTTGAAGGTCTATCCAATTGAGTTCTTTCCTGGATCGGTTGAAATACGCCCCCATAATCAAAGCCCAATGGAGCAGTATCAGACTCATATTCTGACTAGAATTGAGTATGACCACGTCAGGCTACGTCAATGCAGTACTAAAAACAGAAAAGTTTTTCCTTTGCATTTTTCATGTACATACGGAGCCCCGCACATAACATGCAAGAAAAAAAAAAAAGTAAATTGTGCGCACAATTTAGCAAATGGAGGGAAAAAATTAGTAAATTGTGTGCACGATTTATAAATCCAGGGGACAAATTAGTAAATCATATTCACGATTTAGCCTACTACTTTTTTCCTGCATGTCCAACGCTATCTCACGACCAATTTGTACGTATTTTACGAGGTGGCTGATTCATATGAATTTGTACAACCTCACTCATATGAATTCAAATGATCTGTCTAAATCCCAGTGACAGGTAGGTTTAGGGGCGGGTTTTGGTGTAGGTCATTCGTATGAATTCATATGAATTTGTCAACTCATAAAATACGTACGATTTAGCAAAAAACGTATGAATTCGTATGAATGAGGTTGTATGAATTTGTACGAATTAGCCACCTCGTAAAATCCGTATGAATTGTCATTAGATCAGGTTGGCATGTCATGTGCGGGGCTCCGTATGTACAGGTTACAATGTTGTCAAAAACATCCCAGTTCACACGGATCCACAAAAATGACTAAAAATGCTGTATTATTCATGCCAGGCCAGTAGTTGGCATTGTCACTTTGTAAAGAAACACTATGAACTAGACTGAGCACATAATACACAAGCGCATGACGTCACCGTTTCCCATAAACTTTTTTAGAAAAATGGGATTGGTCAGTAACTGACATTTTTAATCCAGGCTCAGCGAAGGATCAAATTGCAATAGCTTAAAATAGCATATCATGCTGATTTATGTAGCCTATGCAAAGAATACTTATGATGACCTACTATATTTGCCAAAGGGTACATTCTACAACAGAGAACATTATGAAGAATACAGTTTCCAACATTGCAGTAAGTAAAGCCTGAGAGTGACTCTTTATTTATTACCAGACTGCTAGAAGACACTTTTTGACACAAACAATGAAATAATTGTTTTTGTTTCCAATCTAGACCAATTACTACCTTAAACATGCATGTAATGAAGTCAAGGGACAACAATTTGGCATACTGATTTTTTATTTTACTTTTATTTTTATTTTTCATACTGATTCCTACCATTAAAATAACAGACAGGCTACAGCCGTACGCAAGATGGGGGAGTGTCTGAAAATATTTTTTATTTCTAGTGGTGCAAAAATGGAACACCTTTAACATATTAAATATGGTCCAGATAAACAACTAATGTGTGCATTGTTGGGAATCACTTGAAAAATGCTCTTACAAGCCATTGTTTCTTTACATTTAAGAAGCTTGTTGACTTGAGGTTCACTATACTTCTGTTTTAGGTCAAATCGTCTTGCCACAAGGGCTAAATTCAGCCAGATATACAGCCCCTCTGCACCACCTCCATAACCAAGTTATTTTTTGCTTCATGGATTAAAGGCTTACACACTTCAGAAGTTTCTCTTAGCCATCTTGTGCATCTGCTTAGCTTAGCTATACCGCATTTCCCCAACCAATGTGTTTTTTAAAGATCACAAACCATAAACACAGTAATTATGCTGTTAGAACTTGACAAGTTTGCAAATTAATCTGTTTGTAAGCAAATACATTTTGCAAGCCACACAGTATTTGAGATTTACAGACAGAAAGTGGCATGTAGGGAAATACCACAAAGCACGCTATAATTTGCATCAAGGTAAACCTTGTTGTACAGTTATACAATGACTGGCGATACATAATCTCAAGATATGGCTAAAAATAAAAGGTTTGTGGAAAAACAGGGTGTCCATTGTTCAACTCAGGATGTACACCAAATGAACACTTCGTGATAAACATTAGAAAGCTATTTGGGAGAGAAACATGTAGTTCATTTAGCCAGAGATTTTGGCTCTGGCCTTTGTTTCTTGTTTGGTGCCTTTCTTGGTTGAAAAAAAAAGAAAAAAAAAGGGTAGTCTCATAATCACACCTTATTGGTGTGTTTTGAACACTTTACCGGTCACGCCATCTGCCTTTCTCAAGGAGATATCCCTCCCACCACCCACAAAGTCAATGTTTGACGTGTGTTGGTGGGTTCTTTTTTAGACGCCAAACTAAAGCTATTTCAGTTGTGCGTTGTGGTCGTGGCTGTAGTCTACATAAAGTACATGGTAGACAACCTCTGCTGTGTTCAGTGAGGGACGCCTGGGCTTGATTTAAAATACAGCCAATTACTCAGCTTGAAAGCCATGAACAAGTGCAAAAACATAAATATTTATACAACTGCATTAAATTTAATCATATTTAAAATACAGTATGTATTACAACTATATACTGGTACACTATTTATTTAAAAGTGAAGTCATTGCACCGATACCAATTTAATAAGATGTAAGTTTTAATGAAATTAGAAGACCCAACTAAATAAACCCCCCAGGGGTACGCGAGCTGCCACCAGGGGGTGCGTGAGAGGAAAAATGTAATGGCGGTCTGTTTTTTTAAGTGGGATTTTTCCATACAATAAAAAAACAAGAACAGTAAACATTTCCTTAGTTTTTTATTTAAAATAAAAGCAATTACAATCATTTATTAGTTTTTGATAGAAACGTAGAAGAAGACAGCAGCACTGCTCTTCTTTTATGCACTGCAGGCTAGCCTATTGCTGCAATGTTTCTTTTACGCAGCTGAAAATAACCGTGCTTTCTGGTACTGAGCCTGTGTCTATCACTCGTCCTCTTGAAAGTGGAAGCTTGTGCGTAGCTTTGTTG